>NW_028244086.1:600000-972128 GCF_964263255.1 Lissotriton vulgaris
GTGCCAACATGGTGACGCTGCCAGCTTATCACACTCTAATTGCAAGCTGTGATTCTGTGCTTGGAGAAGATGGAACTCATCTTGTATCTGATTGCAACAGTCGCAGGTGAGAAGAGCCCCAGTGCCGGCTTTGTGGAAATATCATGTCCGTTGAGTAGTGTTCAGGATGGTGGGTTGTCGTCTCCCCTAGCGCTCTCCCTGGCTGGCCTTGCTGCTGTCCTCCAGCTCCTCAGTGTCACGGTGGCACAGGCTCCCTGGAACCCTTTAAAGCTGGTAAAAATCCAAGTAACTGGGCCACCCTGAAGGAACTTGTGCTCCTTATCACATTATCACTGCAGGGGTGGGGGTGGGAGGGAAGGATGAGGGTCCGAAGCTCTTACACCAGCCTCAGCTCCACTCCTCCTCCCCAGAGACGGATGATTGGAAAGAGCCTCTCTGTGAAGGGGTCCCGTGTGAAGGTGTAGAGAAGCTCCATGGAATCAGCATTGTACACGGACAGCCGTCCCCCCTCGTAGTCCAGATACACCCCCAGCTTCAGGGGCTTCTCACGCGGGGACAGAGGGGTCTCGGGGTCACTGTGAGCCTTGTAGTGACCACCATACCCATGCACAGCCCAGACTCCCCTCCAAGGTAACCATGTGAATTGTCCATTCCTGATCACAGACTCTACTGCGACCCCCACATCCCACCCTCCCCCCTCCTGCAGCAGCTGCACCTCCCAGTAATGTCTGCCGGAGGTGAACCCCTCGCTTCCCATCACACAGTGGTAGTAGGTAAATCTTTTAGGGGTTTCCAGCAGGGGCTGTAGTTTGTCTTTGATTCCCACACGTCTCTGCCCCTCAGACAGGAGGATGCGAGGATGAGCTGTGTCAGGATCCAGAGTCACCATCACTGCAGAGAAGAGATTCAGAATTAGAGATTTAATGACACAAATAAAGGCTGTAATTACTGATTTCTGTTTTACACATGATTAATTTACACCACATCTGGAAGGAGCACACTGTGCTAAGAGCGCACGGATGTAGACCGATCTCTACACTAAAGCGTGCATTCATCTACAGCACACACTACACCAAACAGCACACTGCACTGCATAGACAGGACATTCTACTACACACTGCACTCCACCATAAAGAATATTACATCGCACCACATATGAAGCATGCTACACTTCACCACACTACCACAAATTATGCCTACTACACTACACCCCACTAACACACATGAAGCATACTATACTACACCACATTACCACACATGAGGCATACTACACTTTCCACACCTCACTACCACACATAACACACACTAAAGCATGCTACCACACATGATGTACACTACACTACACCACAGTATCACATGTGAAGTATACTATACTACACTACACATGAAGCATACTACACTACATCACACGACCACACATGAAGCAAATTTCACTACATCACACTACCACACATGATGCATACTACACCACATTGCCACACATTATGCATACTACACTACACCACACATGAACCAAACGACACCACACCACATTATCACACATGAAGTATACTATACTACACCACACATGAACGAACCTACACTACAATACCACATTTGAAGTATACTACACTACACAACACATGAAGCAAACTACATTACATCAGACTACCACAAATGATGCCCCCTATACTATTGGAAGTAGGGGATGCACACCTATTTAAATCGTAATCCATTGATAATCCAAATAATACATTGTTGCGTGCTCCTTGGAAAAGCGCCTCGCCCAATTGGCACTTGAAAATAGAATACCAACATTTTGGGGCGACATACGCCCCAACTCAAAGGCACAGCACACTGATGCTTAAGTCCTTAGCTTGTGTAGAAACAAATTGATCAAATATTAATCCATGTAATCATATGCTTGCACAATCTTAACAAATTCCTTCCATTAAATCCACAGGCACGGAATGATGCCATTATTCCAGGTTTCTTATGCTATTGATGTGCCCATCCGGACCTCTTTGCAATAACATGTACTGACGCATTTATTCATCCAAAGGCAGCTTTTATTGTAAACCCAATGCATTTCCGGCTGCTGAGGCCCTTCGTCAGGGGTCACTACAAGTAATAATACAAACAAACATTAATTATAAAACCATTATCTGTGCTCAAAGCTACAAACCAAATATTTAACTAAATACATTTTACTCCCCCCAAAAATATTCATTCCCATAATACTGTACTTATAGTGTCTAAGCAGTGAATCAAACTAACACCTGCTATTTACACACAACCTCTAGCTACAGCCGTTATAGATCATCAGTTCTAGTTCAAACCTGCGCGTTGTTCTGCCAGTGGCTCCCCTTGAAACGTCTCTTTCCTGAAAACTCCACCCTGTCCCGTTATATTACTCACACTTTCGACCTCCCAAACCTTTATATTTCCGGCATTTTAACCAATTTTAACCTCCGTGTTTAAACTTGCTGCCTGTGCCTCATTCTTCACCCCTTCATGCATTCCCAAACACAAACCATACGCAGCGCGCCTGCTCTCTACCGACTTCCTATGAACAACTTCATCTCACTCCCAATCACTAAATGCCTCGTAAATAAATACATTGACTCAGTGAGCTCGATATTAAAATTGGTCAAGTTGTCTAAACACTGCCCTTCGATTCAAATTTAACACCTGCAGCTCAGGTGTTAAATTCGAATCGAAGGCAATATGGGCGGGATTCGAACATTACGGGAGGGTTTAAATACGCAGGTAGAACAGAAACGGTCAATAACCCTTTAGAAAAGAAAGATGAGGATGGTTTGTTTTTGGCAGGTACGCCAGGTAGGTCACTTGAAACTTTCTGGAAAGTACAAGAAGGGATTAGTCTCTGACAACCATATAATATGACAACTTTGTTTCCCCAGAATGAAACGTATCTCTAGAGTCGCGTAAACAATAGATGGCTATTTCACTCAGTCACTTGTGCATGCTTCGTTTCACCAGAGTTGCTAAGAAATAGAGAGATGGGCGTTTTCAATAAAAGGATTTATGGAACAGTCTTATTTCTTAAGCATAAGAAATGCACTGCTACAATTGAAATGCTAGTTAAGAAGTACAATGTATATAATACGAATAGCATTATAAAATAGTACTGTAAAAGCATGATATGGTTTCTAAGCCATAAACATAGAATACATAAAGTGCATGAAATAAATACAGTGATAAAATCAGCGGCTTAAATACTCAACTGGTGCTTCTAAAATACGCCTACCCCAGTGTACCTAACCTAAGAGTAGTACGAGGGAGGAGTAAGTGGGGTGTAGCTTAAGTCTAGTAGTTTGCTGCTAAGAATCTGTTCCAAGAATTCTCTAAGGGTTTAATCAGCTCCGTACCTTGGTTTAGAATGATCTCGTATCTCTCTCTCAGGACTCGATCTCCCAGCAAACCGCAAGGGTAGGCTGGAAACACTGGAGCTGGATTTCTCGGCAAGAGAAAAGACAGCGTCTTCTCAGTGCGTCAGTTGGAGGGTCGGCTTCCTTCGGCACTTGCAGCAGCAGGGCGTCGGGCAAATAGTTAATCGATCTGCTCCTAAACCACCGTGTCTTTGACTGGGCAAATGTAGGCATATTTATACTTTGAAGATGCTGAGTTTGACGTAAGATTGGACATAATAACGTCATTGAAGCCTCAGTTCCTTGAAAACTCCAGGAGTTCTTGGATAAATTAATATGCAAGCAGGGGGAAGTTCCTGACTGCTGAAGGCGGGTTTTTCCAAGAAATCGATCTGGATTCTCGGAGGTTAGTGGAAGTAGCCATGCCGTATTTGGGCTGCATAGACTAAGACTAAATAAGGTAATGATTTCTATGCCTATATAAGGATGCGGTGAATAGATGGCAGACAAAGTGCATTCTCCCCCCGCCACACTGCATGCTTTACAAGGACCCAACCCCACATCAAACTCGGGAGTCGTACTTGATTTTCTGCAGTGTGCTGCTTGTTTATTAAAATTTAAGTTCTCTGGTCAATTACCTCATTGACCCACCAATCTCTTTATTTATTCGTACATATTCAAATACAGTATTTAGGAATAAACTTGCACTTATAATACAATATATACATTCACCGCCCATTCCACTGGGCCTTTTATTTGACTTCAGGGTTGCGCCAGCAGGCCACAATCCAGATCACCTGCCCCATACGTTAACCCCCTTCTGGTCAACAGAGCCGCAGGTGAGGAAAGCGCCCACTTGGGCAACCAGCGGCCTCTGGGGTAGGGCTGAAAAGCCAAGGCCACCAGCAGGTCGGCCCCAACTCTCCCGCCAGCCCAGAGTCCATACTGATTTAGCAAACCTGTTCAGAGTTAACTGTCTCTAGACAAGAAGTTCCCGTGGTATTCTTGTCCGTAACCCCGCTACTGCCCTAATCGAATCCTTATTAATAGGGATGGGTGGGTGGGTGTCTTCTCTTGGAGACGTCCGACTCCTGGATGATCAGCGGACAAAGAGGGGGCCTCTAGGCTGGTCGCGGGCTTTTAAGCCTCGCGCCCTACTAACACTTCCGGGGCGTACCTCGTCCTTGGTTCCCATTGGTCCTGACGCGACGCTCACTTCCTGGTCACGCAACCCGGAAGTGACCCGGCTCCGGGTCGGCCCTTTGGCTGCCACTAACGACGCCATTCCCCGATGGGGGTTGGCGCCTTCCATAGATGGCAGACAAAGTGCATTCTCCCCCCGCCACACTGCATGCTTTACAAGGACCCAACCCCACATCAAACTCGGGAGTCGTACTTGATTTTCTGCAGTGTGCTGCTTGTTTATTAAAATTTAAGTTCTCTGGTCAATTACCTCATTGACCCACCAATCTCTTTATTTATTCGTACATATTCAAATACAGTATTTAGGAATAAACTTGCACTTATAATACAATATATACATTCACCGCCCATTCCACTGGGCCTTTTATTTGACTTCAGGGTTGCGCCAGCAGGCCACAATCCAGATCACCTGCCCCATACGTTAACCCCCTTCTGGTCAACAGAGCCGCAGGTGAGGAAAGCGCCCACTTGGGCAACCAGCGGCCTCTGGGGTAGGGCTGAAAAGCCAAGGCCACCAGCAGGTCGGCCCCAACTCTCCCGCCAGCCCAGAGTCCATACTGATTTAGCAAACCTGTTCAGAGTTAACTGTCTCTAGACAAGAAGTTCCCGTGGTATTCTTGTCCGGAACCCCGCCACAGGACGAGGAGCTTACTGGCGGACTCGACCTCCCCCCCCTGCGCTCAAGAGCTTCGGAGACGGCTCCTAGGACTGTTTCTATAAATATCTCCATACCCGCCTCCGACAAGTGGACTCCGTCCTTTGCATATAACTCCGGCCTTTCTGCCTGAATTAATTTATGGCGAATCGCTTTAATACTCGATTGTTTCAGGATTTCCGCCACCGATTGGTTCAGTCTTTTGACAGATCTGTTTATTGCCTTCATGGGTGCGCCCCGAGCCCACACGAGTCTCGGGATGACTTCCGACCACAGTACTATAGCTTCTGGGAAAATGTTTTTGATTGCTGCTAGGGTAGAAAACAGGGATTCCTTCACTTCTCTCCTCCCGCCTGGAATCATGTTGTTGCCTCCGCAGTGCAACACGAATACGTCTGGCGAAGGCATGCCTTTTGCCAGAGCCGCTTTTACATCCCTCGGGACGTCCGCTAGGCGCTGCCCGCCTATTCCCACCCAATGATGGTCACAACCTCGCATCATGGTCACCCTGTCCCTGAGTGTCTTTTCGAAGTGCGCCCCGGCCCTGCGAATGAAGGAGTGGCCGCACCAACAGATTTGGGTTCTCTTAGGGGAGGTACCTAAAGTAAATATGAAGAGTAAATGTGAAGAGATACAGGCAGTCGATTCTCACAAAAAGGAACGCAAGCGAAAGATACGTCAGACTAATTGCGGGCGGATATAACGTTCATAACAAGATGATTTCCAGCGACCCAACCTTTTGATTACCTGTTCGGGTAGGCCTAGGCCAGCAGCCGTTGTCGCTGCTCCAATTCTAAACGAATGTGACGTAAATTCGGCCAGATCCACTCCGATCCGTGCCAAGGCCATTTTTACTACCCGAGTGAACTGGAACCTGGTAAGGGGTAACCCATTCTCATGAATCAAGAGTCTATCATCAGTTCCCTGGGGCCTAACTTGGAGAAATACCCTCAGCAAATTGACCGGACAGAAGGGCTCACCCTCTACTCTACCCAGTTGTAACCAGGTACCTCTACCCAGCGGATCCGTTTTCGATCTCCGCACCCTTAGCCGTAGTACACCTTTGGACTCGATTATATCAGAGCACCTCAGACCCCCTTCCCTATCTGATTTAGACGCCGGGAGTAATTCTGAAATTCTCAGAGCCCCACAAAAGGCTAAGGTATAGGCCACCCGGAACAACTGTGTCTCATACTGGGAGAAACATACGAAAGGGAGAGCTCCTAAGATTTTTATCAGTTTTTCTACGTTTATCGGCCTCCTACAATCTTTCTCCCCGGGCGCTAGGCGCTCCCAACCTCTCATTGCTCTTCTAACTCTCTGGTCTTTAGTCGGATCAGACACCCCCCGTAGACCCGCATAAAATGCTAAAGCCGACAGCTGCCTTTTCATGAATGCTACCGACTTCGCTTGCTCTTTCTGCTGCACGATGAAGCCTAATACACTCTGGGGGGCAAAGATGTCCGCTACACCCACACCCCTCAGGTATGCCATATACGACTCCCATGACCTCTGATACATACTCATAGTCCTTGGAGCCAAGGATGCAGATATCAACTCGGGGGCTGTGGGGCACCAAACTTCCATAGCTCCGCTGGGAAGGCTGACATTGACGTCTCCGCCTGGGGCCAATGCTCCCGGAACTCTGTTAACTTAAAACGAGACAATGCATCAGCCGCTTTGTTTTCGACACCTGGAACATGTTTAGCAGTGAATTGGACATTATGGCTCAGGCATTGCAAAACCAATTCCTTCAACAACCTGAGTACCCAAGTACAGGTGGCCCTCTGGCTATTAATCACCATGACTACGGACATATTGTCTGACCAGAATACTATACTCTTGTTTGCCAGCAGATCTCCCCACAAGTGCAAAGCCACCACTATGGGGAAAAGTTCAAGGAAGAAAATGTTAGTAGTCAGGCCTCGCTCGATCCAGTCATCTGGCCAGCACTGCATACACCATTTTTGACCGAATATAGCTCCGAAACCAATACTACCTGCAGCGTCGGTGAACAGCTCAAGATCCGTATTAGAAGAACAGGCTGCTCGCCACAATACCGTGCCATTGAAGTCCCTCAAAAAACTTTTCCAAATCATAAGATCCTCTCTAACTGTGGCTGAGAGCCTCACTCTGTGGTGTTTGGCCCGCAGTTCAGACATCGCCCTCGCTATACTCCTGGAGAAGGCCCTGCCCATAGGAATGACCCGCAGAGCAAAGTTTAGTTGACCCAAAAGAACTTGTAGCTGATGTAAGGTTACCTTCCTTGCCCCCAGGCAGCCATCAATAGCGGCCCTAAAGGCATCGACCTTGACTTTTGGCAGCCTGCACACTCCTGCTGTCGTATCAATCTCTATGCCCAGGAAGGTCAAACACGTGGTCGGGCCTTCGGTTTTTTCCGCCGCCAAAGGTACTCCGAGCGCCTCAGCCAAGCGCTGGAAGCCCAGCAGGGCCTTCCTGCACGACTGGGAACCCTCGGGACCCATGAACAGAAAATCGTCCAGGTAGTGGACTACAGCATGTGAGTTGTCCGAGGCCAGAAACTGCTCAACCGCCCATTCTAGGAACCTTGCGAAAGTCTCGAAAACTGCACAGGCAATAGAACACCCCATAGGCATGCACAAATCCAGAAAATAGTTACCGTCGAATGTGAAGCCCAAGAACCTGGTGTCGTCCGGGTGCACGGGCAGTAATCGAAAGGCTGATTCAATATCGGCTTTAGCCATTAGAGCTCCCTCCCCTAATGCCTGCAATTTCTCAATAGCCGTGTCAAATTTGGTATACTTCACTGAGCACAGATCCGGGTCTAACTTATCGTTGACTGAAAGCCCTGGGGGACTCGACAAATTATGGATCTGACGGAATTTACCCTCCTCCTTTTTCGGAACTAGACCCAAAGGGGAGCAAACCAGATTATGGGTAGGTGGTTCTGTGAAAGGACCCCCAACCCGCCCCAACGCTACCTCCTTCATGATCTTTTCTCGAGCTGCCTCCATATTTTGCAACACTGAGCTCTGATTGCGAGGTGGGACAATGGAAGGTGGGGCTGAAGACGGGATGCGAAAGCCAATTGTAAAACCCTGCAGTAGGAATTGAGCCTCCCCAAGATTATCGTATTTACTGAGGAGGTGTGTCAGGACATGCCGTTTAATTGGAGTTGGTAGTTTTTTCAGGGGTCTTAGCTGGCTTTCCTTTTGGGGCACTGTGGCTGGCTTGTTCTTTGGGGTTACTGGTTTTCTTAAAACACCTAATCTCGGGATGAGAGGTACCCCCGCAGTAGGAACAGCAGTGTTTGAATTTACACGAGACCCCCCTGGTACACTCATTTCTATTAAACTGCCAGCAGGCCTGTTTTTTCTCACCGACCCCTTTGTCAGTCCGAAAGGACTGGCTCTGAGTTGAGGGGACTGGGGTAGGCGTTGAAGGGGTGGAATAAAAGACTGTATGCCACAAATTAATCTCCCGTTGGTCCCATGCTATACCCGGGTGAACTGCCTGTCCGACTCCTGGATGATCAGCGGACAAAGAGGGGGCCTCTAGGCTGGTCGCTGGCTTTTAAGCCTCGCGCCCTACTAACACTTCCGGGGCGTACCTCGTCCTTTGTTCCCATTGGTCCTGACGCGACGCTCACTTCCTGGTCACGCAACCCGGAAGTGACCCGGCTCCGGGTCGGCCCTTTGGCTGCCACTAACGACGCCATTCCCCGATGGGGGTTGGCGCCTTCCATTATGCCTATATATGGGCATGAAACGGGAATTTACACTAGGGTCCTAGATTCCTACATAACACCCACTCCACACTTATTAAGTTCAATAATACTTCAGCACTGAACATATCTAAAGCAAAAGTGTTTACAATCCCACCCCAAAATACATAAATGCATTTGAAATAGGTTTGCTCACAGAAAATTAGTATATACTGTATGCAAAAAGGTTATAGGCGTCATTTGAAATCAAACATAAATCGTGAGCATATATTCACTCATTGAATAAAACGAAAATACATTCATCAATTGATACCTGAGAGCTATTTCCTGAGACATACCCATAGCATAATGTATTCAATTCTTTTTTGGTCATAGGTTTTAAGCCAAATATTGTTATTTTGGAAGTTCAAAACGAAATCTTGTTCTCTAAGAATAGTTCTACTTTAAGCAGATAAAGTTGTGCCAAAAGTTCTATTTTAGAAAAAGTTCAATTGGTAGAAGGTTTTTTTTTTTTTTAAATGAAGGCCGAATTGCAGAGTTCAGGGACCGCTGTGTGAATTAATCAAAAGTTATTTTCAGAGTCGGGAGAAAACATCAGATCGTCTAGGCTCGCAAAGAAACCGTCTACCATTGTAGGCGAAAGTGGAACCACTTCCGTTAGCAGGTCGAATGTGCATAGATGGGGATCATCGCCGTCAGCGTTTGATGCATTAGCAGTGTCCGCAGCAGGTAGTACCTTTGTGCCTGTGATGTCAAGTATCTCACCTTCAGTTAGATTTGCTGGTGAGACCTCAATGAATGCCGTCATCAGAATTGCCAGCCGTTTGGGGCAACACGATGCATGAGCCATTACAGAACCTAGCAACGCGTCCACATCCGTAGGCAGGACTGATGTAAGTGTAAGACAGATGTCCAACACGCATTCTTCTCCGCAAAGCAGGCATCGTAGAACAGGTAAGATGGAATCTTGCCAAAGTGGTCTGAATGGTAGGAACCCAGTCGCATTCAGATCTCCTAAACGAGCCAAACCTTGAATCTGGGTGATGCGTTCACAATATCTCATGGCATGGAGCGTTCCCTCCATGGTTGTCTGGATATCGCTGTTTGCCGGACTTGCCATATCGGAGCAGTAGAAACAAAAATAGAATTCCTGCTACGAGTCCCAAGATGAGTGGTAGTCCGCCGAACACAGAGTGCACGAAATTTGGAAAAATGCCTAGGACTGCTTCAAACGGTGCTAACAGTCCCTAAAAATATGTGTCTTAAATACATGTGCGATGCCGCTGGTATCAGACATGTTTAAGATTTGACCTAACATTTCTGCGAAATGTATGGGGCAGTTTGTTGATAATAATGCATGTATCTCTGCAGAAGACCTTGCTACTTGCAGATCATACGTTTCTCAAGACGAGGTCAGTGGCACATTTTTCTGTAAAAGAATGTCTTTCATTCTGCTTAAAGTATCAATTCCTATAGAAGAGATATTCAGTGAAGGCCATAAAGTCGTCTCCCTTCCTGTCTCACTTTTTGGATACAATACTTGCATACAACAAGTGACCGTGGATGACACAGTTACGAGATAACTTTTTCCTGGCAACATGCCACAACAGCTGTGATCATTCAGCATAACGTAGCTGCCTGAAAATAGGTTCTATTGTTGTGGAGGGTGAACAGTGCAGGTGGCAAGAGGTTATTTGTAGAACTGTCATGACCCACAGCAGGGCTGCTAAGCTGCTGTTTTTTGTGCCAGAAAAGGCTCAGAGGATTACAAGTCAGAGCTCCTGTCACCAGCATAAGACCAGCCAGAAAAGATGTGGAAGTTGGACCAGCCCTGATGTGGGTCGTGTTAATTAATACTAAGAAAGGTGCTACTTCTTCGATTGACTCAATCGGTTTTCAACGTTTTTAAGCTTATAGACAACGTCGCTTTAAACAACAAGCCAGTGGCAATACCAATCACGTAAACAAACAGACTGCCCTGATGAAGTCTAATTGCATAAACTGCTGTAAATAGACGAAACACGTGTTGGCTAGTGATCCAAAGAGATGCTTGATGCTTGTAAAGAACATTAAAGAAGAAGATTGACACCGATTTTGGAATACGTTACTTTATTCAACAACTGCTTTGTACACAATTCAGTTATGCTCGGGATATATTGTATATAACCAAATAATAGTTCATACGGAGTGACTCCACCCAGAGAACTTCTTGGCAGATTGTTAAGACTACGTTGGACACTTATTGGATGTTTGACACACCCATCACACAAACCCAATACCTTCGCTGTTATGGATTGCTTTATGTCAGATTTTTTTCTTTCCCCTACCGCATTACCCTCAGGATGGAAGGGACTAGAATACCGCAATGCAACGCCCAAGCTAGCCATGGCCTCCTTGTAAGCTCGAGAGCTAAACGTAGGACCCTGGTCAGAATGTAGCGTGCCAATTGCGTATGTGCCGATAAAGACTCGCAAATCCTTTATAACAGTTCTGCCGTCAGCTGAGCACTGGGGCCACATCCAAATGAATCTTGTCCTAGTATTTGTGGGACCGCATATGTCCGTTATGACTTTTGCGGGTAGATAGGTTGCTGTTGTCTACCAATGGTGTCAGAATTGGGCTGGCTAAACTGTAGTCAGGTATCTGGTGGTTCTCAAAACTATGATAACTGTAACAGGTATCGCAGTTGATTCCAAATTCGTAAACCTGGACACTCATTCCTGGCCACCATTACATCTCTTCTAGTTCTATTAGAGACTCTAAGATCCCTCGATGTCTCAGACCCTGTCCCATGTGTGATTCCTGTACCAAAGTACCTCTCCTGTTCCTTTGTGGGATTACTCTGTACCCCACTCCAGGGATTCGAGCAAAAGGAACGGAGTTTGCATCGATAATATATGTATTCTTGAGTGGATAGTTTAGAGGTAACGCTGCATAGTTGCCTGCCATTGAGGCTTTCACTGCTATCATCGTTTCTCCGTCTATCGTTTTTTTAGAACGATTGATTGTAGCTACGGAAGCCGTTTGCACAGCTGCCTTTGCGGGTTCATCAGCCAATGAATTCCCTGCAACGTGAACGCCATCACGTTGATGACTCAGTGTATGGATCACGTGAGTCTTTTGTAGTTCTTTCTGTAAAAGAACTCATTGTTCCCAAAGCATTTTATGCTTGATTGTGCCACCCTTTGCATCTTTGAAACCGTTTGGAACCCAGTTCTGCAGATATTCATTGTAAGATTGGGCGCAGTAATACGAATCACACACTATGAGTGTGGGGAATTCGCGATCGGTATTCTCAAGCACCATCTTGAAAGCCCTTAGTTCAGCTCGCTGATCTGTACAGTCTCCGAGTGATTGAGTTTTAGTGACCATATGTCTGAATTTGCCTTCGCACCAGCGACATTTGACAATCGCGCACGCAGCACTATAGGCTTGTTTACCCCCAATTGTGGGCTGTGCTGATCCGTCTGTATAGATTATACAGCCGTAATGTTCCAGAGGCAGAATTTCGGTCAGCAGAGGACACTCGTATTCGTATTGTAGGAATTCTTGTGTCTTTAAGTAGTGATCAAACACGTATTCAACGTCTGTTGCAGCAAGAGAGTTAACCCATTGTATCCATCTCGGATGTAATGCTTTAGCATTTGGAATGCTCGCTTTTGTCACTGCCTCTAAGGCAGGTACAGGTGTAACGATCATTATGCGTTTAACCTGCGCGAGAGCTCTCTCTTTTGCTACTGCAGTTTGAACCGCTGTTAGAATTTTTTCAGTAGAAGTGAATTTCATTTCAGCTTGTGTGTACAAGTGTGATTTGTATGCAATTGGTACCTTTTCACCTATATTAAAGGTTAGGTATGTGAATCCGCATTTCCCTGGGATGACACGGATCACAAGATTGCGCGTATTTTCGCGTGTATCTAAATGTGTTTTTGCTAACATGTCTGTTTGCACTGAATGCAAGATTTCTGTGTGTTTTTGAGTCCAATTTGTTGGTTTGAAATCAGGTTTGATTAGTTCGTAGAGAGATTTAACCCTTTCTGCGTAGTTCAGAACATAAGTTCTTCCAAAATTCAGGAAACCTAGAATCTCACTGTAGATTTTTCAGCGTCTTTGGAGGTTGGAGCAGCGCACATTTCTCAAGAAAGTTTGCTGCCAGGCTCTTGCCTTCACTTGATAACTCGTATCCTAAAAATAGGACATTGAGGTGGGCAATTCGTGATTTCTTAAAATTGAATTTGTACCCTTCAGAAGCGAACCCAAGTATTACGGTGTTCACTCTTTTCAAGTGCACTTCCAAATCATCGTCTGTAAGATAGATGTCATCGACATAGGATAATGCCTCATCATCGTACATTTGTAGTAACCCTGTTACTCTGGCTGAAAATAACCCAGGACTATTCTTGAATCCCTGGGAGAGACTGCAAAATTGTCGCTGTGTCCCCAAGATTGAGAAAGCGGTCAGGTGCCTGCTTTCTGCAGCAATGTTTTGACAGAAAAAACCATTTGAAATGTCTAATGTGGTTTTATATTTTTTGCGCACGATGTTATTCATCAGTGCTGCACTGTGTGCATTTTGTACTGCAAATGTTTTGCAACAAGAGTTTAGGTGTCTGTAGTCCAATACTAGACGATATGAATTGTCTGGCTTGGAGACAGGAAACAAAGGATTGTTCATGGATGAGGTGCATGTTTCAATCACCCCTTGATATTCAAGTTGATCTAAGATCTCCTTGACTTGTTTTTTAGCTTCTTGCTTAACTGGATACTGCCTCTGAGCAGTAGGTTGACTTTTGAACTGTATTTTATGGTGAGGAGAATCCTCATCCCATCCTACGTGATTTTTATATAATGCTGGAGCCTGGGCCACTGCCCATTTCCTGGCATATGTGTATTTTTTATGAATTGGAATGTCATTTGAGAAGGCTGGCATAATTATCTCTACGCCGTGTGGGCACTCTCTGACAACTGTTGGTGGCCAGTCTTGTTCAGCTAGAATAATATCATAACCCTTTGAAAGTCTGTCCCAAAAGAGAGCTTTTATTTTTCTAGTTATGTCTCCCGCCATCCGGAGTGTTACTTCATATAGCTTGTGGGGTACACTAACCCTGGTGTCGGCAGTTTCAACTTGAATGCATTCATTCAAGTCCACTGACTCCAGATGATCCTTCAGGATCTTGCGAACTATGGTTACTTCTGCTGAGCTGTCTAGCATTGTCTGAGCCCATTCCCCGTTCTTGAGTTGTGTCCTCAGAATCCTCAGCATGTCTGATCTATACACTTGCTACCTTCTTCTTGGTGAATTGAGTTTTCTTATTTTTTGGAACGTGCTGTTCGTCTTTGACTTCACGCGTTCTTCTTTGTGTTCTGATCGTCCTCTTCTTTCTGATTTCTGTGGTGAAGTCTAAAAGGTATGAGAGGAGCGTGTATCAGTATCTTGATATCTATCAGGTTTTCTCAAGTATCCCTATTTCTGAGGTTGTACCTCTTTTCAGTGTGCTCCCGTTGGGGAGACCTACCTCCTCGTTGAGGAGATCTTCCTCTGGACTGGGAATTCTTGTCTCTAGGAAGTGTTTGTTTAGTATTATCCCACTTCTTCTTAGGAGTAGTGAGATTATCCATACTAATATAATAAAGAGAGAGCCCAAACCGTTGAGGCGGGTAATCTCAGGAACCACAGCACCAATCACAACACCCAATACAACGTTGGAAAGGGCAGTTGCAGCAGAAGGACATAGGCTATGCAGACGCCCACCATATACATTTAAAAGGTAAAAGAACTGTGCCAGCAAAGTAGTCCCTTGTGGGCGTCTCTGCGTTGTGCTTTGGGCGTGTACTGGGGGCGTGACAAATGCTGGGGGCGTGTGGTACGTTCCGCCCTTTCTGCCATGTCTCATATCGTGTGCTAATCCCACCCTGCTCCCTTTAAATACCCCTGCACCCCATAATCATAACCCACCCTTACTCCTTAAAATACCCCAACACCCTTAAACACTAACCCATCTTAACCCTATAAATATACCCTGTACCCCAAAACCCAAACCTATCCCTAAACCCTATAAATACCCCTGTACCCCAAAACCCAAACCTAGCCCTGAACCCTATAAATACCCCTGTACCTCTAAACCCAAACCTACCCCTGAACCCTAAAAATACCCCTGTACCCCAAAACCCAAACCTAGCCCTGAACCCTAAAAATACCACTGTGCCCCAAAACCCAAACCTACCCCTGAACCCTAAAATACCTCTGTACCCCAGAACCCAAACCTAACCCTGAACCCTTAAAATACCCCTGTACCCAAAAACCCAAACCTACCCCTGAACCCTAAAAATACCCCTGTACCCCAAACCTAGCCCGAACCCTAAAAATACTCCTGTACCCCAAAACCCAAACCTAGCCCTGAACCCTATAAATACCCCTGTACCTCAAAACCCAAACCTACCCCTGAACCCTAAAAATACACCTGTACCCCAAAACCCAAACCTAGCCCTGAACCCTAAAAATACCACTGTGCCCCAAAACCCAAACCTATCCCTGAACCCTAAAATACCTCTGTACCCCAAAACCCAAACCTAACCCTGAACCCTTAAAATACCCCTGTACCCCAAAACCCAAACCTACCCCAGAACCCTAAAAATACCCCTGTACCCCAAACCCAAACCTAGCCCTGAACCCTAAAAATAACCCTGTACCCCAAAACCCAAACCTAGCCCTGAACCCTAAAAATACCCCTGTACCCCAAAACCCAAAACTAGCCCTGAACCCTTAAAATACCCCTGTACCCCAAACCTACCCCTGAAACCTAAAAATACCCCTATACCCCAAAACCCAAACCTAGCCCTGAATCCTAAAAATACCCCTGTACCCCAAAACCCAAACCTAACCATGTACCCTAAAATACCTCTGTACCCCAAAACCCAAACCTAACCCTGAACCCTTAAAATACCCCTGTAACCCAAAACCCAAACCTACCCCTGAACCCTAAAAATACCCCTGTACCCCAAACCCAAACCTACCCCTGAGCCCTAAAATACCCATGTACCCCAAAACCCAAACCTAGCCCTGAAACCTAAAAATACCCCTGTACCCCAAAACCCAAAGCTAGCCCTGAACCCTTAAAATACCCCTGTACCCCAAACCTACCCCTGAACCCTAAAAATACCCCTATACCCCAAAACCCAAACCTAGCCCTGAATCCTAAAAATACCCCTGTACCCCAAAACCCATACCATCCCTATACCCTAAAACTACCCCTGTACCCCATAACCCAAAATTATATCTGAACCCTAAAATACCCCTGGACCCCAAAACCCAAACCTAACCCTGAACCCTTAAAATACCCCTGTACCCAAAAACCCAAACCTACCCCTGAACCCTAAAAATACCCCTGTACCCCAAACCTAGCACCGAACCCTAAAAATACCCCTGTACCCCAAAACCCAAACCTAGCCCTGAACCCTATAAATACCCCTGTACCTCAAAACCCAAACCTGCCCCTGAACCCTAAAAATACCCCTGTACCCCAAAACCCAAACCTAGCCCTGAACCCTAAAAATACCACTGTGCCCCAAAACCCAAACCTATCCCTGAACCCTAAAATACCTCTGTACCCCAAAACCCAAACCTAACCCTGAACCCTTAAAATACCCCTGTACCCCAAAACCCAAAACTAGCTCTGAACCCTTAAAATACCCCTGTACCCCAAACCTACCCCTGAACCCTAAAAATACCCCTATACCCCAAAACCCAAACCTAGCCCTGAATCCTAAAAATACCCCTGTACCCCAAAACCCAAACCTAACCATGTACCCTAAAATACATCTGTACCCCAAAACCCAAACCTAACCCTGAACCCTTAAAATACCCCTGTACCCCAAAACCCAAACCTACCCCTGAACCCTAAAAATACCCCTGTACCCCAACCCAAACCTACCCCTGAACCCTAAAATACCCATGTACCCCAAAACCCAAACCTAGCCCTGAAACCTAAAAATACCCCTGTACCCCAAAACCCAAAGCTAGCCCTGAACCCTTAAAATACCCCTGTACCCCAAACCTACCTCTGAACCCTAAAAATACCCCTATACCCCAAAACCCAAACCTAGCCCTGAATCCTAAAAATACCCCTGTACCCCAAAACCCATACCATCCCTATACCCTAAAACTACCCCTGTACCCCATAACCCAAAATTATATCTGAACCCTAAAATACCCCTGGACCCCAAAACCCAAACCTAACCCTGAACCCTTAAAATACCCCTGTACCCCAAAACCCAAACCTACCCCTGAACCATAAAAATACCCCTGTACCCCAAACCCAAACCTAGCCCTGAACCCTAAAAATAACCCTGTACCCCAAAACACAAACCTACCCCTGAACCCTAAAATATTCATGTACCCCAAAACCCAAACCTAGCCCTGAACCCTAAAAATACCCCTGTACCCCAAAACCCAAAACTAGCCCTGAACCCTAAAAATACCCATATACCCCAAAACCCAAACCTAGCCCTGAACCCTAAAAATACCCCTGTATCCCAAAACCCATACCATCCCTAAACCCTAAAACTACCCCTGTACCCCATAACCCAAACCTATATCTTAACCCTTAAAAGACCCAAACACCCCAAAACATATACCTCAGTACCCCAAAACATATACCCCTATACCCATACTTACCTTATCCAAACATTAAAAAAAACATGCTTTTACCATTCATGCATTTACAACGAATTTCGTTGTAATTGTATGCGTGGTAAAAGCATATAAAATGTAATGCCATGCGTTATAATGGCATTGCGGAGTCATGGTACTTTCGTAATGAAAGTATGCGGAGTGATGGGTGTTTATCCTCCCCCGGTAAGTACATTGGTGGCACGGCGGCCCACATCTCCAGCAACATACTCATATTTTTTCACCACCCATTTGAAAAATGCACAGGTCTCTCTCATTGATGGCCACCACCGACATACACTTTTAGACACACCTCCCGCCACAAGTTCTAGAATTGCGACCTTTAGAGCTGGGGAGCTAAGTTCGAATCTCTGCATCAGCTCAACATCCTGTGATTCCAGGCAAATCGCTTTGTCTCCCCGTGTCTACCACAAATGTATGTGTTCTTCTGTAATGTAAATTGTGCTCATGCCATGTTGTCGAGTTCGCTCTATATAATATTGCAAGGAAAAATAAAGTAGGGAAACTCGAGTTCACACACTACTGAACGCGCACTCTTAAGTGCATCAGCAGTGCACTGTGAATCGGAGCGTTTCACAGGGCTGTCACAGATAAGAAATGCTATCAAAACGAAATCCTACAAAACAATATACTACTGGCCAGCAGCAATTCATACCCGGACAACGTCGGGACGGGCTGCTAGTTTTTAATAAAAGTTTTTTCAGGATTTTCTGTTAGTTGAGGTTTTAGTGGTTTCCCACCAAACTGTCTCTACCTAGTTCTTCATAGGATTTTTCAATAATTCTGGCAAGCTCATATGGTTGCTCAGCAATATCTGTTTCTTTAAGTTTTTGTCGGATTGCTACTGATGCTGCTTCACCTTTAATGTTGACTAATAGTATAGCCAAGACCTGTTTAAAATCTTTCAGTAATTTCTTACCTAGATTTAAAGCTGGTTCTAGACCGTATTCATTTTGAATCTGTCTTAACACGTCTGGTATTACCGCCATTGATGGGACACCATGTGTTTTTGTGTAGATTGAAGCAAAGACTGTACCCCAAGTGTCACAGTCCTCCACGTGTGGTGCAATCCCCATGGGTAAACAGATCGCCAGAATCCTGTGTTTTTCATGAGGCGTACTATCAGGAAATACTGCTTCTATTTGAGTAATTTTTTGTCCTAACCAGAACGGAATTTGTTCTCATTTTGCTGGTAGTTTACCAATGACTGACTGTATAGTCTGTGGTGTGATTTTGTTTGTGTTCCCCAGGTGAGGGGTGTGCTGTGGAATTCTAACAGTCGGTTGGACTGTTAAGGTCTGCATTACATATTGAACTAATTGTCTATGTATTTTGATAAATTGTTTTAGTTGAACTAAAAGTTCCACGTCTGGCATCTCTTCAATGTCTGGATGTGGTGTACAGCTGGCTAGTACCGGCCATGTTGCTCCTGGTCTACCTAGTGGACCGAGTCTTGTAATGTGATTTTGATGTTTTAGGGCAAACCAGAGATGATGCTTTCGGTAAGTTAATGGAATTTCAACGTCCTCGAAAGGAACGTATTCCTCTGAAGGTTCCTCTACTTTGTAGAAGTGGAACTCTTGTATTTCTGCATCTGATGCAGGAAACTGAATCCATGAATAGAATACCTCTGTCTGCCGATATTCATGTGCCTCTATGACAAAAATTACTTTTCCACCTCTTGCAGATACTCCACTATTTATGAGTCTGTAAGTTATACTTTTTCTTACATTTACCGGGATGATTAGAGCATCCAGGTCATTCTGTAAGCGGGCAGCGTTATCCAAAGCTGCTTGAGCAGCTTCGGCTCTTTCCCTTTCGTCTCCAGACATTTTATTGAATAAGAGTTTTGCAGAACAAGTTTCAAGGAAACAAAGATTAGGTGCACAATATTTTGGAACACTGTATCCTTCAACGTTGAATTAACCAAAAACTAATACATATGATTTTTGTCCTACTCAGTTATGGCAGATATTAACCTTTCACCCACTCCAGACGTCTTTTTGAGTTTTTACGGGAAAAAGGGGTCTGTGTGAAAAGCACGACTGAGTTACACTAGTATCTAGCGTTAAATTATCGCCTTACCAAACATTGGGCGCCATGTAGTGTACTTCCTATATTCCCAATAGGCTCTGCGCATTGGAATAATATATCCTGCAGCTTAGACGTAGGACTACGGTCAACTAGGTCTCTGCCGAATATATTAGACTTAATTGTGTGTGCCAGCTAGCTCAGAGGTCACTTGAAACTTTCTGGAAAGTACAAGAAGGGATTAGTCTTTGACAACCATATAACATGACAACTTTGTTTCCCCAGAATGAAATGTATCTCTAGAATCACGGAAACAATAGATGGCTATTTCACTCAGTCACTTGTGCATGCTTCGTTTCATCAGAGTTGCTAAGAAATAGAGAGACAGGCGTTTTGAATAAAAGGATTTATTGAACAGTCTTATTTCTTAAGCATAAGAAATGCACTGCTACAATTGAAATGCTAGTTAAGAAGTACAATGTATATAATACGAATAGTATTATAAAATAGTACTGTAAAAGCGTGATATGGTTTCTAAGCCATAAACATAGAATACATAAAATGCATGAAATACATACAGTAATAAAATCAGCGGCTAAAATACTCAACTGGTGCTTCTAAAATACGCCTTCCCCAGTGTACGAGGGAGTAAGTGCAGTGTAGCTTAAGTCTAGTAGTTTGCTGCCAAGAATCTGTTCCAAGAATTCTCTAAGGGTTTAATCAGCTCCGTACCTTGGCTTAGAATGATAGAGGTCTCGTATCTCTCTCTCAGGACTCGATCTCCCAGCAATCCGCAAGGGTAGGCTGGAAACACTGGAGCTGGATTTCTCGGCAAGAGAAACAACAGCGTCTTCTCAGTGCGTCAGTTGGAGGGTCGGCTTCCTTCGGCACTTGCAGCAGCAGGGCATCGGGCAAGTAGCTAGTCGATCTGCTCCTAAACCACTGTGTCTTTGACTGGGCAAATGTAGGCATATTTATACTTTGAAGAGGCCGAGTTTGACGTAAGATTGGACATAATAACATCATTGAAGCCTCAGTTCCTTGAAAACTCCAGGAGTTCTTGGATAAATTAATGTGCAAGCAGGGGGAAGTTCCTGACTGCTGAGGGTGGGTTTTTCCAAGAAATCGATGTGGATTCTCGGAGGTTAGTGGAAGTAGCCATGCCGTATTTGGGCTGCATAGGCTAAGACTAAATAAGGTAATGATTTCTAAGCCTATATAAGGATGCGGTGAATTATACCTATATATGGGCATGAAACGGGAAAATTACACTAGGGTCCTAGATTCATACACACCACATGGCGGTCACATACGTGACACATACTACACTACTGCTTTACTTTGCCACTGGATTCAAGCAAGCCTGGCTAAAGACGGCTGTAATGCGAGAAACCCGTCCTAGAAAGCTTGTTTCCGGTCCCGGGAAGGCATGTCTTGGCAGTTCGGGCTGGACTGTTCCCATGAGGCACAGGGTCAGACTGATTTGCATATGGCCATGTCTAAACTGGGGTGGCAAAGTGGGCTAAAGAACAGTGATGCTCAGACCTGAGTCCCTTGCTCACTTTGCCACTGGATTCAATCAAACCTGGCTGAAGACGGCTGTAATGCCAGAAACCGGTCCTAGGAAGCTTGTCTCCGGTCCAGGGAAGGCATGTCTTGGCAGTTTGAGCTGGACTGTTCCCATGAGGCACAGGGTCAGACTGATTTGCATATGGCCATGTCTGAACTGGCGTGGCAGAGTGGACTAAAGAACGGTGATGGATTAAACCCAGATCTTTTGACTGGGTTTGAGTGTTTGATTGGTTCAGATGCTCCGACCATCACCACCCCCTTTGGTACCGCTTTGTTCGCCATAAGTTGGCAGAGTATGCTCAGACGTGAGTCCCTTGCTCACTTTGCCACTGGATTCAAGCAAGCCTGGCTGAAGAATGCTGTAATGCCAGAAACCGGTCCTAGGAAGCTTGTTTCTGGTCCATGGAAGGCATGGCTTGGCAGTTCGGGCTGGACTGTTCCCATGAGGCACAGGGTCAGACTGATTTGCATATGGCCATGTCTGAACTGGGGTGGCAGAGTGGCCTAAAGAACGGTGATGGATTAAACCCAGATCTTTTGACTGGGTGTGAGTGTTTGATTGGTTCAGATGCCCCGCCATTACCACCCCTTTTTGTACCGCTTTGTTCGCCATAAGTTGGCAGGGTATGCTCAGACGTGAGTCCCTTGCTCACTTTGCCACTGGATTCAAGCAAGCCTGGCTGAAGACGGCTGTAATGCCAGAAACCGGTCCCAGGAAGCTTGTTTCCAGTCTAGGGAAGGCATGGTTCGGCAGTTCGGGCTGGACTGCTCCCATGAGGCACAACGTCAGACTGATTTGCATATGGCCATGTCTGAACTGGCGTGGCAGAGTGGGCTAAAGAACAGTGATGGATTAAACCCAGATCTTTTGACTGGGTTTGAGTGTTTGATTGGTTCAGATGCTCCGTCCATCACCACCCCCTTTTGTACCGCATACTACACCACATCATACTACCAAACATGAAGCATACTACACTACACCACACCACCACACATGAAGCAAACTACACTACATCACTCTACCACAAATGACGCATGCTAGACTACACCACACATGATGCATATTATACTGCATTACATAGTACATGGACCAAAGTACACTTTATCAGACAAGGGAGATACTACACTACAACACACTACCACACACAACACTTAGTACACGACACCCCAATCTCACACATGACACATACTAAACTACACCCAAGTACCACACTTAACACATACTATACTACACCACACTACTACACATTACGCATACACTATACCACACTGTCATAGATGAAGCATGCTACAGTGCACCTCATTACCACACAAGCCATAATACACTACACTAATACACATGAAGCATACTATAGCACACAACACACAAACCAAATTGCACTAAACCACACTACCACACATGAAATATACTACACTACCCCACACTCTCACATATGACACATGCTACACTTTGTAAGTATGTAATAATCAATGAGAGGGGAAAGAGAAGCTGTGATCCATTCGGCTTCCAATGGTTAGCACACAAAAATCAATAAGGGGGGAGAATGGACCACTTGTGCTGTGTAACTAGGGCCTTAATTATGTTCGTTCCTTCATGAAAAAAACCTCATATATGTACACAGGCAAATGGTGGTATATCTTGATTCTACACCTAAGTCCACTATTACAGCATCATCATTGGGTTTTTATTTGTATATATGCTGACCTCCACCTTGAGCAAGACCAACTGGTTTGTTAGTAACGTTCAGAGATAAAAAAGAGTGGGTGAATGTGCTCAAGGGTGGTGAGGTTAAAATTCTCTACATCACTTCGGGCCATATGTATCATAGTTCCGTTTTGCGAATTCTAAATAGCGATTTTTAAGGAATCGCTATTTAGTATTCGCAAAACGGTATGTATGTAAAAAATCGCTTCTTTTTAGCGATTCCTTAACATTCCTAATTTGCGATTAGCAAATTGCTAATCACAAATTTCCCATTCATTTCTATGGGCCAGGAGGCCCATAGGAATGAAGGGGAAATGTGCGATTGGCAATTTGCTAATCGCAAATTAGGAATATTTTCAAGGGTGCAGGGGTGTCTCAAGAACACCCTGCTGCACCCCTGAAAATGAAATGTGGGGGCATATGGCGCACATACATGCCCTTAGGGCATGTATGAGCATCATAAGGCACCTTTGGTTTTCTTTAATTGCTTTTTTAAAAGAATTCGCAACAAAAAACACTTCATAAACAAATTTTTTCAATTTTTCAATAAAGAACAACCTCAGATTCTCCCTGGAAGGGATAACACTCAGCATTTATTACGCCTAGAAGTATTTTGGATTAATTTCCTTTGCACTAGTCATCCGTAAGGATTAAATGATCGAATAGACTTTAATTGTTTTTTGTGAATTATGTTTCTTCCTAAACATAAGATAACACAAATTCACCCTGAGAAATTTCGTAATTACTATGACTGTAATATTCAGCATATAATGCAGACAATGCCATATATGTATTTATTCAATGAAAGTGTCATCACCATTTTTTTAAACTTTCGAGTTTCTTTTCTATCCTTCTTTACAAGTTGTAAACAATGCAGTTTTTAAATCCCTTTGACACTTACAAAATGCTGCCTTTGACACACCCTTCACCAGCTGGTCGTTTCACTTTTTTTACACACTTCAAGAAACACTCGCAATTTTTTCCGACATAAACAAGATAATCTATATGCTTGAATACTCGATTCTCGAGTATTTCGTTGATTTTTTTGTAGTTTGTATACAGCCTAAAATAGGGTCTCCCCATTGGAGCACCGCGAGCACATGAGTAATACACGTGACAACCGTATGCGATATTTGGATGTTTTGAGTCGTTGCGATAATACGCACCGCAATACATTTCCCGGAACATTGAAAACTGAACACCGCACTCAAATTTAACTGCCGGTGAGTTCATGCTTTAAATCTATGGACTTTCAAGTACGGAGCTCATGTTAACGTACAGCTGACGTCAACCTTTTTTCTTATAGCAGACTGTGCCGGCTAAAGTACTGCGCTGTAACAAGATTAAGCGTTTTGCTTAATGTAAGTGTTTTATTCTTGCTACCACGTCACATATCGCACTTTGTTTACCATACCTTCTCCTTGTACATCACTTTTTCGTCTACCATTCTTAGGTATACGAATCTCCACCATAGGAAATTGGAGTATATATTACATCAACACACTCCACAAAGTATTACCATTTTCAGGTACGAGTTTTTATCTTTCTCATACGACATTCTGAACGCAATCTGAACGCTCGTTGCGTCACCAGAATTGTTTTTATAGTAGTTCACTTGACCGAGCACTGAACACCTTATTTAACTTTTTGTAACACTTGTCAACTCAAATAGACTAACTGGGATATAAGGTTCAGTTTACCACCTTAATACAATATGTGTACTCGCAATGTTAATTGAAGAAATTTGAATGAAATTTGAAAGTCCTTACGTTGTGCATATTCTTCCTAACAGCTAATGAAGCTCCTGAGGAAGGGCAAACAGCCCGAAATGCATTGGGCCAAATTACATTCATTTATTGAGAAAATAATTTTTGGGATGTGAATGCAACATCAGAATATATATAAAAAATTGAAGAAATAATTGATGAAGAAAAAACACAAAGACGAATGAATTCAAAATAAAAAAGCTTTATTGAAAAAATGTGTTTATGAAGTGTTTCTTGAAAACATTAACAAAGGAGTGCATTTGGGGACGTTGCTCACTGATTGATCGACGCTTACAAAACAGTTATATTTAAGCCATATTTGAAAATTCTATGACCTTAATGAGTCCGATTTACCCTTAATAAATAATGATGGCCTTTTACAAGAAAAAACGGGTATGGTGTGGTCTGGTATCATAGGAAAATGAAAATGCAAGTCTATTGTTTTTTGGATTTAGCACATTTGGATATTCTCATCATTTCCCTGTTAGAGTGGATGTGGGCATTAATCAGCAGAACAGTATTGTCATGCTGCGATTATTTTTAAAGAAAGGTATAGAGAGGACAGTCATTGGAATGTTATGCCTGCGTGGTGTTTGCTTTTTAGCTGTGCGAGCGATTTCCGAGTTGCGCGTTAACTACAAAAGTGGGCATTTATTCCACGTAAATCTATTGTTATCTCGATGTAAAGACAGGCAAGTATTCACTTTGCGGCATTTGTTATGAGCATATTAGTGAATTTCAAACTGCTGGTTCAGTATCTGTTTGTATCATCTAACGTGACTCTGTTGTCATCCTGGCATCTTAAGATAAAATACAAAAGGACAAATAAACAGTTCTGCAGCGTTTTCTTGTGACCTCAAAGAGGAGAGTGGCCTCCAAACAACTCATTTAGTATCAATGAGGGCGACATGTTGAATGGAAGACAGACAACGTTAATTGCCTTTCACTTGTCAAATATTCACTCCCTCGGAGTACCGAAGAGCACGGTCTGAACCTTAATTCTGTGAAGATAAAGACGGAATTAGTCATGCCTTACTTTCAAATTCGACCGCTGTCTCGAGGCCTCCGTCCAGCAGCTTACCGGTTCTAATCAATCAATCATTTGTAAAGCGCACTACATACCCGTGAGGGTCTCAAGGTGCTGGGGGGTGGGGGGCGCTACTGATCGAACAGCCAGGTCTTGAGTATCCTCCTGAAGGTCAGCAGGTCTTGGGTCTGTCGTAGGCTCAGTGGGAGGGTGTTACATGTCTTGGCAGCGAGGTGGGAGAAGGATCTCTCACCAGTGGTTGTTCTTCGGATGCGCGGGACGGTGGCGAGAGAGAGGTCGGCGGAGCGTAGCTGGCGGTTGGGGATGTAGAAGGAGAGCCGTCTATTGAGGTAGGCTGGACCAGTCTTGTGGAGTGCCTTGTGTGTGTGGGTGAGGAGCTTAAAGGATATCCTCTTGTTGATGGGGAGCCAGTGCAGATTTCTCAGGTGGGGGGTGATGTGGCCGTGGCGTGGTACATCGAGGATCATTCATGCCGAGGCGTTTTGGATGCGTTGTAGACATTTGATGAGCTTGGTCGGGGCTCCCGCGTAGAGGGCGTTTCCATAGTCGAGTCTGCTGCTGACAAGGGCCTGGGTGACTGTCTTTCTTATATCTGTCGGGATCCATCTGTAGATCTTGCGGAGCATGCGGAGGGTGTTGAAGCAGGAAGAGGAGATGGCGTTGACTTGCTTGGTCATTGAGAGTGTTGAGTCGAGGATGATTCCCAGGTTGCGTGCATGGTCGGTGGGTGTCGGGGCTGCCCCCGGTGCCGTCGGCCACCAGGAGTCATCCCAGGCTGAAGGTTGGAGCCGAGGATGAGGACCTCCGTCTTGTCCGAGTTCAGCTTCAGACGGCTGGTCTTCATCCAGTCGGCGACGGCCCTCATTCCTTCGTGGAGGTTGGCTTTGGCTGTGATGGGGTCCTTGGTGAGGGAGAGGATCAGCTGAGTGTCGTCGGCGTAGGGGATTATGTTGAGGGCATGTGTCGGGCTGCGTGTGCAAGCGGGGCCATGTAAATGTTGAACAGCGTCGGGCTGAGGGAGGATCCCTGGGGTACGCCGCAGATGATCTCGGAGGCTTTGGAATGGAATGGGGAGAGGCGGACACTCTGTGTTCTGCCGGAGAGGAAGGAGGTGATCCAATCCAGAGCCTTGTCTCAGATCCCTGCGGCGTGGAGGCGTGCGCGTAGTGTGTGGTGGCAGACGGTTTTGAAGGCGGCAGAGGGGTCTAGGAGGATGAGTGCTGCGGTGTCGCCATTGTCCAGTAGGGTCCTAATGTCATCCGTGGCGGCGATGAGGGCAGTCTCGGTGCTGTGGTTGCTGCGGAACCCTGACTGGGAAGGGTCTAGGATTCTGTTTTCTTCGAGGTATCGGGTTAGCTGTCTGTTGACGGTTTTCTCGATGACTTTGGCCGGGAAGGGGAGCAGAGAGATGGGCCGGAAGTTCTTGTGGTCTCTTGGGTCTGCCTTAGGTTTTTTGAGTAGGGCGTTAATCTCTGCGTGTTTCCAGATCTCTGGGAAGGTCGCGGTCTGAAGGGAGAGATTGATGACGTTGCGTAGGTGGGGTGCGATGGAGCTGCTTGCTCTGTTGAAGACGTGGTGCGGTAATGGGTCCGACGGAGAGCCGGAGTGGAATGAGCGCATGGTCTTGATGTGTCATCGATGCTCACGCTGGCCCAGGCTAGCAGGGGGTCGTGGTCGATGATGTACGGAGGGTTTATTGTGTTGCTGTCTGTTGGGGCTGTCTGGGTGTTGAAGCTGTCATAGATGTCTGCTATCTTGCGGTGGAATATGGTGGCGAGGGAGTCATACAGGGCTTGCGACGGCGGGATGTCGTTGGTGTTGGAGCTGGGGTTGGAGAGTTCCTTCACAATGTTGAAGAGCTCCTTGCTATTGTGTGCGTTTTTGTCGAGGCGGTCTTTGAAGGAGGTCCTCTTGGCCACCCTGATGAGGTGGTGGTGGTTGTCACTGACTTGTTCTGGCTCTGTTCGCGGGACCCCTGGTGACGCGGCCTGCGTAGAGCTCTAATTTACATGGTAACGGTCCAACGAGAGGAACTACAAGACCTATTACCTTGCGTAACCACATATAGTACAGTGACAAACGCTGTGAAAAAAATCATCAATAAGAACTGGAGGATCTTGACGTCAAACACTCTACAATGGCCTAAACCAAGATTCGCTAACAGAAGAACCAGGAACATAAGGGACTACCTAGTACACACAAGACCGGCGCCAACCACAAAAAGAGAAACCATCACTGCAGCTTGGAATCTAGACCCTGTTGTAGGGCATTATCCATGTGGTTCATGCTCGGTATTCAGTTTGACTAAGACAACCAAGAATTTACAACTTCTGCCGAATTTCACCTGGACACTAGGTCAACACACAAACTGTAACACCACGCATGTGGTTTACATGATTGTTTGTCACTGTGACCTCAAATACATAGGGATGAAATGCCGCAAAAAAACCAGCGGATATGTTTTCATAAGAGCAATGTGAACTGCAAAAGAGCTACTACCAAGATGAGTAAGCATTACATAGAAAGCAATCACAATGTAAGCAACCTCAATTGGGTGGTCCTGGAAACACTGCATGTCGATTTTGGTTTTAGAAAGAAGCTGCCGCCGCAGCCGCCAAGTAGGAGCCTCCCAAGGAGCTCCCGGTTTGGGGATTACCTTTTGGTAGTTATCCCCGTATAAACTGCTCCCTCTGGCCCCTACCTGCTCTCCCTGAAGCCGAAGTTTGCTGAAGTTTACTGAAGTTGACTGTGGCTCCTACTCAAGCACGGCAGCTAAACTTAACAGCCATCCTACCTGCTGACCCATCGCCGCGGTGGCCCTGGTACTGCATGCTTTTCCTGCTCTGCCCAGTTATGCCAGTGCTGACTGCCGGATCCTCCCCTGTCGGTTTTACCACTGAGGGACCGATTGCAATACGGCGAGCCCACTACTGCCTGGCGCTGCTGTCCCCTGTGATCACACGCCATCTGTCCTGCAGAAGATCTGGATCTCGACACCTTCTTCACGTTGCCCAGCTGAACGGCCGTCATCTCGCAGAACCTCCCCCGTGGCTCAGCAGAGTGGCCGACGAGTCGCTAACGGCAAATGGCGATCGTCTAGATGTGGCTTATGGCTTCACTGCGTCTCTGACCCCCTCCCCTGCAGCCTCTAGCTCTGCGGCTCTGTCCTGTCTGGATCACGCACAACTGACTGTGGCCGTTGACGCCAGGTGCCGCCAGCTCTCCGACGGACTCTCTCTGAGTCCTACAATCCCTGCCTGGAACCCGGTGGCCTGGCAACGAACACCGATCACCCGACCTCCGGGCCAGAGCGTGACCCCCGGCTGCAAGCTCTCGGCGAACTCCGCTTGGAGCCTGCGTCTCTCGGCGGCTTCCCCCTGCCAGCGCTTCCCCGGATTAGACTGACGCTCGTTCGTGCTGGACTAGAGGTGGGTGATTGAGGAATATTGTTTTTTAGAGGAATATTGTTTTTATACGAATACTGGCTGATGGTTGCCTAGGCCCAAAATGGCGGCGCCTTGCCATTTCTAGGATCTCTGTTTTCCCCTCATTACTGTCACCGCACACTAGATTGGCGCTCGTTCTGGACTAGAGGTGGGTGAACGAGAAATATTACTGTTAATACAAATACTCGTTGATAGTTGCCTGGACCCAAAATGGTGGCGCCTCGCCATTACGAGGATCCGCTCATTACTGTTGCCTCCAACTTAACAAGACAATAGTAAATACCTTATGAGTAACTAACGTTTTCCAGCCTATGTGAATGTGACACATACCCCGGACCGGCCCCAACTAACACTGCAATCGGCTCGCTGCCTGACTCTATGATGGCGGCTTTATGAGGCCATTGTAATTGCCTCCCATTGCCTGACCTTAAAATGGCAGCGTAATAAATCAACATGACTACCCTCACTCCTGCTAGACTTTGAAATTGTCAATGTATCTAACAGCTTCTCAATCCCGGTTAGTTGTGAAAGCCATGAACCGACTCCCAAGCCTCATAAACCCGTCTCCCTAGTGCCTATGCTGCGTTGCTACGGAACAGGACCCAAGCCCGCCCTGTGGTCCGGTGAGCTCCGACGCCTACTAGCCCCTGTCCACCTTGTCATCACCCAAGACAGAGGCCTCACGACTGGACTAGTCTCTCAGCTCTCCACTGCAGCCCTTCCCTTGCATTTGGCCTCCTCCGATCATCGCTAGCACACGTGGACCTTTGCCCCTACGATCAGACAGTGGCTCAACTGCTTAACTGACCTGTGTCGCTGCTATAGTACCCGCCCTAGACAGCATGGCTGGGCCCAGCCTAAGTGCTACTGGGGAAATCCCTCTTACTCTGGTTTACCCTCCCAATCTCTCCACAGCCGCCGCAAATACCTTCAAGCACTCTACCCTAAAGAGTCACCCTGAGACATTGATTTCCGACCTACGTTACAGCACGGACAATGGCCCAGTCATCAATGACTTAATCTTCTACTCCAGAAGAGCCCCCTACTGGCTCAAAACCTTTGTGCACCTCCTCAATGTATGTATGTGCAACCAGGAACATTCCACATGGCCCTAAGCTTACAATAGCCCCCTCCGCAACCCTGCAAGCTGACCTCACACTCACCCCATACAAAAGCGACATTGTCTTGATCCAAGCCTCATCCAGAAACCTTAATAAATTTGCATGCACTTTTACCAACCTCAGTAACCATGTGTGCAACACTAACAGGGTAACTAACACTTGCCCAGACAACCCTCTGACCAGCCTGCCTCCTAGGGTTCCCAACACAGATCATACCATTCCCTCTTGCACGGGTCCTGACCGCAGCAGGAGAATCATCCTTGCACCTCTGATCTCCTCCCCGCCAGCTCCCCACTCTAACTGTGAGTCTCTTCCACCGCTCTTCCCAACATCGCTAACTCATCTCCTAGCCTTGCCAATAGACTCATCTCCAGACCTTTGGTCTTCTCCCCACCAGCCCCACACGCTAACCATGAGACTGGTTTGCAGCTGGAAACCCACGGTACAGGTCGAACTACCCTTTCTACCCTGTTTCCTATGCATGCATATACTAGGGCTACAGAACTACTACCCCCTGCCCTCTAACACCTTCCCTTACAGGGAATCCGATAGTACTGTCCCAGAGCTACTGCCCCCCTACCCGCTAACGCCTCCCTCCTATAGGGATTTCGAAACCCTGCACTCCAGAGCTGCCAAACTAACTCAGAGTATCCATATCTCCATACTAGATCTAATTAACCTCCTTCAACCTCAGAACCCAGTGGAACTCCACCCCCCCACACCACAGAGATCCTCAAGCACCCTCTTCCGCTACCCTTGAGACATCTTTGCCCTCGCAAGCAACCATGCCACCTCTTGGAGGAAGAACCCCTAGCTCTCACCCTCTCCTACAAATCTACACATGCCACCCCTAGTCCGCTAGACCTCACTGAAGAGGAAATCCTTGCTTACAACTCCGCCCCAATTACCCATTGCCCACTAGACATGAGAGCCGAACATGCCATCCGCACAGTCTCTACCAACACCAACAGATCGGTTACCCTCCGTAACAGAAGTGTGATCAAGAGCAACCTGGCGCCTTTATACTTGTCCAACCTTACTCCCGACACTACCCCTGATTCCTCTCTGTCTGGCCTCTTAATCAACTGCCGATCGGCGTTTAAGCACGCCGTTGACATTGCTGCACTCATCCTGAACAAAAACTTAGACTTAAAAAGAATCATGGCTCAACGATTCTTGATCTCCTTGCCTGGACCTTTCAGTCCCTCCCTGGCTATAACATTGTCAGGCTGGACAGGCTATATAGCAAGAAAGGAGGAAGCCCCGCTCTAACCTCAGTGTCACAGAACTTCTGGCAGATTCCACCGACTCTTGTGAATACCTCGCACTCTTCATTTGTAGCAACTCCACCCTCTTGTGCAATTTACACATCATTTATCATCCCCCTGGCACGAACAACTCCTTCACTGACCACCTCATGGAACTTATTACTGCTAAGTTCTCCTCCGATTCCAAAGATATCTTCCTGGGTGAATTCAACCTGCATTGGAATGACCCCAAGCACCCTCATGTCAACGCCATCAAAGACCTCCTCTCCAATCAAGCCCTGACCTAAACCTGTTCACTCCCAACACACTCGAAAGGGGCCATCCTAGACTGGATCATCTCTAAGGAATCAACAGTCAAGCTTATCTCCATAGACCCATGTGACTGGTCTGACCTCCACGCCATACCATTCCTACTACCTGGCACCCACAAGATAAGAGCACCACAACCAGTGATTCCAAAACGCTGGATTAGAGACTGTAGAAACCTGGACCACAATGAATAGAGGGCTCGCTGCTAATCTGACCTCCCCCCCACGCGCTTCTCAACGGTCAATGACCTTAATATTCACTACTCTGCAACTATCTCGAATAATATGGATGATCTAGCCCCACTAAAGCTAAAAAGAACCCAAACCAAATACAGGAACCCCTGGTTCACTGGATCCCTCAACAATGAAAGGAGATGCCTCCGGCAATCCGAAAGAATCTGGAGACAGCACCCCTCCACCGCACATCTAAAACTTCTCCGCCAGGCCAGAAATGCCTACAACAAGAACATCCTTAACTCTAAAAATAATTTTTCAGATCCGAACTTGTGAAAGCCAAGAACAGACTACGCAAGCTCTTTGATCTGGTCAAACACCAATCCAATAAACTGTTCAAAACTTCGAAAGAAAGCCCCAAGTCTTTAATATCATCTGAGGAATTCTCCTTTTTCGCTGACGAAGTCACAGCCCTAGAAAATGAACTTAGTGCCGCCACAAACTCTCTATCCCTTACTGGGCCGCCCCATCCTCCTGCGATGCCTCCACAGACTTCACCTAAAAATCAAGCACTTTGGACTGACTTCAACCTCTATGACGAAGCCTCCGTACCTAAAATCCTATCGTCCCTAAACCCGAATAACCATTTCAACGACACGCTCCCCTCAAACTGCGTAGCGGCCATCGTCTAATCCATTATTCCTAGCTGGACTGCAATAATTAACGCCTCGCTCCAGCAGGGTTCCATTCCTGACTCTCTGAAAGCCGGCCAAGTCCTCCCCATTTTGAAAAACACATCGCTGGATCCAGCCATCCCTGACAATTTCAGACCTATCTCTAACATTACCCTCTTAGCCAAAGTGTTGGAGAAGTGCGTACAACAGCAACTAAGTCAGCACATCAACAACTTCCACCTTCTCAATGAGTTCCAATCTGGATTCAGACTTGGGCACAGTACTGAAACGACCATGCTCCACATTGTTGATGATGCCCTCCAAGCCCTGGACCAAGGGAAAACGTGCCTTCTAATCCTCCTAGATCTTTCCTCTGCCTTCGACACGGTCAACCACGAAAAACTAATTGAACACCTCAAACTCAGGATGGGTTTGGATGGCTCTGTTCTAGAATGGTTTAGATCCTTCCTACAAACGGATTGCAGCGATTCCTAATCAACAGCAACCTATCTGCTCCCCCTCCGGTCAAGGTCGGAGTCCCTCAAGGTTCAACCCTGACCCCTACTTTCTTCAACCTTTACCTTGAACCACTTGCCGAAGTACTACGCACAGCGAATATCTCCTATCATATGTATGCTGACCACACTCAGCTCTACATCAAAGCCTCTTCTCTCAAGTATATTCTGTCCCTGAATGAGGCCCTGAAATCAACCGTCCATTGGCTCCCCTCCAATCAACTTAAACTCAATGCTAAGAAAACATTCATTTCCCCTCCAAAAACCAATCCCGAGATGCAGATATGGATTAAGGCTATCACAGCCTTAGATTGCCCACCGACCATCGTGGACTCAGCAAAATCTCGGGGAATAACCCTGACTGCAATTTGAACATGCAAGACTACATCACATCGATGGTCAACTCAGCCAGATTCCACTTGAGCTACCTCTGGAAACTGAAACCCTTCCTTGACACTACCGACCTAAAAAGTGCAGTCCAAGCACTAGTAATCTCCAGACTTGAATATGGCTGTTCCACTCTCTCAGGTTTACCCAAGATCTCCCTGGCACCCTTAAAAGCCTGCCTTAATGCTGCCGCCAGACTTCTTAGAAGCTCAAAAATATGTGACCATATCTTTACACACCTGAAAGCTTTGAACTGGCTTCACCTCGAGGCCAGAATACAACTCAAACTGGTATGCATCACACACAAGACTTTATACTCAAACTCCCCTGCTTATCTCCCACAGAAACGTGTGGTATCAACGGAATCAGAAACTTCCGGTCCGCCAGAGGCCTCTTACTCCAACCTGCATGGTTCCGGAAAAAAAAACTTTTAACCGGGCTTTCTCTGGATCCGCTCCAAGAATATGGAACTCTCTCCCACCCGCCATAAGAAGAATCCCTTCTCTGGCACATTTCAAAAAGGAGGCCAAAACCTTCCTTAGGGGTAAATTCCTCTCCTAAATGCTTCCACCTACCAACACATAGACCTTGACCAACTACCGACTAGAGTCTCCCTTCGGAATACCGAGCTACCTCATTAAGAAATCTGGGGCGTTATCTGGAGTTACTTAAATGTAAACTGTACACACATGTCCTCTACCCTTAATGTGATTCCTTGCCTATTGTACACTGTTATGATCCCCTGTAAAGTGCTCTGATACCCTAACAGGTCAAGTTTGCACTCTATAAAACAATAAAATAAAATAAAATAGGTAAGACCAACAATGCCGAACAAGTTCTTTTTGAGAAAGAACAACATTGGATTTATCGTCTTAAAACTGATAAAACAGGGCTGAACGATAATATTCCGTGGCTTACACTGACATAAGGTACCATCTACACAATGTAGTCCACACTCTATCATTCATAGACTGAGAATAACTGAAATGTAAGAAAATAGTGTCTTGTAGGCCAGCCCATACACAACTGAATATGAAGAACATCAAATATCTTGGAACGTGAAACTAATCCAACAGACCAGGACACGTTTAGATCTACATGCTCCTCGAGAATAGAGAATCCCAATAGATTGAATTAATTACACGAGTTATCTTAAAATATACTTCTTTTGATATAAAAACAGACACCTCTATATGCACAATATTCACCGTGCTTTGTATCAAACACTAGCCTTATACATTAGGGATATCGCACCCTGTATTCACGAAAAACCCCTCACGTAAATGGGGACTTTCGTTTCACTTTTTCAATACTTTTTCAATTTTTTACCGCATGGCTCAAATTCGGTGCCAACCATTATTGCCAACCAAACTTAAGAGAATGGGTCCCAGGGGGACTTGGCGCGAGCCGGTGTCCCCCAGGGAAAATTCGCGCGGTGGAACGATCCACCTAGCGCGTTTGGTCAAGGGGAGGGAAGGGGGAGGGACTAAGGGTGTTGTGGGGAGTGGGGCGGGAATGACGTAGTATTCTGAGGCGGAAGGAGTGTGGCGCGGATTTGTTTGTGGCACGCTGCTTCTTCCCTGTCAGCTGAGGTGTTTTTCAACCTTCGTGAGCGTGTTGAGGACGACGGAGCCGAGCTGAGGTTTGACATAACGGACGATGCCGTCGTGAGGGACGCCGTTCGCGCCCTAGTGGAGGTGGGGCGGAGTGACCTGCTGTGGCCGGGAGCTCCTTTGGCTTTGGACGACGGTGCGAAACGCCCGAGGTGTGTGGCGGCAAGAGGGGTGAGTCAGGCGATAGCGGCCTGTATGCATTCTAGCCGCGCTTCTCACCACCTTTTCCTCCCCCCAGCTTGCATATGGCACAACGGAGAGCGCGTTCCTCAGTGAGGAGCGCGCGGGGAAAACGTGCGCAGCTGCGCTCTGCCTCGGCCCCGGACTTTGTTAAAAGACGCCCTGGGCTGGTGGTTTAACGCGGGGTAAAGAAGGCTAGTACGAAAGGGGGCAAGGGCAACGCTACTAGTATGACTCCAACACAGGCACTTTCTTTGTCGGTTGGAAAAGCATCCAGTGGCTCTCAAGTGGGGGATATGCTTTGTAGTGGGTCTACAGGTGCTCTAATTTTACAGAAAGAGACAGCCTTTCCAGGCATGACCCCCCCACATGTTTATTCATTTAAAAGAGCTGCTGCCCACATTGATATAGCTCCCAATGTTGTGGAGGGTGATCTGGGTTTGGCTTTAGTGGACTATTCAACAGATAGTGAAGACGATGCTGAGGGGCACATGGATAACTCTGGGGACTTTATGTCACACCAGGTGGAGACGGTTTTTTTAGGTGGCAGGGAGCGACAGCAGGAGGTTTCCAATTTTCAGGATATATTGACTCCTAAGGCTAGAGGCCCCCGAAGACCACAACCCCTCGCTGAGCAACTACAAGTCTATTTCAATGCTGATTTGTTTTCCACAGACAATATTACTAAAGAGGAAATTATTTTGGATCAGGGGATTGTTGCAGAGACTATAGGAGATTTCAGCCAAAGGCAATTCATTGATTGTGGTCCTGAAGCAGAGGTAGTGGCTGTTTTTCCAGAACCTAGACAGCCTCCTTGTCACTCGCATGTAGACTTTGACTCTTCGATGGGTCCTCAGTGTGGCCAATGGGTGGGGGTTGAACACTCAGGCATGCCCAATGACGAGGTGGCTGGTGTCAACAGCGATGCTGTGACGGGTACGTTTTCGGCGGTTTCTGGCTTGAGCGGCAAGAAATTGATAGTGGACCCTGCGGCTTGTTCGAGTTCTCAGGGTTCTTTTTCCACTGGTGCGAAGCAGGGTGCGGCTTTTGGTAATTCAAAGTATGCCCGAGTCGGATCTATTGCGGATTTTGGAGCAAACGGAAAAAACACGGGGGCCTCAGGTTCTCATCTCTGGCCCACCGGTTTTGGAACTCCCTTCCGAATGAACTTAGATCAACATCCAGCTACACTCTATTCAGAAAACTTCTGAAAACCCACCTGTTCCGGCAAGCCTATGAGTAAAAATTGCACATTGCCTCTCATCACTGCCTTTCCGCCCCTAGCGCCATGAAACCGCTTGGTGTCCGTGCGCTGTTTAAATAATTTTAACATAACATAACATAACAACGGCCGGGTTCTCTCAGCGGAGACCTTTGACCTCTTGGGTGAATTATGATGGTGGTATTGGAGATGGTGAGCTGCCAAGTACAAGTGATGACAGAAATATTTTCAATATGAGTCACAGTGATACATTTTATGGGCATGATAAAGAAAATGAAGATACTAATGTGAATCAGTTTGTTCCCGAGGCGGCTCCTGCATTGGTCAATCAGGAGTTGGGAACGGGGGAAAGGGGTCAATTCACGTCTGCTAGTTTTTTACAGAGATCAGGAGTGGATTTCTCAACAGACCACAGTCGGCGCGGCGGACATCGTAGGCGTGATGATCCTCATGAATTTTAGAAGCGGGCTACCCAGCTAACTTCAGGTAAGAGCAACTGGTGGGCTGCGTGGTCACGACTTTTGACGGGCGGCAATGTTGTTGTTCGAGGGGGTGGATCTACAGAGAGTGCAAATAGTCCTTTGGTCTCAGAAAAAATTTCACAGGTAACTCCAGTGTCAGGTACGGTGCCACAAAGCACTGATGTGTGCGTAGACAGTACAAGGCCTGTTCTGAATGTTGCTAGTAAACAACAGAGTGTGGTCTCTGGTCCTATTCGGACGAAACTGCCTCATATGGGTTTGGCCATGCCTTTGGGCATACATCTCTCCGACAAGACTAGACAAAAGATCTGGAACCAACGATTTGTGGATGTTTTTAGACTATTGCACAGAGACATTCAGGCCAAGGAAGTAGAGTGGGAACTGTCACGTCGCCCTAGAGTACCTAAGAACATTGAAAAGTGGACGGCTACCTTTCTCATTTACGCTAGCGTGTACTGCGAGAGGCATCCTGAACGGCCGGTGGCAATGTTTAAATACATCGACATTATTAGGAAAGCGCAATTGCAAGTGGGTGGTTATGCCTGGCTCAATTATGATGAGGAGTTTCGGGCCAGAGTACGCATTTTCAATGACAAACCTTGGGGGGAAGTGGACCAGGAGCTTTGGCTGCAATGGATGTCTGTTAATCAGGCATCGACAACCATCCATACGGCGAGTGGTCTCCCTATAACTTATCGGCCCTTTCTGCAGCGTCCCGCTCCAATGGGGGCGGGTGGGATGGGTAGAGCACAGTTGCCTGCAGCAGGAGCATGTTGGAACTTCAACCGTGGCTCCAGCATCAGACAATTCTGCAAATTTAAACACGGGGTAGGCATCCCATTACGCAGTGCTTTCCCAACCAACAATTTGTTGACCATGGGAGGGGACAGAGAGGCAGAGGGGCCAATCCACCTGTTATCCCAAAAGGCTCCTACCCCGGTTAATTTACAAGCTATGTTGGGGTATTTGGATGAGTATTCAGATGCGGAGGCGGCCGCTAAGTTATTCTGGGGCTTTAAGGTAGGGTTTCGAATTGGATATCAAGGCCCTCGTTCTCAGCGTTGGGTAGATAACTTGAAGTCGGCTAGGGATTTGCCTCATATTGTGCATCTGAAACTGACCAAAGAATTGCAGTTGGTCAGAATAGTGGGACCCTTTCCCAAGTGTCCGTTACCCAATTTGATGGTCTCTCCTTTGGGAGTGATTCCAAAAAAAGCAGTGGGTGAGTTTCGGCTAATCCATCATTTATCTTGGCCAATCGGTAAATGATTTTATTTCACCAGAGGATGCTAACGCTTCCTATGCATTGGTGGATGACGCCTTGCGCTTAGTACGTTTGGCGGGCACTGGTGCAGAGCTGGCCAAATGTGATGTGCAGGCTGCTTTTCGCCTATTGCCCATCCACCCCTTAGATTTCGAGCTGTTGGGTATATTTTTTGAGGACGCTTTCTATGTTGATCGTGTATTACCGATGGGTGGTTGCTCCATTTCTTGCGCCCTGTTTGAAACATTTAGCACATTTTTACAATGGTGCTTGGTGCGGAGATCTGAACATACATCTGTTTGCCATTACTTAGATGATTTCTTATTCATTGGCCAGGCAAAACTTGAACAATGTAGTAAGGTGTTGGAGTGTTTCCAGGAGATGGCGAGGGATTTTGGGGTGCCATTGGCTCCAGATAAGACTGAGGGCCCATCTACCAGACTGACATTCTTGGGCATAGAGATTGACACGGAGGTCATGATGACTCGCTTGCCAGCGGACAAAGTGAATGAAATTAAGACCTTTTTGCGAGAAGTACTCAGCAAGCAGAAGATCGAGCTCAGACAAGTGCAGCGTTTGCTAGGATATTTGAATTTTGCATGTAGAGTAATGAGGACAGGCAGAACTTTCTGCAGAAGGCTGGATTTTGTCATGTCTGTAGCTTCACTTCCCCATCATCGGATAAGACTAACTAAAGCTGTTAAGAATGACCTGGTGATTTGGCTGCGGTTTTTAGAGGATTTTAATAGTGTTTCTATCTTTTTTATCGAAGATAACACTGTTTGGCAGATTCAAATATTTTCTGATACTTCCGGGGCTCATGGCTTTGGGCTCTTTTGGGAGGGACGTTGGTGTGCCGAGCGGTGGCTGCAACAGTGGATGCAACAAGGCCGTAGTATTGCCTTCATTGAGTTTTTCCCCTTACTAGTAGCTCTCAGGGTTTGGGGTAAGGAGTTCAGAGACAGGTGTGTCTTATTTCATATTGACAACATGTCGGTAGTGGACCTCGTCAATAGGCAGAGGGCTAGGGATGTGCAAGTTTTGCAGCTGTTGCGATCTTTAATGTTACAAATTCTCACATTGAACATTGTATTTCGATCAAAACACATACCAGGTGTAAATAACACAATAGCAGATGCTCTATCTCGTTGTAATTGGCAGACGTTTCATCATTTGGCGCCAAGGGTGGACAGCTGCAAAACGGAGATTCCTTTAGACGTCTGGGCATTGGGGGATTGAGGATTGCTGAACTGGTGGAACAATCCATTGCTCCGTCCACCAGACGCAGTTATCACCAAGCGTGGTCTGAGTTTTTACGCTATGCTTCATCACAGAATCAGTCCAATGTAGCTGTTGGTAGCGAAGAGTTCATTTTACGTTTTGTTCTGTCCTTGATGGACAAAGGTTTGTCACATACTACTATTGCGGGCAAGCTTTCTGGGATTTCATTTTATAACCAGTTGTGTTTTGGGATAGAGTGACAGGGTGGGATGTTATTACGTAGGATGTTGAAAGGTTTCAGTAAAATCAGGGGTCATCCATTGCCTTTACGGGAGTCAATTACGTTCCCCCTTTTACAGCAGCTTTTAATGTTTTTGCCCAGTTGCTGTTTTAATGAGTGGGAGGTGGTGAGGTTGCGGCTTTGTATGATATGGTTGTTTTTTGGAGCTTTTTGAGTTTCGGAATTGCTTGGTTTAAGGGGTCAAACGGGCATACAAACTACTGACATACAAGTTGGCAATGAATTGGTGTTGAGAATTTGGTTACGACAGTCAAAAACAGATCAAATGGGTAAAGGGACATGGATTCAGTTAGATGGGAGCGGTGTTGTAGGTTGTTGTCCTTTAGATGAGTGGGATTCATTTTTGAGGTCTCATACATTTCGTCATGGGGTTATATTTTGTCATCCTCATGGGGATAAAATTACCTGTTTCCAGTTGCTAGCAGTTTTGAGGAAGGTGTTAACGTTAGCGGGGAAAAAACCCATTGCTCTTTGGGACACATTCTTTTAGAATTGGTGCTGCTACCGAAGCGTCCAGGTTGGGTTGGGGTGGGAGGAGATACAGAGAATAGGGAGATGGAAATCTGATTGTTGCTCTAGATATGTTCGTCAATGAATGCATTAATTTTGTTCAGTATGCCGGTCTAATATTCTGTTTCTCAATTTAGGTCGAGTTGTTTCTTTTCCAAGGAAAAAGAGGACCTGGATTATAGGACATTCTTTTGTAAAATGGTTGGCTGCATTTGCGGAGCAACAAATTTGTGGCAGAGAGTTGGGATTACACAGCAAAGAGCATGAAGTATTTTGGAAGGGTATGGGTGGGATGAAATGGAGGGATTTATTTCCTTTGCTGTCTAAGTTCTCCCGGGAAAGGGGATTTTCCAGATCTATTAATTATCCATTTAGGCGAGAATAATCTGGTTGAGCTCTCAGGACTATTGCTAATAAAACTGATGAAATTAGATTTGGCTGTGGTAAAAGACAACTGGTCAGGTACTTCCGTGGTGTGGACGGAATTCATTTATCGTCAGCAATGGAGGGGGCCCGTCATCATGCTGCAGTAGAGAAAGCTCGCAGGAAGTTAAATAGAACCATGAAAATATATTGCATGGCTATGGGAATTAAAGTTTTGGCCCATGAGCATATTTCGGGTAAGGAATTACACCTGTTTCGAGAGGATGGAGTGCATCTGTCTCAGTTGGGACAGGCCTATTACTTGATGGAATTACGAGATTTGCTGGCGGGTTTTTGGGGGGTAAACTTATGGTGTGATAGCAATGTCAAATATTTATCCTTTCCTTTCACATTTTGGGTGGGGCAGGAAAATTCTTTAGTTTTCCTGGGTGGCGCTCTGTTGGGGGGGTTAGGATAGTCTAGAGTGGGCTTATCCTTTCCCTTTGGGGCTGGGGGGAGGTTAGGGGTAAAATGGCTAATGAAAAAAGGAATGAGGAGAAAGACAATGGTTCAGGATTGTACAGTATCGGGATTATCAATTGATAAGTTGTTGGAAAAGTTTTGGTTTTAAAGTCATTTATGGGAAATGTTTGGGGATGTAACAATGTGTTTTCTTTCTGTAGCATTGAATGCAAAGATTTGGATATTCTGTTTTTGACTGTCTTAAATAAAAGTGATCTTTTTTGCTAGTAAAAAGAGAAGTGTGGATTGTTCTTATTGTGCGATAGGTCTCAGGGGGACTTGACGCGAGCCGGTGTCCCCCTGGGAAAATTTGCGCGGTGGAATGATCCACCTAGCGCGATTGGTCAAGGGAGAGGGAGGGACTATGGGTGATGTGGGGAGTGGGGCAGGAATAACGTAGTATTCTGAGGCAGGAGGAGTGTGGCGCGGATTTGTTAAAAAAAAAAAAATATATATATATGCAACTTATCGTACATTGGTAGTACGAAGTTGCCAGCCAACCAACATATTCTGCAACATGTGCGAGCAATAGTTAATTCGGATAGCAATTATCCAGTGGCTCGCCATTTCAAAGCCATACACAACAACAGACTTGCAGATTTACAATACACCTTGCTGTGCTCGGTCCCCAACCCTGGACGGGGTGGTGATCGTGAAAAGTTGCTCAGGCAAAAAGAGACATATTTCATCCTATTACTAGATTCACGGGCCCCTAATGGACTTAATGTAATTGATGAACTGCATAATTTCCTGTAAATAAGACATCACTGTATCGATTATACCTACTGTTTTTTAGTTTGTGGTAAAAACGTCTTTTTGTGTAAATATTGTTGTTGCAAATACGCATAATTTTTGTCCTGTATGTTGACATTCAGGCATGATATATACAGCACTATAAGGTAGCTAAACTGAGGGCGTAGCCACCATTTCTGCACTCTTCTTTTGAGAGTGTTTTTTATTCTTGTTTAGCCACTAGCACTTTATTTTAATTAGTCAGTAGCAAATTAAGATCACTACCCTAGTAAGAAAACAGGAACTTTCAATAATTGTGGGGAATCATGATTACATTTGCACTTATACTTTATTGTTAGTGTAATTTTTAGCGCATTTTATGCACTCTATATCTGCACTTTATTACAATACAGAATTTGGGTCGGGAAATATTTGATCTATATACCATTCGGTAAAGAAAGGCGAGAATGGACATTTTATGCACTTGCACTTTATTCTCAAAAACGCTTCTCATACCATGTTTTGATTATTAACATTAATTCATATTCTTGTATATTTGTGTGTATTGTTGCTTTGTGACTCAAACCCATTTAAAATGACATTAATTTTTTGTTCCTTGTGATAAGATTGTAATAAGAGCACTATGCTCCCACTATCGTTGTATACATATCTTTTGTATAACTTGTTATACTCATTTTTTTGTCAGCTACTGCACCATTTAATGCACTTTTGCCTTTTCATTCGTTTTTTGAGGCTGTTAGGGCTTTTAATCACTTTAAATGCAACAACTACTCCTGACGCGTCATGTGATCAAGCTCCGCCTGTGGAGCGAAACGCGTCAATGGAGAGCACTTGCTCTGTTATTGCTGTTTAAATAAAATCCTCACTGCAACAAGACTGACGGTGTGATGGCGACTCTTAGGATTGCTTGTATATATATATATATATATATATATCTATATATAAATCTGTCACGTTGAGACAGTTGTTACAGTTATCCGTTCTTTTAAGATCTTTAGGCACTCTGTTGGGGGGGTTAGGATAGTCTAGAGCGGGCTTATCCTTTCCCTCTGGGGGTGGGGGGGAGGTTAGAGGTAAAATGGCTAAGGAAAAAAGGAATGAGGAGAAAAACAATGGTTCGGGATTGTACAGTATCGGGATTATCAATTGATAAGTTGTTGGAAAAGTTTTTGGTTTTAAAGTCATTTATGGGAAATGCTTGGGGATGTAACAATGCGTTTTCTTTCTGTAGCATTGAATGCAAAGAATTGGATATTCTGTTTTTCATGCCTGCCAAGTATCACGCATGGGATGTGACACTAACGCATTTCAGTGTGGTGTTCCGCAACACCGCACTGAAATGCATTTTCACGCATTTTTCATCATGCCAGTGTGAGCGCCTCCGGTGCCTATAGCATATTCTGTTCCTCGGCTCTGTGCTGCTTCCCACAGACTTGCGTTGCCAGCAGCACTCTGGCTCCGTAAGTAAATAGTTAAATATCGGACTGTTCAGCTCTGGAGTCAGTGCTTCAATGTTATAATCTGCCTCCCCTGCTGACTGGCTGCATTTTAATTTCCTGCCACAGGCGCGGCTTTCCGACGCCACTGCCTCGCACTCTCGTCAGACTGGCAGCTGGCACCGTGGGGGCCCCGGGATTGGATGTGACCTCGTCACGTCCTGGAGGAGCCAAGAGGAAGTGAGGTAAGATGGTTGGCAGATCAGAGAAACGGCGGGGAATACAAGTGTCGGCGAGTGCTGGTATAGTTCACTGCTCTCTGCCCAATAAAACCGTGTTAGATCGGCGGGAGGCGGCTAGCATCGAGTGACTACCTTGTTGTAATGTTACTCTTTCTTCCCCCAATAACTCTCGGAGTCGGATGGTGGTACCAACCTCTTTATTCAGGTACATACATACAAGGAGCGCAAAGCATGTCCTGCGCCCAGCCTGCTCGCGCTCTGAATGCCGCGCTCCGCCTGCCGCGCCTCTACGTCAACGCACGTCACGTGGCCACGTGACGTGCCGTGCTAGCGCGCTCACTACATATCTCCCTTTTTTCCAAAGAGTTATGTGAACAAGTCCTGACTCATATCATAGTCTCTGAACCTCACTGGTGGGACCACCGCCATGCCCCTTCTCGTCAGTCTTACCGGGGAACTGGCAGTCGTTGCTTCTTCACTCTGTCCACTCTCTAGCGCAGCCGCGCCAGGCACACTCCGACTGCTGTCTTCCTCCGGCTGACACTCTGCACTGGCCTCTTGATCTTCGTTACTACTTTCTCCTAAGTCCGGGTCTTCACCTCCATAGTCACTGGAGTGGTCACTGTTGCTCTCACTCTCTTCCCTGTTGTCTCTGCTTCTCCAGTTGAGTATTTTATTGCACCTGGCCATGCGATCCTGCGACCACACGTTTCCATCGCTCAGCAAGGCCGCCCGGCCCTTGATTTCCACAACTCTCAGGGGCCTGCTGTATTTACTTTCCCCTTTTTTCTGTAGAGTGGGCAGTCTTACTCTCACCCATTCCCCCTTTTCGAGGGCAGTGTCTTTTACATTCCTCCTCGCATCATAGTGTTTGGTATACACTGCTTGTGCCTTCTTCAGATTGGCTTGCACCACTGCCGGTGACCACTCACTCTTGATAACTCTGTCCTTCCATATCCTGTTGTCTTGGGTGAACGGCTCCCGGCCCCTTAATATCTGGAAAGGGCTATAGCCAGTGTTCGTGGGAGTTATCCGATACGCCCACACCATGTGCCATATCTCCGCCTCCCAGTCTTTGTTGTCTGCAATAGCCGCTTGTATCGAGCCCATCACCACTCTATTGAAGCGCTCCACCAACCCATTCCCCGCCGGGTGATATATGGATGTGTGTTTAGGCGCTATTCCATTTCTTTGCATAAATTGGTTCCATCTGTCAGAGCGGAATTGGGGCCCATTGTCACTGAGGACACACTTAGGGATGCCCTCTCTCACGAAGGTCTCCGCCATGAAGCTCACTATTTTCTCAGTGTCCATTGTTTCTTCGATCTTTACTTCCGCCCATTTCGAATAACGATCCACCATTACACAAATGTATTTCTGTATACCCTGTGCATTCAGCACTGGCCCTAAAATGTCGATGGACAGTTCCTCCCACGGGTTTTGTGGAGGATCAATCTTTCCCAGGGCAGGGCGCAATGGTTTAAGCGTTTTGTCCGCGCCTTGGCACCTCAGGCACTCTCTCACGTGTCTTTCCGCTCTTATGTCCATTCCTGGCCACCAATAATTCTGCTTGGCCCTTAGTTTCAGCTTTCCCACTCCCAGGTGGCCTTCGTGTAACATGTCCATCAATCTGGGTATCATCGTTGACGGGGGTATGACTCTTTCCCCTCTGTATATAAATGTTCCCTGGTCATCCATAGATAGTTCCTCTCTCACCTCGAAGTAGGGGACAAGGCCACGCTCTAATTTGCATTTGTCAGGCCAGCCTCTCACAATGTAGTCCTTCACTTTCTCCAGATTCGGGTCTCCTTCATAGGCCGTTCTCCATTCCTGTTTGCTGATAGATACTTCGAGGTCCTCGGTGAGTGCGACCCACTCTTCCCCTGCCTCCGGGCATTCTGTACTGGGCTCCATCGCTGCCGCCCTACTCAAGTAGTCCGCCACTTTGTTCCTGTTCCCTGGAATGTGTTCAACATCATAGCGGAACTCCATTAATTTGAGCGACATTTTCGAGATCCTCGGTGTTGCTTCCGCATGTCCACTGGAGGTGAGCACTTTGAGCAGGGGCTTGTGATCGGTCCTCAACCGGAACCTTGTGCCCCACAGGAACTGCCGGAACCGGGACATGGCCCACACCACCGCCAACATTTCTTTTTCAATCACACTATATCTCTTTTCAGTGTCATTCAGGGTGCGGGATGCGAAGCATATGGTTTCGACTCTCCCCTGACCTCGGTCTTGCATGAGGACTGCCCCCAGTCCTTTATCATTTGCATCTGTGGTTAGTATGGTGCTTCCTTGGGGGTCGAACCCTTGCAGTGGAATTGCCCCTGCCACTTCTCTCTTTATCATTTCAAATTCCCGTTGGGCTTCCTCTGACCAACAGAACTCGCTGTTCTCACGGGTTGACAGCCTCATGTGGTGAGTTTTCGAGGCGAAATGTTCAATGAATTTCCCATAGTATTCCGCCATTCCCAGGAATGACCTGACTTCCTCCTTGGTAGCTGGTGATGGTGCGTCGCAGATCGCCTTTACATTTTCACTCTTGGGAGTCACACCTTGAGCACTGATTTCGTGGCCCAAGTACGTTACCTTCTCCATCCCTATCCGGCATTTGGCCCATTCTGCTGTGAGGCCCTTCCCTTCCAGGATGCCCAACACCGCCTCCAGCTTCCTGTCGTGGTCCGTCCTGTCCTGGCCCATCACCAATATATCATCCTGGAAGTATTGCACTCCCTTGATGTCCTGAAACAGCTGATGCATGAGCTTTTGAAATACTGCAGCCGCCGAGGCTAGTCCGAACGGCATGCGGCGGAATCGATAGCATCGGAAGGGAGTTATGAAGGATGTTAAGCTGCGGCTCTCTGGGTGTAACGCTATCTGGTGATACGCTGAAGTCAAGTCTATGGTGGAGTACCACTGAATACCCCTGGTGCTGGCCAGCATCTCCTCTATCCGGGGAAGAGGAAACTTCTCCACCACTATATTTTTGTTCAATTCACGTAGGTCCACGCACAAACGGACCTTCCCGTTTGGCTTCTTCACCACCACCAACGGCGATAGCCATTCAGCACAGGCTATTGGCTCAATGATCCCTCTTTTCTCCAGCTGTTGTAGTTCTCCCTTCACGTCGTCCCTTACTGCTAGCGGGATGTTTCTCACCTTGTGTGCCACCGGTACGGCTCCTTTTTTGAGTACGATCTTGTGTGCAAATCTGTCGAGTTTGCCCACTGAGCCTCCGAAGACCGTTGGGAACTTCTTCCTCCATTTATTCGTGTCCAGCGCTTCCTCCGGCTCCGTCAATAATATCTGTTCCTTGCCTCCCGGGTCTAGCTTGATGCCCAGGTCTCCTTGGTCGAGCCACCCTAGGACGGAGGGACCTTTCTCGGAGACATACAGTTTGCACCTGGCCTCTCTGCCCCTGAACTCGAAGTTCAATCTCCTGCACCCGGCCATGGGGATTCGATCACCGTTGTAGGTAACGGGACGTATGTCCAGCTTGTCCAGCTCGGGGCCCAGTCGCGGAGCAAACTTCTCTTCCCACACGCTCCGGGGGATGATGGTGTAAGGCGACCCTGTGTCTGCCACCACCTGGACTTCGACGCCTCCGATCTTCATTTCCATGACGGGTTTCATCGTTCTTCCTCCGCAGGTGCCACGGCCTCGGTCGTTTATGCTTAATATTTCGTCGTAGATGCAGAGGACTGTGATCACCTCTTCCTCTGCTGCCTCTTCTGGCTCCTCCGATGCTTGGGCCACGTACTTCACTGCGTTCTTGGCTGCCTTCTTCCTGCACGCCTTTTCAAAATGGCCGATTATTCCGCAGAACGTGCATTTGGCGCGAAGCGCGGGGCACTTCCGGTCGTGCGCCTCGTGCGTCCAACTGCCGCATCTGTAGCAAGGCCGTTTGTTACTTCCGGCCTGTTTGCCAGGGTTGCCTGGGCTGTTCCGCCATTTGTCGGGACCCTTTTCTGGCTGTTTCCGTGCCTGATTATCCTTGTGGTGTTCTTCCTCGTCTACTTTGTTCACCGTCCCACTGGGCACGATCTCTTTCTTCGTAGCCGCTGCACACCTTCGTGCCAGTTCAGCCCTTTTCACTATCACCAACACGTCCTTGAGAGAGGTGTCCCCTGCGGCCCATAGCTTGTCCTGCACGCTCGTGCACGTGGTGTGCATCACCACTTGGTCTTTTACGAATTCACTTTCCCAGTTGGCATATTTGCACGATACCGCCAGTTTCTTCAACGCCGCCACATATTCTTCCACCGTTTCCCCGGGTAGTTGCTTCCTTTGCTGGAAGTTAAACCTGTCTACTGAGACGCACACTGAGGGTTTGAAGTGTTCTTCTAGGTCTTCCAGCGCATGGGCATACACGTCGTCATCCTCTGTCTCTCTCTTCTTCGGCACCAAGCTTTTGTAGATCCTTAGGCCTTCAGGGCCCAGATTCAGCAGCAGGATGCGTTTCTTTCTCGGCGGCTTGAACTTCTCCTCGCTCTCGTCTTCCATCACTTCTATGAAATTGTCTATGTATTCCTTCCAGTCCTCCCATTTCATGAGCGGTTCTCCTGGTCGGGGAAGGAACTGGACTGGCGCTATCGCGTAGCCCGCTTGTGCATTCATCTTCTCCGCCCGGGCTGCGGGTAGCCTACCTTCCAGGCTTCTCGGGCTCCCTGGTGCACCGTTTCGCTCTTCCTTCTTGAGCAAGGGTGGAGGGCTGTTCCTTTCAGCCCTTTCCTGTTCGGGTGGAGTAGCCAGTGCGTATCCCGGTGGGCCGTGACCGTGACTGGCTTCCTACCTCGGTTGTTCAGGGTTCTTCGACCGTCGCTATTTGTGCTCTCGGTGCTCTGTTCTCTTTGCTGATGGTTGCGTTGCGCTCCTTGCCGTGCCCTATGAGGATGGGGTCGCTGTGCGTACCCTCGGGCCTTCCTCGTTTCTCCTGCGCCACCACTCCGTTCCGCCGTGCTTCTCGTAGTCTGCGTTGTGGGGGTCGTGGGTCGGTATCCCACCCTCGTCGCCACTGTAATGTTACTCTTTCTTCCCCCAATAACTCTCGGAGTCGGATGGTGGTACCAACCTCTTTATTCAGGTACATACATACAAGGAGCGCAAAGCATGTCCTGCGCCCAGCCTGCTCGCGCTCTGAATGCCGCGCTCCGCCTGCCGCGCCTCTACGTCAACGCACGTCACGTGGCCACGTGACGTGCCGTGCTAGCGCGCTCACTACACTTGTCACTCACTTGAGTCTTTCATGGCATCAGAGGCCCCATCAAATCAACATCGTGGTGATGATTGACCGCCTGCGCAAACCAAGAAGTGCGGGGTGGCTACAATTCAATTAAACTCGTGGCAGCGCTGCTCGCAGCATGACAAAGGTGTGCAATGGTTAGTTAATCAAACAGGCAACAGGCCCGACGCGACCAGCAGCTCAGCTAAGACCCCCACACAGACAGGGGCAGCCACTGGAGTTGCTGAGCCACACCATCATGCCCAGGCCGGTGTTTGCTGCTGCAGGAGTCATTAGGCAAGCTGCGGCCGGCCCGTATGAAGAATCGTGTTGCAAAGTTTGTAAGTAGTGACTGCCTTGTGATGTATCTCTATGCTGCAATTTGTTTTATTAATGGGGTGCTGCCGGTCCACTACATTGTTTTACTAATTTGATTGAGCTTGCATATTAACTACATGCAGCAATGGAGCAGGTCTAGGGAAAACTAGGCCGGTTTTAACTTGATCAATTGCCGAGTAGGAGCGGCACTGTAAGAGTGACCGTTCGCCCTCTGCCTCCAGAATGCAGCAGTAGGGGGTGCAAGAAGGTCTGCTTTGAGCAGGGGTTGCTGAAAACAGACTGCAGCAGAGAAGGTATTGAATATACCGATAATCGGATGAACGGAATGTACACTTCCTGAACTTCAGTCAATGGTGGAATTTTTGGAATGGAGATTTGTTTCTGTTTAAGCCATGTCATCTGTTTTAAAGGGACTAAGCACAGGTGTAAATAAAACCCAAACATAACTGATGTGGGAGGGTGGAGCACTGATAAATGGCTCGTACCTGCCCTTCATGAAGACAAAGGAGAAGCAGACGGTTGGAGAGGAGATATATATATCCGATTATACTTCTGAAAACAAATGTGTGTAGGGCCCTCTGTTCACCTGGGCGTTATGTTAGACTTGCAAGTTATCTCATAACGTGTTGCAAAGGCGTCATAGGGACTCGTTGAGCAGGTCGTATTCTGAGTTTTCATGCAGTGCAAGTTTCAGCTTAGGGCCGAATTTCACTGTGCATCTTTATTTTTCTTGCTTTTGTTCATGTGTGCAGGCCTACTTGGCAATACCCCTGATAGTTAATTGTTTTCTTGCGCCACAGCCATGATTCTCTTCTGAGCTGCCACCTGTCTGCCCTGTTACAGCTGATAACTGACTGCACATCACATAGCAGTCTGTCTTCTCACTGACTGTAAGCTGTGTTAGTAGTCGCTCGCACCTGGTCCAGGTGATTGTGAGAGCCACTCTGATGCTTGCCACCGTAACTTCTCAGTTCGCCAAGCATAACTGAGTCAGCAGAGCCTGTAGTGTAACTGTGTGTGACAAACTGCGAGTGGGGTGATGGGTTTGGCAGGTAGTTGGCGGCCTGCAGGACCAGGGCACACTGCTCCGTAATACAGTTTGTGGATTATGATGTGACTCGTTTTAGAGGTCCTAGTTGCTCAAATGGGTGTAATTCCTGTAATTTATATGTTTTTCTTGTTTTCATTGCTAGATTTTGCTCGTGAGAAAGTGTCACTCATAGTGGTGGAAATGTCACTCATAATTACAATGAATTCAAGAAAATGTCACACATAGCAATCTGAAACCTTGGCAGCTATGGTTTTTGACTGTCTTAAATAAAAGTGACCTTTTTTGCTAGTAAAAAGAGAAGTGTGGATTGTTCTTATTGCACGATAGTCCCTCTTCCATTTCACTGTCTGCTCCCGGTTACCATGTAAATGAGAACTCTGCGCGGGGTCATCGTCACCCGGGGTCCTGCGAACTGAGCCAGAACAAGTTAGTGACTTGTTAGAACCGGTAAGCTGCTGGACGGAGGCCTCGAGAAAACGGTCGACTTTGAAAGTAAGGCACAACTAATTCCGTCTTTATCTTCACAGAATTAAGGTTCAGACCGTGCTCTTCGGTACTCCGAGGAAGTGAATATTCGACAAGTGAAAGGTAATTAACGTTGTCTGTCTTCCATTCAACATGTCGCCCTCATTGATACGAAATAAGTTGTTTGGAGGCCACTCTCCTCTTTGAGGTTTACATGAAAACGCTGCAGAACTGTTCATTTGAGCTTTTGTATTTTATCTTAAGATGCCAGGATGACCACAGAGTCACGTTAGACGATACAAACAGATACTGAACCAGCAGTTTGAAATTCTATGGCAGGACAGGAGGCTCAGATTATGCTTTCTCGATTTCTTTACTACCAACAGCAGCCAATAGGAACATAGTAAAGAAAAAACAAACTACAACTCCCATGAGCCCTTAGGCAACCATAGAGAGTACATACTATATAAACCACCATAGAGGACAACACTTCCTCTTTCTTTGCTGCTTCGCAGCCAGTTAAGTGCTTTTCTACATTTATGGTGTATTACTTGCATGTTTATTGCCAGTTACATTGTTGTTCTGTTACCGTTACTGTACGCCGCTTTTCGCTGTATGCCTTCCTTGCAGCCGCTTTGCGTGTGCTTGTAGTGCTGCCGCTGGCGTTTTCTCCGGTTTTCAGAACGTTGTTCTCTGTGTTTCCTCGAGAGCGCGTGTCGCCTCTCTGGACTTTCGGGCGCTTCGTGCCCGTGTCTGGTCTTTTGTGGAGTGGGACCGGGGCTCGGGGACTCGCGCGCGCGTGTCGCGCGTTGCTCCTCTTCCGGGGTTCAGGCACGCCACCGCGCATGCGCGCTGGCAATTGTTGACGCTCCGTGTGACAGGAGCCCGGACACGCTGTGAGGCGGCGTTTTCTTCTTGCCTCTGCCCACCTGCCTGCCGGAGAGCCCCTCCTGACGCCCTCTACCTCGTGCAAGGGTTTTGGGCTGTATAATCTATAGAGGCGGTGCCTAGGGTGTCTTTATACGCAAGCTGGTCCCTCCACATTCTATTCTTGTTGTTTTTGGTCGAGTTCTTGCTCTGCCTCTTTAGCTTGCGTGGGGGCTGTCACCCCCCCTGACAGGGTCGCTTGGTTACCACCTGACCTTTGCTTTTTGGTATTCTTTGGGCATATAACTATATATCTATATATTTATATCTTTTTATATTTACTTTTTCCTCAGTGGTGTGCATTGTTTTTTCTACGCCATGGCTGACTATGTCGATGCTGAGGAGTATTATTATGAGGAGGATTATGAGGAGGAGCCAGAGGAATCGTTTGAGTACGATTTGGTCGATGCCCTTGACCAGGGGGTCCAACATTCGGTCAATACCGCGCTAGTCCGGGCAATTGGGCCGCTGAAGCGTCATTTGACCGACTATGCCCAGCAACAGGGCTGGATTCCATCCTCTGCTTCCAAACACTCCTCTAAGTCGCCCAAAAATCCTCACAAGTCAGATTTTGTGAAATTGGCCAAGTCTTTGTCTGCCCCTACTAAAGTTTGTCACTCCCAGCTTCCGCCTCCGGACACGGAGGATACCTCCTCTTCGTCTTCTTCAGGTCCCTCTGGTCCCCCTCCTGCTAAGAAATCCCGCAAAGAACATTTTGTTGACGCCCCCTCCCATCCACCGGTCTTGACCTTTGAGCCTACTGATATCATACACCCTAACTCCAAAATTTGGTGCCCTGCTCCAGAGGTCTCAGAACACATCCAAGCCCATATCCGTGATTCTTTCGATCAAGAGGTGCGTTCTCGGTTACGCTCCGAGTGCCCTCGCCCGGAGTTGGCGGATAAATTGGCTGACACTCCAGAGGTCGACCCAACGATTTTGACCTACCTTAAGAAATTTAATAAAGATCCAAAAAAGGGGATTGACCGTTCTTGGCGCCTGTGCCAGGACAAGTTGCTGGATCTTCTTGGTCCCCTGACGAAAATCCTGGATCTGGGGTATCAAGCCCAGGGGTCGGCGTCTGGCATTGACCCCGATGAACTTATTGGTTGGGCCCAACGGGCTATCTGTCTTCTGGGGAACGCAAACTGTGCCCTTTCCACGGAACGTAGGCGTTCCATATTGCTGAAAAGGGATCCACGTTTGTCTGAACTTGCTACGTCTGAGTCAGGTGCTCTGGCTCAAGGTCTCCTGTTTGGTCAACCATTTTTAAAGGAGTTGACGAAGTTCGTGGCGACTTTTAGTGGCCTCGACAAGGCGCAATCTTCCTTGCGCAGGGCGTTCCGCCCGGTTATTGACAAGGCCGGACGATCTGGGGGACGTTCGTTCGGCTGAGGTTCTGGTCAACAACGAGGCCAACAGTCCCACCAGGGTGGAGGCGAACAACGTCAGCAACAACAACAATCCTATTCCGGTTCTAAGACGACCTTCTACCCCTCCCGTAAAGGTCGTAGTCAAGGCAACAAGGGAGGCTACGGTGGAAACCAAGGAGGTCGACAAGATTTCTCCTCTACAGGTGAGCTTGATTCCTTACGACAGTGTTGTTCTGGGGGGCAGAGTACAGTTTTTTCTAAAGAATTGGCGCTCGATCTCCAACGATGCTTGGATATTACAGACAGTTCAAGGGTACCACATCGAGTTCTATCACCCACCCCTTCAGGGTCCCGTCCCTTTTCCCCTTGTTTTTTCTCAACGAGATCGAGAGGTGATCTCCACGGAAATCGATGCTCTTCTTCTCAAAGGGGCCATTGTGCGAACGACCCTCCATCCACAGGGTTTCGTCAGCAATGTGTTTCTGGTGGAGAAGAAAGGGGGAGGATCTCGCCTTGTGCTCAACCTCAAGGAGTTCAACAACGGGGTGGTCTATCGCCACTTCAAGATGGAGGGCATCCATCTTCTCAGGGATCTTCTTCGCAGGGGCGACTGGATGGTTCGCCTGGATTTGAAGGACGCTTACTTGTCCGTTCCCATCTTTCCGCCTCACCGCCGCTTTCTTCAGTTCCAGTGGTCAGGGGAGTGGTTCGAATACACTGTTCTCCCGTTCGGCCTCTCGTCCGCTCCATGGTGCTTCACGAAGCTCCTGAGACCAGTTATGGAATCGCTGCGAGCGCGGGGGTGCGGCTGATCGTGTATCTGGACGACATTCTTTTGATGTCTCAATGCCCGCTGCAACTGCGTTCCCATTTATCGTGGACAATCGATCTTCTTCAATCTCTCGGATTTCTAGTGAATCCTCAGAAGTCTCATTTACTACCCACTCAGTCGATAGAGTTTCTGGGTTTCCTAGTGGACTCAATGTCTTGCCATCTTCTCTTGCCTGCCCAGAAGGTCAGATCTATCAAGAGGGGATTGAGGTTACTATTGTCCACACCGAACCTGTCTTTGCGGTCGATCGCTCGGATTGTCGGACTTTTGGCCTCTTCCATTCAGGTGATTTTTCCAGGTCCCTTACATTATCGGGCCCTGCAGCGACTCAAGATCCGGCATCTGCAGAAAGGTCTTCGTTATTCCGACCTTGTTCCTCTGTCACAGGATGCGAAGTCGGAAATGTTGTGGTGGCTCCAGCACATGGAGGCCTGGAACGGGAAAGCCCTGTTCGGCTCGACTCCGGATTTGGTGTTGGAATCGGATGCGAGTCTGTGGGGCTGGGGAGCCCGTTGCGGGGACGTGACGACGGGCGGCCGTTGGTCTCAGGACGAATTAGCCCTTGACATAAACTGCTTGGAACTTCTGGCGGGATCTTTTGCGATCCGCAGCCTTGCTCCTCAGGCCACCAGCTGTTGCATTTTGCTCCGCATGGACAACATCTCAGCGGTGAGGTATGTGACTGTTGGCGGAGATTGCGAAGGATTTCTGGCATTTTTGCCTTCAGAGGAAGATCACTCTTATTGAAGAGTATCTCCCGGGTCGCCAGAATCAAGTGGCCGACTGGAACTCTCGCCATCTGCTGGACTTCAGCGACTGGCGGATTCACCCCCGGGTATTTCGGAATCTGTCTCGCCTTTGGGGTCGACCTTGGATCGATCTCTTTGCCTCTCGCCTCAATGCTCAACTGCCCAGATTTTACAGCTGGCGTCCGGATCCGGAGGCTCTGGCCACGGATGCCTTCCTCCAGACTTGGCCTCCTCAGCTTTGCTATGCTTTTCCCCCGTTCGCGATGATTCCGCGAGTCTTGGCCAGGACGAAGCAGTTTCGATCGGAGATCATTCTGATAACTCCTCTTTGGAGGGCTCAAGCGTGGTTTCCGGATCTTCTGGAAATGAGTTGCTCGACTCCGTTGCTGCTTCCAACGAAGTGGAACCTGCTGTTGGATCCTCTGCTCCGTCCACATCCGCTGATCCTGTCGAATCAGCTCCGTCTGGTGGCGTGGCGTCTTTCGGGGAACGCTGGAAAGTCCCTGGCTTATCTGGAGACGCTGAGCGATTTATCAAGGAGGCTTGGGCCCCCAACAAGCGCAAGCGTTATGCGTCAGCTTGGCGTCGATGGTGTGATTGGTGTTCTGAACGAGACCTGGACCCGCTTCAGCAGATGTCTCTTTAGTTGTTAATTTCCTTGCTTCCATCGCTTCTTCTGGTTCTGCTTACAGGACTGTCAATTCTTTACGCTCCGCTCTCTCTGCGGGCCATAATTTTGTAGACGGGAAACAGATTGGGGAACATCATCTAATCTCTACGTTGCTTCGGGGAGTTCGGATGGCTAAGCCGCCATGTCCGAAGTATGTAGCTCTTTGGGATGTCTCCGTTGTGTTACGTTTTCTGGAAGCTTTTCCTCCCAACGCTTCTTTGTCTCGTAAGCAATTGTCTGCGAAATTGACAATGCTTTTATGCTTGGTCTCTTGTAAGCGTGTCTCGGATGTACGCGCGTTGGACCTCGCGGGTCGTTCTTTTTCCCCGGAAGGCATTACTTTTACGGTTTCCAGACGTACAAAGACTAATCTATCTACCGTCACTTATCCAGCTTTTCCTCACAACCCACAGTTGTGTGTGGTCTGCTGCATAAAAGATTATGAGGTGAGTACTGCTCCTTTTTGCCAGGACTTATCTGGACAGTTGTTGATTGCATTGCAAAAACCTTTCAAGCCTGTGGCGCCGGCTACTCTGGCTCGTTGGGTACGTTGGCTTATGTCGGAGGCAGGAATTGATGTCTCCATTTTTGGAGCTCATTCCGCGAGGGGTGCTATGGCCTCTAAGGCTTTTCATGTTGGTGTGAGTTTGCAGGACATTGTGAAGACAGCTGATTGGTCTTCTGATACTGTGTTTAAGACGTATTATTTCAAACCCATTGTGGATATTGCCTCTGTTGTGGTGGACAAGCTTTGAACAAGCATAATCTGAGCCTCCTGTCCTGCCATAGAATTAAAAATTTGCAAACATTCGTGACAAGATTTTTCAATTCTTTTAAGGACACGGAGGCGAGGATTATCCCACCCATCTGTATTCTACTGCATTGTTTATATTGCATTTTGCTTTGCTATGATCTGCAATGTTTCTTGCTTTGATTTTTTTCCCACCCTCTGTGATGCTACCTTTACAAGGTTCTGGGTTTGTATATTACGGCTCTGTTTTTTCTTTCAGGCTCGGACCAGAAGTGATCTTTCGTCATGGTCTCTCCTGCACTGTTTTTCCGCTTCCTTGGATGTTGGATCCGCTGTGTTTCCTGATGCGACTTCTTCGCTTTTGGATGGTTGCCTGTTTCCTGTTGGCTTCTTTGGTGGTTGCCTTCAGACTTTCCTTCTGGATGGTCGGCGGTACTTTCTTCAATGACTTTTGACTGTTTATGATTTCCTGGACAAAGAAAGAGGAAGTGTTGTCCTCTATGGTGGTTTATATAGTATGTACTCTCTATGGTTGCCTAAGGGCTCATGGGAGTTGTAGTTTGTTTTTTCTTTACTATGTTCCCATTGGCTGCTGTTGGTAGTAAAGAAATCGAGAAAGCATAATCCTCGCCTCCGTGTCCTTAATAGAATTGAAAATTCTTGTCACGAATGTTTGCAAATTTTTAATTCACTAATATGCTCACAACAAATGCTGCAAAGTGAATACTTGCCTGTCTTTACATCGAGATAACAATAGATTTACGTGGAATAAATGCCCACTTTTATACTTAACGCGTAACTCGGAAATCACTCGCACTGCTGAAAAGCAAATACCACACAGGCACAACTTTCCAATGACTGTCCTCTCTATACCTTTCTTTAAAAATAATCGCAATATGACAATACTGTTTTCCTGATTAATGCCCACTTTCACACTAACAGGGCAATGATGAGAATATCCAAATGTGCTATATCCAAAAAACGATAGCATAGCTGCCAAGGTTTCGGATTGCTAAGTGTGACATTGTCGTATTTTCAGAGTAATTATGAGTGACATTACAATGACTATGAGTGACACTTTCTCGCGAGAAAAATAAAGCAATGAAGCCAAGGAAAATATTAAAATATCACAAATTACCCCCATTTGAACAACGAGAAACCCTAAGAAGATCCTAAAACTTCTACAAAGCACCAGAAATGGAAGGGCACTAACCAAACACAGAGTCAGCATCAGAGGGCAGGCAGGCACAGAAGCTGCTAAGAAGATGATCTCATTGATCTATTCATTCAGGACCTGCACTAGCCTAAAAAAACAAAGTTTATAGCATAGCAAGTGCAACTAGGAGCTTATACCATCACTCTATCTCTGGTTTCTAATGCAATAAGGTAAAAAAAGAATGCTCGGAAGAGCCAGCGCAATACCTGGAGCTGTTTTGCTCTAAACATGCGATAGTGCAAATAAATGATAAATACAAATTCAACAAAGGTGTAAAGCAAAATCCTAAAAACAGTTGGACATTACATTATACTAGTTTTGCACATACTCAAAGAAAGAATGTTTTGATTTATGACACTTTGTGGTCACGTACTGAGCCCTTTCAAAACAGAAAACAATTCCTTTTTTGAAAATGTAGATTTTTTAAAAAGATTTGTTATATAAATCTGTCACTGCAAATGGACTAGCTGCTACCTTGATTATTTTAACAATACATAGATACAGAATAGAATGCAAACAAGGCTCGTGGATGTTACAAGAGTAATTATGCTTGTGCAGTGAAGAAGTTTGTTCTTTGCCACCTGTGTTGCTGGGCGTCCGGAAGAAAAACAATCAACAAATCATCCTGCCTCAGCCACACTACACCAACTCCCCAATACCACACCTCCCTGCCCCCGGTTCTAGCAATCAATTATTAGCATGCTGCAGAGCATCAGTTTGGACTCCAGTCTGCTATCTTTCCCACGTGGGGCCCAGGCCCGGCCGACTTGAGCTTCCCAAAAAAGAATGTGATAGGCCCCATACTGGATCTGAGGCGCTTGCTTTACCGAGCCACCGGGAAGGTGGGCCCAAGTGGGAAGCTGGAGAAAGCAGCAAAATACTATGAAATTTTAGTTATGCATTTAACCAACCTGAGCACGAACAACCAATAAATAAAAAACGTGACAAACTGTGTTTGCATGAAAACAGCGTGAAATACTTTTCTTTAATGGACTAAGTCTGTGTCGTTTGGTTTGAGTAAAGCACTCAAGTCATGCCCACTTCCCGCAATTGCAGTGTGCGTGCGCTCGTGCTAAAGTACACAGACTTGTTACTTAAGTCAGTGCCAGCACCACCTCTGCAGCCTGGTGGAAAGTAAAGTGCGAAACAGTAACTAAACTTACTTTAACTTTACGTCTTATCTCGGTCTTCTTTACAGTCAAGCCTGACTGTCTCACACAGTCTCCTCTCGCGTCACTCTGGCAGACTCGCTGTAGATAACAGTCACAACGCTATGAATTAAAACATATTATCCTAAAAGACTGATAAATACCTGTCCATGAGTGACATGCACTCAGAGCAAGCCACCACTGTTTTATGGGCCAGCCGCCACGACTCCGGCACCGGACCGATACAGGGACTCGCGGGTGGCATGAAAGCCAGCTGCCGCACAGACTGCACACCCAGTCGGCTGGGTGAGGTCCGGCGGACGCATGATCGCTCAGAGGCACCAACGAATCGGGGCACAACACTACTAACGGTGTGACTGAGTGAGCACTCAACTCTTTGGCTGTCAAACGCTAAAAAACATAACTGCCGCCAAGAAAACATAACTGCCGCCCGCGCACACGTGATGTGGGCGGCCGGCCCAAAAGAGCACTGCCTCGGGGGCGCCGCAAATTTCAATGGAGCAGGATACTACAATACATTGAAGCAGACAATGCACACGGACATCATTAACTGTTTACGAGACTGCTGGTGGCAGCGCCCGGGCCGGCAGGTCTGCAGAAAGCAGCAGAACCGGCGCACAGATGTCACAAGCGCAGGCACACGCACTAGCAGCCGGTGTACCCAGTTTCAGCACTGGTACAGCACAGTGAGACGGTGGCCTTAAAATGCGTGACAATGTATTTCAGTGCGGTGTTGCGGAACACCACACTGAAATGCGTTAGTGTCACGTTTGATGCGTGATACTTGACAGGCATGCGATAGACGTTTAATTTTCCTATGATACCAGACCTCACCATACCCGTTCTTTCTTGTAAAAGGCCATCATTATTTATTATTGGTAACTCTGACTCATTAAGGTCATAGAGATTCCAAATATGGCTTAAATATAACTGTCCAGTTTCCTTTAAGTGCACCTATACAAACTTTGGCCACTTTGTCAAACGTGTAGGGAGAATGATAAAGGAGAACCACCATTGCACATGTCTTTTTTTTTCTTTCCCCACAGGTACAGATACTACAGATCTGACTTCCATAAGTAAGAGTGGTAAGTTTACCATAAGATTATGAGCCACAACGTGCACCTAAATTATATACGGTCCTGACGAAAGCCTCTAGACTACACCAGCAGGCTGAAACATGTTGATCAATGACAGAGCGGTAGACTAGTAACTGGGTCTACATACCCACCCTTTATTTTTAATTTCCCACATCACGACTTCTTCTATAGATATTTGTGATAAAGTGATGTAGAGAATTTTAACCTCACCACGCTTGAGCACATTCACCCCCTCTTTTTTTATCTCTGGACGCTACTGACAAACTAGTTTGTCTTCCTCCAGGTGGAGGTCAGCATATATACAAATAAAAACCCAATGATGATGCTGTAACAGTACACTTAGGTGAATAATCAATTGATTTTTACATGCTACACTTCACCATACTACCACACATGAGGCATGCTACACTACACTTTCGCACATGGAGCATACAGCATGACACAACACATGAACCAAACTACACCACACCACACTACTGCACATGAAGCATACTACAACACATTACACACTTTATTAGACAACACACTGTAATAAGGAGTGCACTGTACTAGCTAGAACACTGCACTAAATAGTACACACTACTAGACAGTGCAATACTCAGGTGAGTACACTGCATTATACTGTTTACTGTCCTTGAATGTAAACTGTACTAGAAATAATACACACTAGACAGCACCATGCACCACAGAGCACACAACATCAGATAGCACACTGCTTTAACAGCACTATACACTAGAGTGGATACTGAACTATGAAACACACTGCTCTAAAGAGTACACTTTACTACAACACACAGTATTATTATTATTTAGAAACTTAAAAAGCGCACAGCTACCCCCAGAGGGGGTGTCCCGGCGCCAAGACAGGTGGCAGATGCAAGTACCAGTAGGGGCTAAGGGCTGGAAAACAGCCAGGTCTTCAGAACACATCGGAAAATGGTTTCAGACGCAGCCATATGCAGGGAAAGTCACAGGCTATTCCAAGTTTTGGCAGTAATCACTGCAATAGCTCTGCCACCCATTCTGGACCAGCAGAAACGATGAGTGGCCAAAAGGCAAAGATGATTCGATCTAAGGGTACGATTAGACTGAGAGTGCTTGAGTCGATTCCCATCACTCACCACGCCTGGTGATTAGATTCATCATTTGGGTATCCTTTTGTAAAGATCGACATTTTTGCTCCATGGATATTAGAGCTTTAAGATGTCAAAAAAGTATATTTACCAAGATGAGTAGTGTATTTAAGTAGTAGAGTGTATGGGAACAGAAATTGAAAGTGCAGTGCAAGACCAGTGAAGTGAAATCTAAAATTGATGCGTAGACATACTATGAATTTTATTAGTGTACGCTACGATCAAAAATTAAAAACAGTGTTAAGGACCAGTTTTAACAAATAGCCGTCCTTGAAAAAATGGTCAACATGTTTCAGCACTCAACGGAAGATGTAAACCAGGTGCTTTCATCAGATAGATATTGGAGCTACTGCTATAAGTGTAAACTAGAAATAGGGTTTTACTCAAACCAGAAAAGGATACAAAGTGAGACGAGGTTCTCACAATCCAAAATACTCCATAGGTTCACAAGTGATCTGAAAAGATAAATGGAGTCACAAAATGTGCAGTGGAATCCTAGGATAGAGTCCTCCCGTTCATTCTTTAGTTAATGTGTGGTAATAAAGTAAACCATCACACTCACGCCCAAAAGAAAAGGGCAGATAACCCCCATCTTAGCTCGTAAATATGGAGGACAAGGCTTTCCCCACCTGGCAACAGCTCAGGATGAAGAAGGCACCGCTCTAGAAGGAAAAGTACACCAAACTAAAATTCATGCAGTGTAACATATAGCCTTCAACATTAAGAACAAACTAAAATACCCAGGGTATCAGGTAAAGAGCAATCTCCACTCATGTATCAACACGACCTCTCTCATATTAAACAACATTAACCCTCAATGAGGGTATTTCTTATAATGTTAGTACATAGATTGTATTATGCTATGATCACAAGTGTCGTAATAGTGACCATCAGACTCTTTTCTCTTCTTTAAAGTATCTCAATTAACATCCATAGGCTTAAGATTTCAAAGATGGTGTTGAGAACGTGGTGCTAAATAATGTCCGTTTATTCGTAAAACAAATCGCGATCCCTAGGCAATCTTAAGTACCGTTGGTAGCGATATAAATAACTCAATGATAAATCTCGATAAACCGCCCAGTTAGTCATTGGTAATGGCGGAGTAGATATAGTCTTAGTTATGAACCCCCTTGAAGAGCAACCCGTGCTTGTAGGCAGGAAGTAGTAATGCGCATTTAAGCATGAGTTAGGTTAAAGGTTCAAGGTTCGAGTTTTTAACTCGAACCTTGAACCTTTAACCTAACTCATGCTTAAATGCGCTATCGTAGCGTACACTAATTTCAATTTCTGTTCCCATACACTCTACTACTTAAATACACTACTCATCTTGGTAAATATACTTTTAGAGCTCTAATATCCATGGAGCAAGAATGTCGATCTTTACAAAAGGATACCCAAATGATGAAGCTAATCACCAGGCGTGGTGAGTGATGGGAATCCATACATATAAATTATATGTCATGTGTATGAATTGTGGTTTTTGAGTTCTTCCTGTTCTTTCTTTATCTTCTACACACTGGGATATAATTTGTATTTATATGTTCATTTGGGGCCGCATATCCCGGTTTGTCTGTTATAATCCTGGACTCCGACCCTATTTAAACTCTTTGTGTGCTTTGGAGATATTACACAGACAGCGTCTGAAATGAAAAAATGTATTTATTTATTTATTGATTTTTGAAATTTATAAAGCGCAAACAAATGCCCTTAGGCGTCTCGGCGCTAAGGATTCCATGCCGGATTCAGGAATGATTTTACTGATTGAACAACCATGTTTTTATCATTTTGCGGAACTGGGGTAGAGATTGACATGAACGGATATGCAACGGTAAAGCATTCCAAAGTCTAGCTGCTGTCACCACGAAACGTCTGTCTCCCCAGGACACAGTCTATGTTCGTGGTACCACCAACTGATGAACCGACGCAGATCTAAGTTGTCTGTTAGGGCAGTAGGAGGCTAGCTGTTTTATCAGGAATTGAGGGCCTTGTTTGTGTACAGCTTTGAAGGTAAGGCAGAGAGCCTTAAATTTTATACGGTTCTTGATTGCCAGCCAATGGTAGTTTCGAATAACCTGTGAAATAGGGTTGAATTTTGGGGTCCCAGAAAGCATTCTGGCGGCTGCATTTTGGACCGTTTGCATTTTTTTGATGACTCTGCATTGTGCATTGGCAAACAGTCCATTGCAATAGTCCAATGATGACATTACCAGTGTGCTGACCAATGTTTTTCCTGCACTTGCTGGTAAGTAGGGAATTATTTTCTTAATCAGTCTGAGCTTATAGAAAGCTGTTGACACGACTTGGCTAGCATGGGAAACAAAATTCAGATTATCATCGAACATGATTCCCAGGTTCCTGACCCTCGAGACTGGGTTGGGCAGAGATCCCAGTGAGGGTGACCACCAGGAACTTGACCAGGCAGGGGATAGTTTTCCAAAAATAACAACCTCCGTCTTCTCTGAGTTTAATTTGAGGCAGTTGCTAGCCATCCAGTCCTTGATGGCCAGCATGCCTTCTTGAAAGCGGTCAGCTACCTTCTCTCCGTCATTGTTTATTGCCAACACCAACTGTGTGTCGTCTGCGTAAGAAGTAAGGCTCATCCCGTATGCTTTTATAATTCTGGCTAAGTCCGACACATAGATGTTAAAAAGTGTCGGACTTAGGGATGAGCCTTGAGGAACTCCACACGGTAAGGCTAACTCAGCCGACTGAAAGGGTCCCAAGGTGACTGCCTGTGTTCTGTCCGGCAGAAAGGAGGCAAGAAGATTTTTTGCTCTAAATTGAATGCCCATAGCTGAGACACGGTCGATCAGGATGGAATGATCGACCATGTCAAAAGCCGCTGATAAATCCAGCAGTATGAGCACTGCTGTGCCTCCCTGGTCTCTAATGAGTCTTATATCATATAAAATGTCTTATAAAATGCTGCTTCAGAGTGTACTCTAGACAGCAAACTACACCAGACACAACACAGTTGCAGACTGCATACTGTAGTATGTGGTGCACTGCGCACAACCATATACTGTGTCTATTAGCCAAACACAGGGTTAGATAGCCTGTTGTATTGGATAGTGCAGTATACACTTCACTAGAGAATACGCTGTACTAAATACCAAACATAGCTAGATAGCGCACTATACTAGTGGCACACTGCACTAGAACACGCACACTGTATTCAAATTTAACCAGAGCTTTAAATGGGCTGCTACTGTCATGCACTGAGTGCCTGGAGTTCTGTAATGTGAAAGGAGGAGCACCAGCACCTCAATATAGGAACAGAACAGCACCAGAACTTTAATGTGAAAGGTGGAGCAGCAGCACTTCTCAGAGGGTTGCACTATTTATAATAGCGAGAGCAAAAGATACTCAGAGATAGTAAGTAATTACACCATTAAAACACAGCACTAGAGAGCACACTAGTAAATGGTGCAGTGTCGCAGACAGTCACTAGAAGGTACACTGTTCTAGTCAGTACGCTGTATTGGGTATCTCCCTTTACAAAACTGTATGTTACACTACACAGCACTATGCATGAAAGAGCACTTTACCAGGTGGCACACTGTACTAATTGGCTGTCTACACTAGACAGCACAATGCACTAGACAGGACAATGTAATAGCTTGTACACGTTACAATATGACACGCTGCACTACAGAGCACATTATAGTAGATGCTATACTACACTGCACACACCACTAGGAAGCACATTTCACTAAACAGTGCACTGCGTACCACAGCTAAGTACATGAATGAATGAATGAGAACAATCTTGTTCCGCGCAAACTTAGCCTGGTGGGCATCAAGGCGCCTAACAGAAAGAGTGGAATAGGAGCCGGGAACCAGGTTACAGATATGCCTCGGCAAATAGCCATGTCTTTAATGCCTTCCTGAACAGCGAGATGGACGGTTGAGTTTTAATTCAGAGGGGAGGGTGTTCCACATTTTAGGGGCCAAGGAGAAGAAGGCCCTTCCTCCCCATTTGGCTCTGCGAAAACGAGGCACCGACAGGAGTTTCTTGCTGGAGGAGCGAAGGCTCCTGCAAGGGACATAGGGAACCAGCAGAGCCCTAACGCCCCCAGCGCATTAGCCGGACAGCGCACCATAGACCAGGCACATGATCTTAAAAGAAATCCTGGACTGGATCGGGAGCCAATGCAGGCTCTTCCTAGCAGCTGTAGCGGACGAAAGCCTAGGGGCATCGAGCACAAATCTGGCCGACGTGTTCTGGACAGACTGCAGGCTTTGTATCAGGCCTTTATTTACGCCGGCGTATAGCGCGTCACAGTAGTCCAGCCGGGAGGCGACTAAGGCAACCACGATCTGTTTGCGGCCTTGCAGGGAAAGGTAGTGGGTAATTTTCCTGAGAGTCCTAATAACACCCCAGCAGGTGGCGACAGTCCTGTTTACCTGCTGTGTCATAGAAAGCGAGGGGTCGATCATCACGCCCAAGTTACGTGCTGAGTTCGTGGGTGATGCACAGGTTCCAAGGGATGATGGCCACCAGTCATTTGACCAAATGTCCTGATTTTCACCGAAAATCAGGACCTCGGTTTTCTCTCCGTTCAGCTTCAGTGAATTTAAGATCATCCACTGCGAGACTGCCTCCATGCAGTTCCTGAAGCTGACAGCAGAGGTACTAGCCGAGTGGGAGAGGGACACCATAATCTGGGTGTCATCGGCGTACGATACCACCTCCATCCCATAAGATCTTACTAACCTGGCCAGTGGGGCCACATAGATGTTAAATAGCGTGGGGCTCAAGGCTGACCCCTGTGGGACCCCACATTGCACAGATATGGGCGGGGATAGAAACTCTCCCAGTTTGACCTTCTGTTCCCTCTGGTCAAGAAAGGAGGCCAGGAGGCTCAGTGCCGGGCCTTCTACCCCTATTCCCCTGAGGCGGGATGTTAGAATAGAGGGGGACAGGGTATCAAAGGCTGCTGTCAGGTCGAGCAGGGCCAGAAGGGTGGTATGGCCCTGGTCGACCTTCTTGCGGATGTTATTGAGCACAAAAGTGAGCACTGACTCCGTGCTGTTAAACCTTCGGAAACCATGTTGTGACTGGTCCAGGAAGCCAGAGGTGTCCAAGAAAGCCGTCAAATGCAGGTTGAGGTGTGTCTCAAGCATCTTTGCTGGGGCGGGAAGCAGGGAAATAGGCCGGAAGTTCTTTAATATCTCTGGGTCTCAAGTCGGTTTTTTTAGCAGAGGCTTAACCACTGCACTCTTCCAGGAGGATGGAAAGATGCCCTCCGTCATGGCACGATTCATCACGTCGAGGAGGGGCGGCAGTAAGACTTCTATACAGTGTTTAAGAATTTTGAGGGGACATGGGTCCAATGGGGAGCCAGATTTAGTCTTACTTAAAAGCAGGTCTAATTGCTGGAGGGTAAGGAGAGGGAAATTAGACAGGCTAGCAGGGGGGTCCGTTGTCCGAGATTCTATGGATAGTGGGGCCAAGGGGAGGGGAAAACCCAACAGGTCCCTTTGCGATTCGAGGGAGGCATAGATTTCAGCTATTTTAGAGTGAAAGAATAGGGAGATCTTGTCACACAGCTCTTGGGAACCAACAAAGGGGTGGGGAATTTGCATGGTGCACAGGGAATCTACAATTTTAAACAGTTCCCTCAGGAAGTAAGGGAAGTGGATAGGTTGGAAAAGTAGGCCTGCTTTTCCTTAATTACCTCGGTTTTGTACTCTCTAAGCAGGTGTTTATGCTTTTCCCTCTCCCGGCTATCCCAACTCACTCGCCAGAGCCTCTCCTGTTTCCTACAGCCCTGTCTTAGGAGTCTGAGGGTTTCTGAAAACCGAGGGCAGAGGGTCTCTTCCTAGCAGAATAGCGGTATGAGGCGGGGGCTAGGAGATCCACTGCGGTAACAATAGAGTTGGAGAATTCAAGCGCAGCCATATTGACATCCTTCAGAGAGGCTGGCATAGCGTTCGGGATAAGGGGGGCTAGGGTATCATTGGAGATTTTCCTATAGTTCCGCTTAGGTTCCAGTTTCCTGGGAACACTTAACCTAATGGAGGGAGGGGGTGATTTAAATTCCAAGGGGACAGGGGAGGAGCTTCGCGGGCAACCAAGATGGCCGCGTAAGCTCGGAGCTCCGCGGACCTTCCGATCCTCCTCATCTATCCTGTCTGAAATCCTGTTCCACGAGGGTGGATTCTTATTGCTGATGGTCCACTGAGGCGGGAACTGCCTTCTGTTTTCGACTCGGTGGTTCCTACGCTGAGCGACGTCGAGTGGAACTCCGTGCCGGGACTGTGCCATTGTCTCTCCGGTCTTCGTCACTCCGCACGATTGGACTGCGGAGTGCGTGCCTGTTATCTCTGCTGGCGGAGTACTAATGCCTACAGGGCGTTCCTTTGTCAGCCTGGTCTAACTGTTTAGCTCGGGCTTCTCCTTGGCTCGCTGGGCTCGGGCTTGGCTGGTGCAGTCCTTTGTCCTCATCGGAACCAACATGGCGGGCAGAGGGGACCCCGACAAGACATCAAACAGGGGTGTCCACGGGAAAACACAGTCGCAGCAGAGTAAAATTGAGCGATATGTCCAGCCGAAGACGCCGCCTGCCACGGGATCCTCTGCCAAGAGCCTTCCACCTACGGGCTCGCCCGACGGCTCCGAGCCTACCCTGAGTGACATTATGGGTGCCATCACCAGTTTTCGGGCGGACATGCAACAGCAACATGAGATCTTGACCCACAAGGTGGACACCATGGCTGTTGATCTGACTCTCATTAGAGCCGACCTGGGCAAGACTAATGATAGAGTGAAGACACTGGACATTAAGACCTCCAGCCTAACGGCCGACGTCTCGGACCTGCAAACCGAGGTCCGGAACCTGCGGATGACTGCTGACCAATTCTCGAGGAGGCTGGAGGACTTTGAGGGACGTGCCAGGCGGCAGAACGTCCGCATTGTTGGTGTCCCGGAGGGATCGGAGGAAGCGGCTACGGACCTCTTTGTGGAAGAACTGATAAAGACCCATTTGGCACCGTCTGGCCTTAGTAACTTTTTCTCAGTAGAACGTGCCCACCGAGTGCCGGGCGGCCCGCCAAAGTCGGGCGTGGCGCCTAGGCCCATCGTGGCACGACTTCTTAACTTTCGGGACCGGGATGCGGTCCTGCAAGCTTCCAGACGGCATGGACCGCTTCAGTACCAGAACGCCGAAATACACTTCTACCCGGACTTTACCAGGACGGTACAGCGGCAGCGCCAGAGCTTTGCGGGAGTGAAGCGGAGACTGCGTGATATGGGATATAAATATTCCATGATGTTTCCTGCCAAGCTCCGGATTGAGCATGAGGGCCGTGCCCTGTTCTTTGACTTTGCCGAGAATGTGAGTGAATGGTTGGACACTTTGTCGCCGCGTCGGGACGCTCGAGATGAACAAGATGGAGGTGCGGCCGGTGGCCCGGATCTATGAGACTTGGCTCTTTGTGGGGACACCAGCGTTTGCTGATCCCGCTTCATGAGACTGTTGGGTATTGTTTCTTAATTGACCCTGTTGACTTTCCTGTCGTTCAATGGAGGGTGGCGGGAGGTGTTCGCGGAGATTCTTACTCCTCTGGGTCTCTATTTTTGTAGAGTAGTTTTTGGGGCGACAGGCACACTGCTAGTTGGGGGGGCTTTTTAGTCTGATGCAGGGGTGCAGGGTGGGGGGTGCAACTATGCAAGTTTATTTGTTTGTTCGTTCTTTCTCTTATCTTTCCTTCAGGCAATGGATCGTGTTTACTGCTGTTTACTTGATGGTTGGGTTGGCTGGGATTGGGTGGGACGGGTTGCGGGATGATGGGGGGTAGGAGATTAAAAGTGATCAGTTGGAATGTTAATGGGTTGGGTGACCGTGTTAAGAGAGGGGTGGTTATTCAACTGCTTAAGAGACACATGGCCGATGTTGTGCTTTTACAAGAGACGCATTTGGTGGGAAACTCTTGCAAGGCTCTTAACCGAAAAGGCTACAAGATGGTGGCCCACTCTGGGTTCTCTTCGGGCTCCCGGGGGGCGGGTATCCTGGTGCGTGCGTCCCTTCCCCTTGAGATAGACGTCACTGTGATTGATGAGAGGGGGCGCTACGCTGCAGTGGCGGGAAGATGGGAAGGGCGTTCCCTAGCGTTACTTTCGGTTTATGTTCCCCCGGGCCTGCAATCTAGTACCTTCCAAGACCTTGGTGGCGCCATTTTGTCCTTGCCCGCTGGCCTACTGATAATGGGGGGTGACTTCAATTCAGTCTGCTCTGGTTCCCTGGACCGTCAACCGCCGAGAGATCTCCGCAGTTCCCAACTGTGGTTGCCTTCCTTTCTTGATTCCATGGGTCTGGTGGACACTTGGCGACTATTACATCCTGTGCTCCGCCAATTCTCTTTCCTTTCGGGTGCCCATGGGAGTCTCTCCCGTATAGACTACGTTCTTACCCTTGCTGCACATGCGTCTGCCGTGTCTGAGGCTCGTTTTTTGGCACGGGGTATTTCCGACCACTCCCCGTTGTGGGTCTCGTTTGATTTTAACATCGTCCTGTCTGACCGTCCGGTGGCGGTCAACCCATGGTATTTCCGTAATTTCAAGACTTGTGCACTCCTTGCTAAGGCCATCGACCTCTATTTCTTGGAGAATGTGGGCTCGGTTGGCTCGGCTCTCACTTTGTGGGAGGCATTTAAGACTGTGTTGAGGGGTGAGGCTCTTGCTCTCATTGCGGAGGCCAGGCGAGTCAGAGATGCCGACCTCGCGTGTGTTGAGGACGAGGTTTTGCGCCTCGAGTCCCGATTGGGACCCGAGCCCGACCCCTCTCTTTTGCATGACCTTTCCCTTAAACAAGCGGAGTACCATGATCTCGCCACGAATGCTGCCATTACCCTAGCCAAAGAACAGCAAGGTCGTATCTATGACGTTGGTGATAAAGCCGGGAAACTGCTGGCTTGGCTAGACAGGCGCGAGATGGCTAGCCGTGTGGTGCCTGAGATTCTGGGCGATGACGGTGTGGCCGTCACGGACCCGAGTGCCATTGCCGAGTCGTTTGCTGGTTATTTCCGGGGTGTCTACACTTCCAACTCAGACCGCTCCAAGGCTGACTCGGCTGCGTTCCTCTCGACGATTGACCTTCCCTGTCTTTCTGAAGAGGACCGTGCCGACTTAGATCGAGACATATCCGCTGACGAGATCGCCTTGGCGATCCGAGCATTATGGTCGGGTAAAGCGACTGGCCCCAATGGTATCCCGGTCGAGTTATACAAAATTCGACCGGATGTGGTGTCCCCGCACCTGCGGACTATGTTTTTGAAGGCACGGGACGAGGGTCTCCTCCCCTTAGATCAGAGGTTGGCCACCATTGTGGTTATTCACAAAGAGGGAAAACCGAGAGACGTTTGCCGGTCCTATCGCCCCATCTCTCTCCTCAATGTGGAACCGAAGATCCTAGCCAAGCTGCTTGCCAATCGGTTGGTTGGAGTCATTAGTGATCTGGTACATCCGGACCAGTCGGGTTTTATCCCCCGCCGTAACACTGCCCTCAATCTGCGTCGGCTTCATGGTGTTATGGCCAGAGCTCACACCCTAGAGGAACCGGCGGTACTTGCTTCTCTCGACGCCACGATGGCTTTTGACTCCCTTGAGTGGAGTTATCTTTGGGCGGTGCTGGCAAAGCTGGGATTTGGACCGGTCTTTCGGAGTTGGGTGCAACTCCTTTACGCTTGCCCGCTGGCTAATGTCACAGTTAATGTCCGCGTGTCGGCGTCCTTTGCCCTTCACCGAGGTACCAGACAGGGTTGCCCCCTGTCACCTCTCCTGTTTGCTCTGGCCTTGGAGCCGCTTGCGGCCATGCTACGTGTACACCCGGACTTACATGGTATAACCTGGGCCCCGGGCTTTGAAGATAGAGTTTCTCTTACGCAGATGACATTCTGCTCTACCTTACTTCCCCCTGCAAGTCGCTCATTGTGGCATGCGATGTTCTCAGGCTGTTTGGACGCCACTCTGGCCTGGTCATCAATTGGGCCAAGTCTTCCCTTTACATCCTAAAGGGAGACACACCGCGCCTCCCCAGAGGTTGCAATATCCAGATGGCCGGACAGGGCTTTAAGTACCTGGGAATATACATATCCGGTAGTTCTAAGGCGCGATACGATCACAATCTCCTCCCCCCTCTCCAGCGGCTACGGAGAGACGTGGATAGTTGGCGCAGGCTCCCGCTCTCGCTCCTGGGCCGGGCAGCATTGTTTAAAATGATGTCCTTGCCCAGATTTCTGTATGCTTTACAGAACACTCAGGACCCGGTTCCGGCCCGCTATTTTCGAGAGATCAAGAGCTTGCAACGCGCCTTGCTCTGGGAGGGTCGCCCCCGTGTCGCCATCCATAAACTCACATTGCCGTGGTACGATGGAGGCATCGCCCTGCTGGATGTACGTCGGTACTACTGGTCCTCTCAGCTCACTGCTATCAACCACGGTTTTTATGGCCCTGTGGATAGCCCAGCCTACGCAATGGACAGGTGGCTTCTACGCGGTGGCAACTACTATCGTGCACTGTATTCCAGATCCTTTGATCGGCGCCTCTCAGGCCCGACCAAGGCTGCGGTTCACATTTGGCGGACGATTACTAAAGCGCAGGGTTGGCAGGGCAGACTGACTAGGTTTACCCCACTGTACGATTCTGATATCTTGGGCAGGCTGTGGCATACCAAGGGCTTTGACAAATGGGATCTCATCGGTATTTCCAGGGTGGACGATATGGTCATTAAGGGTGAAGTTAAGACCTTTTCTCAGTTGCAGGCCGAATATCACTTGGGCGGTTCTGAGTTTTTCCGCTACGCTCCGCTGAGACATGCGTTGACCTCTGCCAAGCCGGCGGAGGGTGAGATCCCCGAAAGCTCCCCCTTGGAGGACAGGATTCTGGATGGCCATATGCCTGACAGTGCTATTTCCCTGTCCTATAAGAAATTGATCAATGTTCGAACCGACCTCCTCCTGTGCTTGCGAGATCAATGGACGGCGGACGGCCTGGAACTTGACGATGAGGACTGGCAAAGTGCAGTGTCCTCTCCTAAGGAGGTCGCTATCTCCTCACGCTTCCGACTGGTACAATTCAAAATCCTTCACCGGGTGTATGTCACCGGCCCCCGACTCTTGCATATGGGGTTTTCGCCCGATGGCCTTTGTCGTCGGGGTTGTGGTGCTCTCGCAACCTTTTTACATATTCTGTGGGAATGCCCCGTCATTGCCCCCTACTGGGAGAGAGTGCACCGGATTATGGGAGAGGTGACTGGGGTTGTGCTGGCTGCAGAGGCGCGGAGGTGTCTCCTTAACGTTTGGGAACCGTCTGACCATAACACGGCACAGACTCGTTGGGTGACATTGGGCAATATGGTTGCTAAGCGTGATATTGCTCAAAAGTGGGGCGCTGCTACAGCCCCCCTGGTGGTACAATGGAAAGCCAACATGGACTGGTGCATGTTTAGAGAGAAGACGGTCTATGTTGCCAGGGGGAGGCCTCAGACGTGGAATAAAGTGTGGGGGGCATGGAATGCATACAGGGGAGAAGTGTGTTTACCGCCGGAACCTGTCCCCCTGGACGAACACCTATCACCGTAACCTGTGACACCAACTGTTTTATGATGTTTGTAACTCTCCTTCTCTTTCCTTCCCCCCCCCGTCCCTATCCTACCATTCATTCTATTATCGAATCTCTACCTGTCCTCCCCTGCCTATGGCCGACTCCTGTACTTCACTGCTGCTCCATTGCCACTCTTACGCGCCCTTTGGCGTTTCTTTTCTTGGTTTAGTTATCTTGTTATTAAAAATTAAAAAACAACCTGTAATGTTCTGATGTAAATCGCCTTGCACTATTCTCCTCCTGATTCTATGCTGCCTTGCCTCCGGGATGTTAGGCTGAATAGCTGTGTGCTCTTTTCTAATAAAGGTTTTAAAAACTTTAAAAAAAGAAAAAAATTCCAAGGGGACAGCTAGGTGGTCAGACCATACCAGGGGGATGGGAGAACCTGTCGTTAGTCTATGGTCATTTGTAAATACCCCGTCTAGAGTGTGACCAGCCCGATGAGTAGGGCTGTTGACCAATTGCCGAAGACCGCATGCGGCCAAGGAGTCCAGAAGGGAGAGGGATTCACTAGAGCCTGGGGGTCTTCGAGATGGAAGTTCAGGTCTCCCATAACAGTCAGATGGGGGTAACCAAAATAGGGTTCTAGGATGTTCAGTAGATTCTGACTGAACTCAGACCTGGGTCCCGGGGGTCTGTAGATTACAATACCAGCAAATAAGAAAGAAAAGGGGGAGGTTAACAGAACACTGCTTTAGGCAGAGCAGGACAACATTGAGGACACTGTAATGTAAAGCACCCTGCATTCTGCAGTACACTTGACTAACACGGCACAAGGCAACACACAAGGCTATACAGCAAATTGCAATGTACTAGAGTACTAAACAGCACACTGTACTATATTGTGCACAGCGCCGGTGATCCCACGATACTGTATGGCATACTGCACCATTTATTAAACTGTATGGATAATACACTATACTAGACAACATACTGCACATAACAGAAGAATGTTCTAGATGTTAGTACCAAACAGCAAACTACTGGACAGCATTGAGTACTAGGAAGTTAGTACAGCACACTTACTGTACTAAAAGGCACTATGACCTAGAATGCACTTTGCCCAAGAGAACACAGTGTACTAGAAGAGACATTGCTGTAGGCACCACTGTGCAACAGACAATAATGTACTAGACAGCACAGCGCACTGGAAGCCACACTAAAATGCACAGCACACTGTAGTAGACAGTATACTGCACTAGTGACCCTACAGAACCTGATGGTATACTGTACTGGGCAGGGAGCACACAGTAATAGATGGCACTCTGCACTAAAACACACAGTGCACTAGTTGACACACTGCACTAGACAGAATACTGTAATAAAAAGCACACTGATGGTGCACGGAACTAGACAGAACAGCTCACACGCCAGTGGTCTGTACTAGACAATAAACTGTGCTACAAAGCATATCATATTAGAATATTAGACATGTTGTGTAGTACATTGGGTACACTATACTAGACCGCACTAGATGGCACAATGCTCCAGTCAGCACAACACGCTAGGCAGAGCCCCCCACAGCACAACATGATACTGAACTACATCAAGGAGTGGGAAACAGTTTTTACAACAAAGTCTTTACCACACAATGCCTTTACCATGTGGCCTCTGTATTCATACCTTTACCATGCAGGTAGTTGTGCCTTTACCCCCGCCCACCAAACACAGCAGCAACAGCAACAACAACCTCAAGTGCATCCTGCTCAACACCCGCTCCGTCCACAAACACGCCGTCGAACTCTGGGACCTCCTCGACACAACAGCACCGGACGTCGCCTTCCTCATGGAAAGCTGGATGAACGCTTCCTCGGCCCCGACATCACCATAGCCATCCCAGACGGCTACAAAATCACCCGGAAGGACCGCGTCAACCAAACCGGAGGAGGAGTCACCATCGTCTACAGGAACACCATCAACATCACGACCAACATCGAAGACACACTCTCCGGCGCCGAACACCTACACTTCCAGATTCACACAGACTCCAAAACCACCCTTAGAGGAACGCTCATCTACAGACCCCCGGGCCCGCGCACACAATTCAGCGAAACCATTGCCGACTTCATCAGCCCGCATGCCCTAGCCTCACCAGAATACATCCTCCTAGGGGACCTGAACTTCCTCCTGGAGAAAAACAACGACAGCAGCACCTCCACCGTGCTCGACAACCTCGCCAACCTCGGACTCAAACAACTGGTGAACACCCCCACCCACCTCGCCGGCCACACGCTCGACCCCATCTTCTCCGCCAGCAACCACGTCTCCTTCAGCCACTCCACCATACTACACTGGACCGACCACAGATGCATCCACTTCACCTGCGAAAAGAATACATCGCACCACTGCACACGACAAATCCCCTGCAGATGCTGGAGCAATATCACCACAGACCAGCTCCTCTCATCACTAAACCAGAACCCGCCAGCCGACACAGCGAACACCAACGAAGCAGCCCACAACCTTGCACAGTGGATCACCTACTGCGCCGACGACCTCGCCCCACTGAAGAACCCCCCAAGCAAGACAGGCAACAGGAAAACATCATGGTTCACAGACGCCCGCAAAGAATCAAAGAAATCCTGCCAAACCCTTGAAAAAACCTGGCGCCACGAACGGACAACAGAAAACCTGACAGCCCTCAAGAACGCCACTCGGGAACACCACCAGCTGATCCGCACCACCAAAAGGGCATTGTTCAAAGAGCTGCTAGACAACAACACCCACAACAGCACGGAACTCTTCAGCATCGTCAAAGAGCTCTCCAACCCCAGCGCCAGCAACAGCAACATCACACCATCACAAGACCTCTGCAACTCCCTCGCCACATTCTTCCACCGCAAGATCACAGATATACACGGCAGCTTCGGACACCAGACTCCGCCTCCAGTCACCGAACCAACGACCCCCACCACCACCCTCAGCACCTGGATACCCATCAGCACTGAAGACACCACCCACGTCATGAACACTCCGGCTCCCCCTCGTACCCATGCCCCCATCATATCTTCAACAAAGCCGACATCATCATCGCACCCCACCTCCGGAATGTCAATAACAACTCCTTCTCGTCAGCCACCTTCCCTGAGAGCTGGAAGCACACCGAAATCAATCCCCTTCTGAAAAAATCCACGACAGACCCCAAAAACTTCCGCCTCATTTCTCTTCTTCCCTTCCCGGCAAAAGTAATCGAGAAGACCATCAATAAACAGCTGACTGCATTCCTCGAGGCAAACAACTCGCTCGACCCGTCCCAGTCCAGATTTCGAGCCAACCACAGCACCGAGACCGCCCTCATCGCAGTCACCGACGACATAAGGACCATGATGGACACTAGAGAAACAGCCGCTCTCATCCTCCTGGACCTCTCGGCAGCCTTCAATACCGTATGCCACCGCACCCTAATAACCAGGCTCTTCAACACTGGGATCCAAGGAAAGGCCCTGGACTGATCACCTCGTTCCTCTCCGGCAGAACCCAGAGAGTCCGCATCCCTCCCTTCCGCTCAGCGGCCACCAAGATCATCTAAGGCAACCCGAAGGCTCCTCGCTCAGTCCAACCCTCTTCAATGTCTACATGACCCCCCTCGCCGCCATCGCACGCAAACACAACATCAACATCATCTCCTATGCCGACGACACCCAGCTGATACTCTCTCTCACCAAAGACCCAGCCACCGCCAAGAACAACCTCCAGGAAGGAATGAAAGAGGTTTCAGAATGGATGAAGCTCAGCCGCCTGAATCTGAACTCAGACAAGACGGAAGTCCTCATCCTCGGACAATCCCCACCCGCCTGGGACGACTCCTGGTGGCCCACGGCGCTGGGCTCCGCGCCGACACCCTCAGACCCCTCTCGCAACCTGGGATTCATCCTGGACTCCTCCCTCTCAATGACCAAGCAAGTCAATGCCGCCTCGTCCTCTTGCTTTTGCACCCTGCGCATGCTCCGAAAGATCTTCAAGTGGATCCCCACCGAAACCAGAAAGACCGTCACCCAGGCCCTCGTCACCAGCCGACTGGACTACGGAAACTCCCTATATGCAGGAACCACCGCCAAACTCCAGAAACTACCACAACGCATACAGAACGCCTCCGCACGACTCATCCTCGGCATCCCTCGCCACATCCACATATCGGCCCACCTAAGAAATCTGCACTGGCTCCCCGTCAGCAAGAGGATCATGTTGAGGCTCCTCACCCACACACACAAAGCGCTCCACGACATGGGCCCCGAATACCTCAACAACCGCCTCTCGTTTTACACCCCCACCCACCAGCTCCGCTCCGCCAGCCTCTCCCTCGCCACCGTCCCACGGATTTGCAGAACCACCACCGGAGGTAGATCGTTCGCCTACCTAGCAGCCAAAACAGGGAACTCCCTCCCTGCACACCTACGACTGACCCAGGACCACCTCACCTTCAGGAAACACCTCAAGACCTGGCTATTCGAGCAGTAGCAGCACCCCCCCCCCCCTCCCCCCCCTCAGCGCCTTGAGACCCTCACAGGTGAGTAGCGCGCTCTATAAATGCAGTGATTGATTGACTTTACCACGCATGCCTTTACCACACAGGTATTTGTGACTTTACCATGCACGTGTTTACTATGCATGTTGTTGTGCATTTACCAGAAGACTTTACCACACATGCCTTTACCACACATGTATTTGTACCTTTACCATGCATACCTTTACCATGCAGGTATTTGTGGCATTACCATAAGACTTTACAATGCATGTCTTTACCACACAGATATTTGTGCCTTTACCATGCATCGCTTTACCACACAGGTATTGGTGCCTTTACCACACATGTCTTTACCACACAGGGTTTTGTGCCTTTACCACGCATGCCTTTACCACACATGTATTTGTACCTTTACCATGCATACCTTTACCATGCAGGTATTTGTGGCTTTACCATAAGACTTTACCATGCTTGTCTTTATCACACAGATATTTGTGGCTTTATCATGCATGGCTTTACCACACAGGTATTGGTGCCTTTACCACACATGTTTTTACCACACAGGCTTTTGTGCCTTTACCACGCATGCCTTTACAACACAGGTATTGATGCCTTTACCACACGTCTTTCCCACACAGGTATTTGTGCCTTTACCACGCATGCCTTTACCACACAGGTATTGGTGCCTTTACCACACGTCTTTCCCACACAGGTATTTGTGCCTTTACCACGCATGTCTTTACCACATCGGTATTGGTGCCTTTACCACGCATGCCTTTACCACACAGGTATTTGTGCCTTTACCACGCATGCCTTTAACACACAGGTATTGGTGCCTTTACCACACGTCTTTCCCACACAGGTATTTGTGCCTTTACCACGCATGTCTTTACCACACCGGTATTGGTGCCTTTACCACGCATGCCTTTACCACACAGGTATTGGTGCCTTTACCACGCATGTCTTTACCACACAGGTATTTATGCCTTTACCACGCATGCCTTTACCACACAGGTATTGGTGCCTTTACCACGCATGTCTTTACCACACAGGTATTTATGCCTTTACCACGCATGCCTTTACCACACAGGTATTGGTGCCTTTACCACACGTCTTTCCCACACAGGTATTTGTGCCTTTACCACGCATGTCTTTACCACACCGGTATTGGTGCCTTTACCACGCATGCCTTTACCACACAGGTATTGGTGCCTTTACCACACGTCTTTCCCACACAGGTATTTGTGCCTTTACCACGCATGTCTTTACCACACAGGTATTTGTGCCTTTACCACGCATGCCTTTACCACACAGGTAGTGGTGCCTTTACCACACGTCTTTCCCACACAGGCATTTGTGCCTTTACCACGCATGTCTTTACCACACAGGTATTGGTGCCTTTACAACACATGTCTTTACCACACAGGTATTTATGCCTTTACCACGCATGCCTTTACCACACAGGTATTTGTGGCTTTACCACACATGCCTTTACCACACAGGTATTGGTGCCTTTACCACGCATGCCTTTACCACACAGGTATTGGTGCCTTTACCACGCATGCCTATACCACACAGGTATTGGTGCCTTTACCACGCATGTCTTTACCACACAGGTATTGGTGCCTTTACCACGCATGCCTTAACCACACAGGTATTTGTGCATACCAAATCAAAAGCAAAATATAACGAGTGTCCATGTAGGAAGAGTTTGAGCTTCATGAGGCAAGCAGAAACACTGAGCCAGAATACCCTGCTGAACGCTCAAGAAACATCACAAAACTCCCTATTCCCAATTAGGTATGAAGACCGATTTAGTTGAAGATTGCATTTTACATGTGAATCATTTTCAGTATGATGATATATTACCACATGTAGGGTGACTGCATCAAATCTTACAAGGCACATATTTTACCGGTTCAACCCTTGTGGATTTTGTATCAGAAAAGTGAGGGGAGAGAAGGAGATAAGAAAGAGAGAGAGAGAGAGGCGAGTGTAGTTGTGCACTGTGTGGTAGGGTGAACGTTAGCAAAGAGGCAATCTTAGTAACTGTTTGCATGCGCCCGGTCGTTTTAAATGAGCTAGGTCAGTGTAGGTGCATGCACTAGGCCAGTGGAGGTGTATGCACTAGGTCGGTTTACATGCATGAGCTTGGTCCGTGTACATGCATGCGCTAGGTAAGTGTAGGTGCATGTGCTAGGTCGGTGTAGGTGCATGTGCTAGGTCGGTGTAGGTGCATGTGCTAGGTCGGTGTAGATGCATGAGCTAGAACGGTGTAGGTGCATGTGCTAGGTCGGTGTAGGTGCATATGCTAGGTCCGTGTAGATGCCTGAGCTAGAACGGTGTAGGTGCATAAGCTAGACCAGTGTAGATGCATGTGCTAGGTAAGTGTAGATGCACTAGAGAGTGTTGTGCAGCTAATGCCGATCACTGAAGGAATTCCCCAATCAAGAGTGAAAATCTCAGAATAATGCACTAACTGATTTGCCCACAGTTGTTAATCGTAGCAGTATCATTAATTTGAGGTTTAAAATAATGCATCTGAATTTCCAATAAACTTAGGATGAATGTCTAAGGGGGAAGAATGATTTAAACCCCAGAAATGTGGCAACACACACAGAATGGGACGAAGTAAAATTTTAGAAAAAGCTGAAAAAGACAAAGGTTATAGACACAAATCATGTAATTGTATCCTGACTCACCTACAAATTACCATTAAATACCATAGAATGCAGTACCATGCCATACCACACCATACCATAACATTACATACCATCCCATACATACCACAATACCATACAATTCAATACCATAACATGTAATATCATAACATACAGAGCTGATAATTACCTTTATAACTCTTCACTGCCTCTGGGTGCTGAATCTTCACATCATTACACCTGTAATAAAACACACATCATCTTTGTATTATAGAGCAATGACAGCCACAGGAACAAAGGATGAACATCACATAAGACCCGCATTTGAAATAAAATTCAGTATTAAGAGCAGCGGCTGCGGACTAGAGCTCAGTGTGAGTTACTGTTCATACGCTACTGTCAAATCTCGAACGATATCCCAGAGTACCTTTAACATCTTATGACAGGATGCGGATCTTCTAAGGCAGATAGCTCAGTGAGACCAGTGTGCTTCATGCAATGTTTTGGAGTGCCTCAGCGTGGGTCTTCTAGGAGCGGCGTTTAGCTCAGTGAGCGGGGGGGGGGGGGGGGGGGCTGACTAACAGGTTCCATCTACTCATGGTGGAGTCTCGAGTATATACTTAATAAATACCTTCTTAACTGAGCTCCACGTGTATTCCTTCCAGAACCCACAACACTGCACTACCAGTCTGAACCTTGTCACTATCCTTCTACAACCTTGGAGGGATTAGCACACACCCTCTGTTACTGCAAACTCCAACATTACTGCTCCAGAACTATAGAGTACAAACCCCTCTATAAATATATCCTTAAGTTTACAAGAGGGCTCAGTGAGGGAAGTGCTGTCTGACCTGTAAAACACAACTGTGAATTCCAGCAAGGCAAACTCATCCTTTCATCCTTCTAGGGTTGTTTCACTGCACACCATCAAAGTGGAAAATATCCATTTTATTTACAGCAACGATAAATGCTCAAAAGTTTCAGTACTTTGGGAGATCTCTTCCCACACACCCTCACTAAGGAGGGAGACAGGCACACAATCACTGCCGCTGTAATCACAGTCATCACTGCTCTAGAACCTTGGAGGGATTAGCACACAACTGCTAACACTGTAATCATCATCATCACTGCTCTAGAACCTTGGTGGGATTAGCACACAACCGCTAACACTGTAATAACCATCATTACTGCTCTAGAACCTTGGTGGGATTAGCACACAACACTGTAATCACCATCATCACTGCGCTAGAGCCTTGGTGGTATTAGCACACAACCACTAGCACTGTAATCATCATCATCATCACAGTTCTAGAACCTTGGTGGGATTAGCACACACCTGCTACCACTGTAATCACAGCCATCACTGCTCTAGAACCTTGGTGGGATTAGCACACACCTGCTACCACTGTAATCACAGCCATCACTGCTCTAGAACCTTGGTGGGATTAGCACACAACCGCTAACACTGCAATCATCATCGTCATCATCATCATCATCACAGTTCTAGAACCTTGGTGGAATTAGCACACCGCTGTTAACACTGTTATCATCACCATCACAGTTCCAGAGCCTTGGTGGGATCAGGAAGCAATACGTACAACTTTAAACCCTTTCATCGTTGCTCTAGAACCTTGGACCAATAAACACACATCCCTGCCACTGTAAACTCTGTCTTTCCTGTTCTAGAACTTTTAATGAGATTAGAGCACTGTTGCAATCAAGGAATTATACTCTGTAGGCATGTAATGTAGTTTTTATGATAAAGTTTAATATGAGATAATAGTCTCTGTTGCAGGTTACAAATGTCATGTAAATGCCATATCAATTCCCCACTAGGAGAAGCCTCCTGCCACTCAGCCTGCTCTCTCTAACTGATCCCTCAGGCATACATAAACATTCTGTGACATCAAACACAAAGGTGGAGCAGCAGGTATCATGGCAACTAGGGAGAGAATGCATTATACCTAATTCAGGATATAACACGCACCATACTACCTCTGCAGAGAAGAGAATTCATGTCACTATACGATGTAACCTCGAGGCACTGTTACTTCTTAGGATTCTTCCTTCATTTCTGGCTGAACATGTCAGTGGCATCCATAGGATCTATCTGTGCATTTCTCCTATGGGGAATCCATAGGATCAGCATGGGCATTCATTTTTCTTAATGATATATAATTAATATTACCTTCTGGGCTCCTTCTTTGTGTATATGGTTGTGTGGAACAAGATGTGTTAAATAAGACCCCCACTGTGCACTGAAAGTCCCCATGTGCATGAGGATGTGCATCCAAAGTCCTTTATTCAATCCCAGGCTGCGGTTATGCTACACTTAAAATGTATCCATCAGATTATATCTTACTCAGCATCAGGCCTCGCAGGTCGACAATCGTGGCTACTGGCCGCGGGCGTGTACCAGCGCTGCCGGTGACTTTATTTTAATTTGCTTTCCAGCGGACTACGAGCTGGTTGTCAATTTTAAACGTGTACTTTTGTTTTCTTGCTGCATTGCGCCCGCATCTTACCTGCACTGTCTGACTTGCTGCTTACCTCGTTTTACTGCTCTAGACCCCGGTCCGCCCCGGCAGAGTGCCGTTTGCGCGGAGGGTCCCTGCACGAGCGTCACTTCCGGCTTACACCACATCCGCCCTGCCTCTCCACCGTGCAGGTGAGCGGTCTAGTGGTTAACGTCGACTAGTATTAATGGCAACCTGGAGGAAGCGCAGCGGACGAGCGCAGCGGGAGCGCCGACTTCGCGCCGAAGTCGCGCATAAGTCAAGCCCGTCTGCGTCCGTCCGCGGCCGACCGGGGCTAGGGGCCATGCATGCTGCTCAACGTATTACTTATACCTCCCTCGAACTTCGTTCTTGTTATACCCGTGCTCTTCCATCCCCTCACACGATTGCCATTGCTCAGACATATGGTATTTTTTCTTCTCTCTCACCCTGCACCCTTTTGGCTGCTCCCTCTACTACCTTTCCCTCCAACTCTACCTCTCCCACGCTTCCCAGGCCTAGCTCCTCTGGTACGCGCTCCATTTCAGTCATGTACCTGAACACCCGTTCTCTCCCCAAACATCAGCTTGAGGTCTTTCAACTTCTCGAGGCTGGCAACGTTGACATCCTGCTCCTCGTTGAAACCTGGCTACATGCGGACTCATGTCCTGACATTTTGGCCGCAATACCCCCGGGCTACTACATCCTCCATTCCAACAGGACCTCTGGTAGACCGGGTGGGGGAGTTGCTGCCATCATTCGCTCCAACTTGCAATTCACCTCTTCCACAATCACTCCTATATTGAACTCCGACATTCTTATGTTGAAATTCTCTTCTCCCAAACATTCCTTTATTTGTGTCTTAGTGTATCGCCCCCCTGTCAACATGCCCTCTTTTCCATCTTTGTTCAGCGATCTCATTTCGCAACTAACCATCAACTCTGCTAGGATCCTGGTCATTGGTGACTTTAATTACTGGCCATCCGACCCTTCTGAATCCTCTGTGTCACTTGACTTTTCTGGTCTTTTATCTGGCCTTAATCTCTTCCAACATATTTCTGTTCCGACTCACAACAAGGGCCACACCCTGGATCAGGTGTGGACCACCAACTTGGATATTTCTTCTCCTTTGGTGTACCCCTGTACCTGGTCCGATCACTTTTTTATTTCTTTTACGCTACAAATCATTGCACCCTCCCGCCCCCCTCCAGCCTTTAATTTTTCCGCTCGTAATTGGAAGCACGCCAATACTTCTTTGTTCCATTCGACCCTTGCTTCCACTCTACCCCCTAGTCACCCCGATCTGAACTCCCAAGCAGCCGCATTGGACCAATGGTTGTCTCATGCCAGTGACGCAGTCGCCCCAGTCAAATCCATCAAATCGAAGCGACCCCACGACGCTCAGCGCTGGTTCACTGACCAACTTAAGGCCAGCAAACTCCTTCTTCGCCAGGCTGAGCGCCGTTGGAGGCGTAACTATGATCCTTCACTCAAGTCTGTCTACACTGACTTACTTAAATCCTACAAAACATCCATCATCCTGGCTAAATCTGCTTATTTTTCTCAAAAAGTAATCAACTCTGCTTCCAAAACTAAAGAAATTTTCTCAATTGTCGCTGAACTTTCCTTACCCGACCGCGTTACACCTCAGCCTCAGCCATCACAAGCTTTGTGCGACTCCCTCAATTCTTTTTTTATTGATAAAATTGTTACAATTAAAAACAATATTCCCCCTACCACTACTTCTCACACCAGTGCCCTTCCTCCTTTAAATCCTCACTCCCTGAATGTTTTTCCTCCGATTTCTTTAGACACCTTCCGCTCTCTTCTCTCGGCTGTGGGCTCAGGCTCTCCCAAGGATTGCTGTCCCCCCCAAATCCTTAGAGATGCCTTTATGGCATGTCCTGACCCCCCTCTGGACCTCCTAAACCGCTCACTTTCCATAGGCTCTGTCCCCAATACTTTCAAAAGCGCTGTGGTGGTACCTATTCTGAAAAAACCCGGTTCCGACCCCGCGGTACTGGGCAATTACCGTCCTATTTCCCTTCTCCCTTATCTCGGGAAGGTCTTGGAAACCTATGTCACCCGTTGCCTTAGTTCTTTCATCGAGGAGACTCATTTCCTCGATGACCAACAGGCAGGTTTCAGACCCTCCCATTCTACGGAGGCAGTGGTGACAGCGGTCATGGACACGCTGAGACAGGGGGCAGATAAGAACTTGGCCCAGGCCCTGGTATTACTTGATCTCTCGGCCGCTTTCGACACGGTCGACCACGACATTTTGGTCGACCGTGTCAGAAATGCTGGGATCTCGGGCCTGGCCCTGTCTTGGATTGTGTCCTTTCTCCAACTCCGGACCCAATCTGTTCACCTATCCTCCTTTTCTGCCCCTTCCACTTCACTTTCTTGTGGTGTCCCCCAGGGTTCTGCCTTATCTCCCCTTCTGTTCAATCTCTATATGCAGCCTCTTCTGGTCTCCCTCCGTCACTCTTCTGTTACCACTTTTAATTATGCAGATGACCTGCAACTTATCTTTCCTATTGACTCTTCCCCTCTCTCCCGCTCTAATTTCCAATCCACCATGCTTTCCATCTATGAGTGGATGAACTTCAGTCAGCTGAAGCTCAATCCTAGTAAGACAGAGCTGGTCCTGATCGGTGGGCTCCCTCATCCTTGGACTGCCAACTTCTGGCCGCCTGCCCTCGGCCCTTCCCCTTGCCCAGTTGACTCCGTGAAGAGCTTAGGTGTTGTCATCTCCAGTGATCTCTCGATGCGGCCGCACATTAATGCTGTCACCTCGGCCTGCTTCTTTCATCTCCGCAGGATCGGGAAGATCCGAAGGTACCTGTCTCCAGAGGCCCTCATACTTGTCATCTTGGCCCTGGTTACCTCACGTTTAGACTATGCCAACTGTCTATACGTGGGGATTCCAGCCTACCACCTCCAACGCCTTCAACTGGTGCAAAATCAGGCTGCTAGATTAATCTTCCAGCAACCAAAACACCAACATGTCTCCCCACTGTTAAAAACCTTGCACTGGCTCCCGGTTGCGCAACGATGCATTTTCAAACTTGGTTGCACCGTTTTCAAATCTCTTTTCTTTTCTGCTCCCGCTTTTATCTCTTCCTGTCTACACTCTTACATCCCTTCCCGACACCTCAGATCCTCTGCCCACAATCTGTTGGTCATTCCAAGGTTTCGACGTAAGAAACACGGTGGTGCTAGCTTCTCCTTTCTTGCCCCATTCACTTGGAATTCCCTCCCCCTCTCTACTCGGCTCACTCCTGATTATCCCACTTTCCGCAAATCTTTAAAAACTCATTTGTTCCGCCTTGCTCACGGTTAGCTGTTCACATTCCCCGTGCCTACTCCCACTGTCTTCGAGCGCCAAGAAACCAATTGGTGTATGAGCGCGGTATTAAAACTTTTGTAACATAACATAACATTAACTTTAATGGGTAAAATGTGGGGTGTACTGCATTGGGCTTTTATATATATAGATTGTGCAGTCAGAGCCTTCCAGCTCCAATTGACTGTGCGGCGGCACGCTTCTCCGGTGATGCGATGGCGAACAGCGGCAGCGGAGATACGCTTCCTTGGTGATGCGACAGCGGCTGCTGCGACGGCGTCATGCTTCTCTCTTGTTGCGTCGTGCTTCCAGCTCCCAACAGCAAAAAGGCCTCACACACAGTTACAGGCCCTTCTGGCAGACTGGAACTCCCAGCAAGGAAGTTCAGGGAGTTGGGGTTGAAGTCCTTTTGTGCCGGGGACTTCAGAAACAAGAGGCCAGCTCTTTTCAAGCCCTTGGAGACACACAGCATAGTCCTTCTTCAAGAAGGGGACACAGCACATAGCAAAGTCCTTTAGATCTCTCCTTAGCAGAAACAGCAAACTGCAGGCCAACCCCAGACACACAGCAAGGGCAGTACTTCTTCTCAGTCTCTTCAGCTGATCTTCTTTGGCAGGGATTCCTCTTGATCACAAAGTAGTCTAACTTTCAGGGGTTTCAGCTCTAGTATTTATACCCCAAAAATATTTGTGCTCCATGTGTGAGGGGTCCTTGCCCCAGTTCAAACCAGTTCTGGGGGCACTCTGCCAGTGTACATCTTCTTCCTTTGTGAGTGTGGGCCAGGGAGATCAGACACACCACAGGGGGTGGAGCCTGCCTTGTGGAAGGCAGGCACAGCCCTATTCAGGCCCAGGAGCTACTGCTCCAACAACTCCTAATGCAGATAGGTCTATTCAGCCTAGTGCTGACTCACCCAGACTGATGGACCCACTCTCAGCCCTTGTCACTCTCAAACCAGACAGTCAATCCACAAACAGGCAGAGGCACACAGAAAGGTTGAACAAGAAAATAGCCATTTTTTAAAAGTGCTGTTTTCAAACACTGAATTTAAAAACTATCCATCCTAAAATATGTGTTATTAAATTCTGAGTACAGGGATACCACATTGCAAATTTCGATCTTGCTTCTAAGGGAAGATATGCAGGTAAACATGTTACACAGCATTCCACATTCTGTCCTATGGGCACGATAGCCTTTCAATAGTGAAAAACAAATTTGGCAGTATTTCACTATCAGGACCTATTACCCACACTAGTACATGTCCTGCCTTTCACGTACACTGCACCTTGCCCAGGAAGGGTACCTTGGGCCTACCATATGGGTGTCCAATGTGTAAGAAAAGGGAAGGGTCAGGCCTGGCAAGTGTGTGCATTGGCCAGGACAACATGGCAGTTAACCAACTGCGCACAGGCACTGCAGTAGCAGGCCTGAGACACCATCTTAGGGCTACACCTGTGGGTGGCACAGTCAGTGCTGCAGGCCCACTAGTAGCATTTGAATCATCAGCCCTGGCACACTCAGTGCAATTTACTAGGGACCTACTGGTAAAACAAATATGCCAATCATGGATAACCAATCACAATCACAATTTAACCAGGGGGCGCTTGCACTTTGGCACTGATCAGCAGTGGCAAAGTGCCCAAAGCATCTAAACTAGCAAAAACGAAATCCAGCACAGTGTCAAAAATACAGGAGGTAGATGCAAAAAGTCAGGGGAAACCACACCAAGGATGCCAGGTCTAACAGCCACCATTAGACATTTGCAGGTTAAGATTTTTAAAGGACAACCAGACAAGCCAATCCAGGGCAAGGGAGAAGTCTGACCCCACAAAGTAAAGATTACATATCACCTACAGCACAAGAGCTGGTTAGGCTCGACCTAAAAAAATGGGAACCGTTCTCCCTCTTTTTCGAAACACTTGGGCTAATCGTTCTTAATACTTTTAACTTTCACTATGCGTGTCTTGTACTGGCAGCTGCCAAAATTAGTGAGTCCTATGTGGCAAAGCTATTCTGCACTTTTCTAGAGTATAACACAAACTTAGCTGACACATTTCGCCCAAACAGAAACACTGGAACTGTTATTCCTGCAGTGCTAGATATCCTTAGAATGTCTGTGGATGTCAACACAAAAAACATGACGGCCTTCTTTTTGTTGACATGTTTTTCACTATTAAATTTGAGACACTGGTGGTGCAAATGTGCACAGGGTCAGACCAAACACTCTCACTATTGTCTGCCATGCAAAGGATATATTAAAGGCCCATAAGTATATAAATGGCCATCAAAGATCATTGGTAAGCCATTTTGGCAATGTTTCATTTTGTGAAAAATTATAATTTTATAACAGTGATAATGCTTAATATAGGTTGGGTTCGGGTGGCTTAACTACACTGCACCAGGCTGCATTACTTACAGTGTTTGTTTAAATGGTGTGCTCCTGCATTGTTTTCTATTCTCTTCCAGAGAATCTTTGAAATCCAGCTTCAGCCATGGTATTCTTCTGTATGTGCAAAGTATATTTTCCCTGGCTGAGGGAGATGTGTATTGAAACAAGAATATTGAGCTAAGCCTCCATTGCAATGCCAATTGTTATGTCTGTGTCCAGATGACTCAAATCAGAGACTGACCATCTGGCCATTCCATGCCTTGCAAGGGGAGATGCAGCTATTCATTCTTTTGAAACAGCGGGCACAGTGGGGAACCACATGGTAACATCTGGAGCTTTATCAAGGAGTTGGGCTCAGGCCAAGCATGAGGACTGTCAAAGCTGGGCCCCCATTCAGAGCTTTTTATCCTGACAAGACGTGGAGCCCACTGGAAGTCACTGGAACTCTTTCCCAGGATCTTTGTGACACAGCAGCCAGCTAATTGAGCCCAGATGCAGAGGCCCTAATCGCTGACCTGCTGGAGCTCTGACTGAGAACCTGGTCAGAGTTCCTCCCAACCCAGGGGAAGACCAGGTCCGGCTTAGAGAAACCTGTCCTAGGGGCTCTGTGAAACTGCATCCCTGTGAATTGGAACACAGGCCCATATGTCCATGGCTCAGAACTTGCTGTAGCTCTGGCTAGCAGCCCTTCCAGAACTTGGCACTCTGCCAAAGCAGGGGAGCCCGCCTGAGGCCTGTGCAACTCCACCCTGGGCCCTCTGTGAGACCACAAAGTGCCACCTCAGAGCAGCAAACATAGCCCAGGGGGGATGAATTCATGGGCCTCCTGAAGTTCTGACTAGACACCTGGCTAGAGCTTTCCACCCTGCCAGAACAAGGAATACATCTATGTGCCTGTGGAACACTGTCCTGTGCACTTTGTGACACAGCAGCCCAGTGAATAGCACCCAGGGTCCTCCACCCTGGCCTAGTGTTTTCCAGACTATAGACCAAAACACAGCTTTCCAACCTGGTGAAGCAGAGGAGCCCTCTTTGTGTGTGCGATACCCAATCCTGGGCACGTTGTGACACCAAGGGTCAACAAATGAAGCCCAGGCACAGGGGCCTGCACTCCCAGGCATCCAGGAGCTCTGACGAGGGACCTAGTCAAGAGTCCTCAACCCGCACTGATTAGAAGAGGTCTCCATGTGTCCACAGAAGTGCAATTTGGGTAGCTTGGAACTCCAATAACAGGTGCCGGCTGGACTCTGACTGAGACTTGTCAGAGGTTTCAACCCTGCAGGAGCAGCAAAGCCCTCTGCAGGCCTGAGACCAGGGTATGGAAGGATGTCTCTGGTCAGAGGATGAGCCCGGTAGTGCCCATAGAGCCTTGTCATAATGTAATGACTAGAGGAAGTAGCTGGTCAGTGAAGCAGCCTTTCTTTCTCTTCTGCTACAAAAACTATCACTGGGGAATGTGACTAGGCTTTCTTGTGATATGGCTGCCCAGTTGACGGGGGGATGGTGGCTTCTGAGCATAGGCATCCAACATCGTCATGCCTTGGCTGCAAAAACATAATCAAATTCCCAAACCTCTGACCACTGGAATTCTGACCATTGATTCATACCCGGAAATCATGTGATATAGAGCTAGATGTATGAAGCCAATCATCATCAGTCACATCGTTGTTATAAATTTGACACATCCCTCGACAAGATAAATGCCTCACAGGCTTAATTTTAGCTGACTCTTAAAAAAATTCAAGACACTAATTATTTGTGTATTTCAGGAATTGCTGACTGTACATGCATCTTGAGGGCCCGATTCACATAACTAACTTAAGACAAAATCCTAAACTTACTACCATTTTGGTATTTACAGAAGGCACTTACTCATTTTGGTATTCACAGAAGGCACTTACTCATTTTGGTATTCACAGAAGTTAGGAGTCCTAACTTTAGGACTCCTAAATACATTCTGTGAACACCGAAAGTCTTAAAATTAGGATTTTTCTCAGTTCAGTAGTAGTAAAGTTAGGACTCCTAACTTTAGGTCTCCTAAATGCCTTCTGTGAATACCGAAAGTCGTAAAGTTCAGATTTTCCTCAGTTTAGGAGAAAACGGTATGTTAACGATATGATGCTAGTCTGGGGCTGTGGTGATGGCGAAATTAGGACTGGGGGAGGTGAAAATTAAAGTGTCTTTCTTTTGCAGATTTCAAAGCTCTTCAAAGGTCTGTGCTCCAGGAAGGAAATTAGGCTCGCCATGAGGCAGCAATCACCTGAATCCGGTCCCGCTGCCAGGAAATCCTCTGACCAACAGTGTTCAGGCACCTGAGGCAGCTGAGGACAGAGGAGAAGTGAGAGAAAAGGACATGAACAGTTAGGTGGGTGCCTCTCAGATGTGATCGGATCATCATTGTCACCATTTCTGGGTGAATCCCACCCCCTTTCAGCACTAAAGACCATGAGTAACAGGCCGTGTGAAACTAGAGCCAGCCTACACGGTGTGAAAGTTGTAGAGGAAAGTTTTAAGAGGAAAATACCACTGATGGTGCTAATGTGCATGTGCAGTACCGTGGTTCAGGCAATTTCAGATGGCACCAGTCACCCTTGGATCTGGGCCCACCGGTTCAGTCTGGGCTGACATCATCGATAAAATAAAAACTGCTTAAAGTATGCAAAACTGGTTCTTAGTAAGTGAGCCACACAGTGAGTACCTTTCAGTGCCACAATGCAACACAACATCCACTGGACGTCTCTCCAGAGCCGTGTGTCCCTCAGAAGTGTTGTGTCAGCTGCGAGAAAAATCCGCTCCCTGGTTGCAAGTAGTACAGGGGCCGCAGCATCCCAAAGCTGTTATTTTCCACAAGAGAATAGTGGGCCCTGTGGCAGTTACATCTACCCTGTACTACACTAGCACCTATCACCACAAATTCCAGCTCCGCAGTAATTCTGGTGTCGCAGCACACCAGGGAGGCATTCGGCCTCTCCCGGTGGGGCCCGATGATGAAGCATGTCACCAACTAGGTTGGTGAGTGAGGGCCTTCTAAAAGAATCTGAATGATTCTTCATGAATCTCTAGGAGTCACACCCGTTCCATATTTTAAATCTCGCTCACAGATAAATAACGGCAGCAATTTGTTTTTCCCTCACACGCCTCATGATCTTCCTTAACCTGCCCCTTTTTGGGTCACAACAGCACAACAGCCAGGCTGCCTTTTGTCCTCTACACACTCGCCTTTGCCCTCCACATTTCCCTTGTAAAAATGACTAGACCCTTAAATTATCAGTTCTTCAGTGGTCGCTCCCACTTTTTGCTGAACTTCTGATGTACTTTGACTGAGTGTGCCCTAAGCTCCTGCCAATCAGGTACTCGGGGCCAATGTTCTTTCTAAAACTGCATTGATAACAAAACCCAATTGACACTCTCTGGCCGCAGGACAGCCCCTGGTAAATGGTACCAAAGGTGCCCATAGCACTGTGACCAGGGAAGGCTTCTAAGGGCTGTAGCACTTATTGTGCCACCCTTAGAGGCCCTGTACCTTTAAACTCACACACTGCCTTTGCAGGCTGTGTGTTTTTGGTGCAGAACAAAGAGAAGAGTCGTCATGGCACACAACCCTGTGCGCCATGCTTACAACCCACTGCCCATGCATAGATCAGCCACCCCTCTAACTGGGTGCACTATACCACTGGTGAGGGTACAGGTGCATGAGCCCTGTACCCATACAGTCTTTCAGACATTTTAAGTGCAGTACTGCCATTAAGAGTATATGGTGCTGGGAGTTTGTAATTACGAACTCCACAGTACCATAAAGGCTTTACTGAAAACTGAGAAGATAGGTATCAAACTTTTCAGCACATTAATCCCACACGGACACCATTGTGGGATTTAATGTTAAATGCACACAGAGGACATCTTAGAGATGCCCCCTGAAAAACGACCTAACACGAGTGTCCAGGCTGAGTGGCTGCTCCCCAGCTGCCACCACCAGACATGTTTCTGGACCCCTGGGTCAAGAGCCAGCTGCTCTCAGGGGCCTGAAACAATGCACATCCAGGGATGAGGTGCCAAACCTCCTCCCCCGGGATGGGCAGGTGTCCACGAAGGGGAAGCGTGAAAGGCTTGCTGCCTTTGTGAGCTTCCCCAGGCCTTTTGCTGCTTCCAGCAACTTTGGGCAGGAGAACTGGAGGGAAAACCAAGTGAGGAAGGGAGGTTTGCCAACCCCACCCCTCCGGTGAGGGAGGTGAGGTGAAGCACAACTCTCAGTCCCTGCCATCTTGCAGACGGCGGGACCCAGCCAACCAGAGTGAGGCATATGCCCCCCTCCCACTGGAGGGTGATATAATAGGGGGTGTACCCACTCCAAGGAAGAGACCCATTGTACCCAATCTTTTACTTACCTGTAACACCCCTAAATATAGTATTTAGGGGCACCCCCAACCGTGCCTCCTCAGACAAGCAACGAAGAAGGACCGAACAACCGTGCCAAAGAAAGGCGGACGCCTACTGACTTGGCCCCAGCCCTTACAGCCTGTCCCCACCTCTAACCTGTAGAAGCGAAACTCCGATGTGTCCTGGAGCCAGCTACCTCAGAACCCCAAGGACCTAGCCTGCCTTCCGAAGAAAATACTTTGTCTCCCGATAGCACTGGATTTTTTCACCCACAGACTCCAGCTCTGGCAAAATCCGTGAGTCTGCACCACTCTGCATTCGTCACCCACAGCCTGAGTTCGAGTGGCCCAACACCACGAGGTCTCCCCTGTGATTCTGACCCGAGATCTGGTGATCTCTCACCTGCCTCGAAACTCCCAGCAAAGCCTGCAGCCTCTTTCTGGAGACTCCACCCCGACCGGCGCTGGTAAGAGAAACCCGACGTCTAAAGACACCTCTGCATCCGAAGCCCCATGGCCTTAGGTGGCCCAACCGACCGACGGTGTCCCAGCATCCCCAAGCATCCCAACTTACCTCTCCAACCAGTGGTCACCCTCAGAAGATCTTCGTCCCCGAGCCTGCAGTCTTTGTTGAAACCAGAGAATACTGTGTCTGTCTCCACCTCGAACCTGCTCCTGCAAAATCCTTGTGTGTCCTGCAGCCAGCAACCTCAAAAACCCTGGAGGACCTGTCTGCCTACACCCACAAAGACCTTGTCTCCCGTGAACACCAGATGTGTTCATCTGCAACCTCTGGCCTTGGCTGGAAACCGCGAATCCGCAGCACTCTGCACCCGCCATCCACGGCCCGAGCCCGAGTGGGCAAACACCATGCGGAGGTCACTCCGGTGATCCTGACCCAAGATTCGGCGACCCCTGACCTGCCTCAAGCCTCCAGCCGACGCATGCAGCCTAAATCCAGAAGGTCTCTCAAACCGCGACCAGGAGCTGGTAAGAAGATTCGACCCCCAAAAGGACCCCCTGCACCCGACGCCCCTTGTTCTTGTGTGCCCAGACCGATGGTGCCCAACCAACCCCTAACTTCCCAACTTACCTCTCGAAGTGGTGCTAACACCCAGAAGACCTTCGTCCTTATGCCTGCAGTGCATTTGCAAACCGGAGGTTCCTCATTGAAAACAACAGGGTGAAACATCACCCTGCACCCGGCCGCCCTCTTGCCGCTGAGGGTGTACCTTTGGTGCTACTTTGTTTCCCCATTTGCCCTGAGCTAAAGTCCAGGAGCTTTGCTCCCACACCCAAGTGACCAGCTAGTCAGCAGCCACCAACCGGAGGCCCTCTATCCCCCATTGGATAACATTGGGCCCCAGCACCTGGCTGCCCTAGTACCGCTGAGGGTGTAACGAGAGTGCATCCTTGACACTATGGGATCAACCCCAGGAACTCAACCTCAAAGACCAAATACTTACCTAGTAACCGTTAACTTAATTTCTCTCCATAGGAACCTATTGACCGTTTTTCTATGAAAAATGTTCGAAGTGTGGACTTGATTTGTATGGAAACCTAAAAAAGTACAATTGTGCAATACTGTTTTTACTGACCATTTTTCTAGGAAATATCCCAGTTTGATATCCAGGCATATCACACTGAGCAGATAAAAGTAATTAAAAAGTGATCTAAAAGTAACTAGAACGTAATCTGTACAGTACTTTCAATACCTTGACTTACCTGTATTTCAAACAACTGCATTTGAACTTGAATTCAATTGTAAAAACTGCATAATATTTTGAAAAACATTTATTTCACTTACTTGTGCCAGACTTGGCTTGGTTCTAGAAATAAAATAAGTTAACACTATTTTTGATACAAACAAAATTGGTCTGAGTTCAGTATTTGAGTGTGTGACATCATTTGCTGATTGAGGGTTTACAACAAATGCTTACCAATACCCTCTGATCGGGCGTGACTTGGAAGTCACAAATGGTGGTTGTGTGAACCCTTAGCTCCACACCGGCCCAAACAATCATCCTGCCGTAATACAGTCCTAGCCCGTGCCACCTGGGATTGAAACAGTGGCGTGAGTAGGAGAATGCCTGCTGCCCCGACTGAGACTCAGTGTGGTGATGAGGGAAAACACGAGACTTTACTACGAGGCTTCTTCTATCCCGGAGCCCCAGGTTGCAAAATGGCAACCGTGAGCGGCAAATGAAGACCTGCGGCCCTCCCTCCGGGCTGGTAAAGAGAAGCCTTACTTCACTAGGGCACGCACCGACTGCCGAGCTTACGGCCTGGAACCCGTGACCTGCACTCCTTGCCGGAATTAGGTGAGGAGTGGAGGGCTGCGACCTGCCGCTGAGTTGTGCGTCTAGACCTGCGATGGCAGGGAAGAGAGAGCTTGGCGGCCCGTTTGGCTACTGTATTACTACCAAGAGCAGTGCACTGGGAGAAAGGGGCTACACCGAGGGGAGCTGTATGAAAATAACTTCAGCCCGATCTGCCCGCACCTGTTGGTGGAGGGGCCTGAGCTTTGCCGTGGCTCTCGGCTGTGGGAGGCATTGAGGCGGACTGGCTGGTGCTCCTGACTGCATCTTGTAGCTGACGACCTGGCCCAGGCGAAAGGAGGTAGACCCTGAAAACCTAAAGTGTACCCAGTGAAGTGTGAGATACTAGGACCTGTACACTTGATAAATCATTGGGTGCCAGCAGTGAAGGGCTGCGGGGATATGCATTGTTAAATAAAGTTACCGGAATGCGAGAGTGCCCATCTGCTCATGTATGGGCCGAGAAGAAGGGGCCAACACTGCCTGCACCACTTGACCTGAATCACCATAGTGATCCCCACACCACACAGAACTAGAGGGGCTCAAAGTCTAGAGAACAACCTGGTGCTAGAGACCCCTTACCCTGCAGCTGATCACTGGCCCAGGTGAAAGGAGGTAGGTCCTGGAAGCCCAAAGCAATCCCAGCGAATCATGAGATACTGGGGCCTGCGTGCTGGATAAATCACCAGGCGCCATTGGTGGGGGACTGCAGGGATTGGTATTGTTCAATACAGGTGCCGGATTATGTGAATGTTCATTAGCCCACGTGTCGGCCGGGTCGAGGGGGGCCTACGCTGCTTGCACTGCTCAACCCAAATCCCCATTGTGATCCCCACACCATTCGGAGCAGTGGGGGCTCGGGGACTAGGGACCTAGCCAAGGCTTTTGAGTCACACCCTGGGCCAGAGTGAGACCATTGGGGACCCGACTGGGGAGCCGGCTACACCGTGGATGAGAGATGGAGGTCTGAGGCCTGCAGCAAGAATACGCCCTTGGGCCCAAGGTGGGGAGAGGTGAAGGGTTCGGCCGATCTGATTGGCCTCCTCAGTGTCATCCATGGCTGCGCACCAAGATGAAGCAATACGTCCTGAACTGCTTGCTCAGCAGGGGCCTTATTTATGAGAGGCCCGGTTTGGTTTGAGGTCGCTTCCCAGGCGAGAGGCCGAGGTCTGTATGACACCCCGTGCAGTATCATCATTGGGGTGATTGTGCTGGCCCAGGGAAAGAAGGGCGTATATCTACCGGCCAGAGACTGAGAACCCTGTATCCATGTAGATGATTGAACCTCAGAGGAGGGAAGTGTAATCTGCAGGCCCCCCACAAATTCTGAGAGACATGTACTGTTAACACTGGATGCTGCTGGATGGGGGTGGAGAGCTACTGTTGGACTCCCCATTAAGCCTGAGACCTGGTATGTTAGAATCACTGGGTGCACTTTCACAGTTTCTTACATCCATTCGGAGAGATGCCTGGCTTACGCCCTTTGGTAGACCATCGCCCTGGTGTCTGGGGAGCTGCCCTTCTCCCCGGCATGAGAAGCATCCTTGTTTGTTCTTTGTGTCTGAGGTACGCTCCTGGGGAAACCCAGAACGAAAAGGGCGGCCCCCCTCAGACAGAGGTGAAGACACAGCAGATCCCCCACAGCACTCAGAGGCCCGCTGCTGCTGGCCGACCCGGTACATCAGTAACTAACTAAAATCCTGGAAGCAATAGCGGATACCATGGCCACCTTGAACCAGGAAATCAGCACGTTGTCGGTGGGGTTGGGCCTGCTTCACGTCGAACATCATAAACTTGCGGAGAGAGTGAAACTTACTGAGGTCTCCATTACTAAATTACATCCAGAACAACAAAAGTTGACTCAGCAGGTGAGGAAGCTTATTGAGTGAGTTGGTCTGCTGGAACGCAGGGCAGAAGATGCAGAGGGCCGCAATAGGAGAAATAATGTGCGAATAGTGGGCCTCCCGGAGGGGGGAAGACATGATCGCCTTCCTGGAGCCATGGCTTCACACAGTTATTGCACCCAATGGTCTTTCTGCTTTTAGACGCTGGAACGGGCGCACAGGGTTCCCGCTCGTCCCCCAGCCCCGGGACGTCCTCCGCGCCCTGTGGTAGCAAAAATCTTCCATTACAAAGATAGAGACATCCTTCTGCAGAAGGCACATACGGATGGCTCGTTTACAGTGGACAACTACAGAGTTTCCATTTTCCCTGACTATAGTGTAGAAGTACAGAAACGTTGAGCCTCTTTTGCTGAAGCGAAGAAGGCATTTAGAGAGGAAGGCCTACAATACTCCTTGATGTTCCTGGCTAGGCTACGTATAGTCCTAGATGGGAAAATCTACTTCTGTGACCACCTGGAAAAAGCCTGGGAATGGTTGGAATCCTATAAAGCTGGCAAATACCCTGTCCCAGCCAAGATTGAACGCCCACATACTACACTAAAGCCTGGGAAGAGATCAAGACATGAACAATATCAAATCGGAAATCACCCAAACGACCAAGTCCCTCCCAAACTGTGAAGGAGAGAGCTGCAGCCCTACAAGCAGTAGCTGGCCTTATGAAATCACCTGATTCTGCCTCGGAGCTGGGATCCAGATCCATCAAAGGAACCGTCTGCACAAACATGGACAGTTCACAAGCAAATAGTACTGTTCAGCAAGTTGCTACCCCTAGATCAGCTGATGACCTCTAGCCGCACAGAGTTGTCACAAGGGAGACCACATGGAGAAGAAATGTCCCAGCAGGACACAGGTATAAGGACCGGAACAGTTATATGTCTGGGCCAGCGGGGCTCGGTCAAACGCAGGCAACCATAGGACAAACTGTGGTTGACCTACGATAGCCTTCCCGTCTGGAGAGCTCCACCTATATGTGGTAGGAGCCTCTTGAGATCTTGGGCCTGTAGTTTGGTTGGCTGGCCGTTGCCAGGCTGCTCTCTGAAAGTGGGATTTCTGGTTTGCGGGAATTTCGATTTTCATCCCACCTTTTGGGGGTTTTTATGTGCATGGGGGGTCCTGGTTTAGCAACTCTGAGACTGGGGGGGAGGAGGGAGATGGGGGGGGTGGATTTGGTGGCCTACATTTTTTAAATGCCCACAAACAAGCTTACACTAAAACTCCTGACATGGAAAATTAGAGGAATGGACTCAGCCGCTACGCGCCATAACAAACATAGGTACCTGTGTAGAAGGGGGATCCAGATTGCACTCCTCTAGGAAACGCACCTTATCAGGGAAAAAAGGAGCAGTTGAGTAGACGCTGGTGAGGGCAGGTATTCGCGACCTCTTACTCTGCATACGCGAGAGGGGCAATGATTTGGATTAGAGCCGGTATACCATTTGAACCCTTGCAGACATACATAGTTAAAGAGGGTAGATATGTGGGGAAGTGTGGCTCAATGGTTAGAGCGGCAGACCCTGATGCAGAGGTCTGGCCCGGGACCAGGGTTCAATTCCCGCCTCGGCGGGTCTTGGGCTCAATTTCCTCAGACCTGATAATTCTCGCCTCTGTGCCTATTCTAATCATGGGTCCCACTCTGCAACTCTGGGCAATAGCTTGCTTAATCTCCACAGCGGCCCCAACAATGATAGGATGCCTGTCTTCACCTTGGGGGTGCCCAGGAGTGGACACTTCACAAGGAAAAGCTAGGAAGGGTTCCTCAGCGGTATTCGTACAAGTGCTGAGATGCCTCCGGGTAGTCGTGCGCTATACAAGTACCTCTACATTTACATTTATATGTACTGCTTAAGGGCAGAATTTATGGGCATGAACTCACATTAGGTAGTATATATGCCCTTAATCGAGATAAAGTACCGTTCCTCCAAAGACTCTCAGGAATTTTGTCTGAAGTGCTAACCGCTTGCATATTATTTGAAGGGTTCTGCAACTGTGTTGCTGACATAGCCCTCGACCGGTCCCACCCCCCATTGCCAAGTACCCAAATACATAAAACAATAGCAAGGTTCCAAGACTGGAGGGGACAGTTGGGACTGGATGACATCTGGAGGGCACAATAAACTAGGGACCGAGACTGCTCTTATTATTCGTCTCTTCACCACTTACATACTAGATTGGACCTGTTCTTGGGCACACCAAGCTTGAGCCATCTAGCTACACATGCAGAATATTTGGGGTGTATGCTCTCTGACCATAGCCCCCTCCTGTTCTCTCCAGCCGGAAGGTCACCACCCACCAATGCCAATGTGCCGGCTGAACACTTGGGCCTTTGAAGATACCTGTTTCAGAGAGACTATAGGCACAGCCATAGACTCCTACTTCGACACTTACGCACAGATGGCCTCCAATGTTTTGATAGAATGGGAGGCGTTCAAGGTGGTGTTGAGAGGGAAATGTATGGGGGAAACAATAGGAGCTCAAAGAGAACTTCACCAGAAACTGGTAACCCTAGAAGGCGCCCTACTTAGATTAGACAATGAACATGGAACCAGGCCAGATGCAACAGCTACCCTTAAGCAAACATGCATGTCATACCACCAAGCTCTTGGTCGCTTGTGGTGCCATGATCTCAAGAGCTACCTCACTAAAGTGCAGGAAAAAGAAGGGAAGCCGGGTAGGATGTTGGCATGGCTGATTAAGCCAGAGATGCTGGGATACACAATACATCAAATCACAACCACTGAAGGTGGCCCGATATATGGCCCTGACGTCATCAATGCATTATTTTGTGACTATTACACAACATTATACATTCCTCCCCCTTCAATATCCCAAGATACACACAAGGATTTCCAGAAGGTATTGCGCCCCCAACTTCTAGACGTACAACTAATTGACACCCTGAGAGGACCTGTGAGTGTCCCTTAGATCCCAGCCGCAATTAAAAGCATGGCCACAGGAAAGACCCCAGGACCTGATGGTTAGCCAGCTGAATTCTATCTAACATACATAGGAAAGCTCTCTGCACACTTGGAGAAGCTCTATGCAGACTCATTGAAATCTAAATGCCTGCCTGAGTCCACCAGGGATGCCCTAGTTGTCCCCCTCCCCAAGAAGCCTACACTGGAGTTGAAAGTCACAGACTTCCGACCTCTCTTCATGTTGAACATGGCTTTTAAGATCCTTAGTAAAACCCCAGTGCTCCGCTTGCTACCCCATATGCTGGGTCTGGCTCATGCCGACCAGAATGGATTTATCCCAGCTCGGAACACCTCACACAACCTGCGACGGATGTACTCGGTGCTATACTACGCTGAGGCTCGACATTTATAGCATGCAGCCCTCCTGTCTATAGACCTTGAGAAGGCTTTTTACACTGTGAGATGGGATTATCTACTTGAAACCATGAGACGCATGGGCCTAGGAGAGGGTTGGGTAAAGCTGCTCTATAAACACCCCACAGCCAGGGTGCGGATTGGGAAGACAGTATCTCCGCAAAATGAGGTTTTTAGAGGCACAAGACAGGGCTGCCCACTGTCACCCCTGCTATTTGCTCTGGCGATGGAGCCACTGGCAGCATTATTCTGACAAGGTGGGGAGGGATTGGGTATCTCGTTGAGGGGGAACACCCACATCATCTTACTATATGCTGATGATTTGTTGATTTACCTCAATGGCGCAACGGTAGGTACCAAGACTGCCTATCGACTGATGAAGCAGTCTGAATTATTGTCTAGCCTTAATGTTAATCGTAGCAAAATGTACCTCTTTCTGATCGCGGCTAATGGGACTTCCCCACTAGATTGGACGATGGGCATTAACTGGGCCCCCACTAACTTCCGATACCTTGGAATTCAGGGCTTCCACTCGCTGGATGATCTTCGTGAGGGCAATTTAGGTGAAGCTCTCCGGTCCCTGAGAACAAAAGTCTCCTTCTGGTGCACGCTACAACTGCAGATTATGGCCCGGGTCTCCCTTGCTAAAATGGTCATGTTGCAGCGCCTGCTGTACTTTTTCTCTAATCTCTCCATTGTATCTCCGCTTCATGGTGCCGGCAATTATATGTTCTATTGCGAAACCTGATATGGGACAAGGGGAGGCGGCGAGTAGCCCTGTTGATCTTACAAAGTCCTTCTGCAGAGGGATGGCTTGGAGTGCCTAATTTCGAGTTCTATTTCCTAGCCTCTCGACTCCAATGGTTGGTGCAATGGTTGGCAGACGCTGGCCCAGTGGGTACTGAACTTACAGACCAAGGGGTCCATACAAACTGGATACTAGCAAATATGTTAGACGCGGGAATTACCATCCCTCAGCTCTCATTGTTACAATCCACAGCTTTAAGCTGTTGGAAATGCTGTATTTTCAAAGTCGGACAATCTCCCTTATATGCCCTGGACTTGCCATTAGTGGGCCTCCCCCATGGGAGTCCCAAGATGATACTAACCCCAATACTGCTGAGACCCTGGACTGAAGCTGGATTGGAAAAAGTGGGGGATTACTGTTAACAGGAGACCCTGGCTCCATTCCGGCTTGAGAGATATGACTTGCAACCAGGTCAGTTCCTAACCTATGATATAATACTGCTCACTTTCAGTGGGTTGTGGGGGCGGGGGAGTCAGGACGAGCCTCAGCCACACGCGATGCTACAATCACTCCTTACACTAGGCACTGCAAGACACCAGGTTAAATGCTTTTATATATAGCAACCAGAGATGACCCGCACCCCCCTGAAAAAACTGCACACCCTTTGGGAGACCGATCTAGGCAGAACCATTATAGACCTGAAATGGTCCAACATCCTGGCATACCCCAGGAAAGTCTAAAGTAATACCAGGTTGAAGTATACTCAGTTCAACTACGTCCACATGACGTACATGACACCTCATAATCTTCAGTTTGCCTTTGGAGGCACCGGATATAAATACCAAAGATGCGAGCATGTAGATGCAAACTTCATACATATGGTTTGGGACTGCGCTCCAATACGGTGGTTCTGGGAAGAAACATTGCATGTTATGGGAGCAGTGGTAGGGCACCTGTTAGAGCCAGTGATAGGGATGTGCTTGCTGGGGCTTTTTCCCGACCCCTAAGAAGAAAGCAGGAGATAGATTCCTTGACCTAGCTTTGGTAGTAGCTAAAAGACGGATAGCGCTGGCCTGAAAGTCTACGGTTGGACCAGCAGTAGAAGCTTGGAAGCGAGACATCACTCATTGGGCTGGTGCAGAGAGTAGGGTGCTGATGAGGGAGGAGGCGCCAGGACTGAGAAAACGTCCTGTTGTTGGCCTCTGGAGGGAGATTATGGAGGCATGATAAAACCCAGACAGGGATACAATAGACTGAGGGAGAAGTAGGGATAAGACTCAGACGAGCGGGGAAGAAGACTAAGAGAGAAAACGTTTCCAAATAGCATTGAGTCGTCCTACACAGAACAATTGCTGCAGGTGGACCTGGTACACTACTCGTCCGTAACCGACCTGAGGGACTGCATCTGTGGCTTAGCTTTCATATACAATCTGGGAGCACTGCAGACTTGGGAACTGGTGGGTGGTAGATGGCCCATAGAGACGGGGGCACGCGTCCTCCTTTCCTCCCCCCCATTGGTGAAACTCAGACTAATTATCTCACTTAGGGCCCGATGTAGGTGGCCAATACCGATCGGAAACGGCCGAATTCGGCCGTTTCCGACCAGTATTTGGCCTTTTGAGATGTGGGGGACCTTTTTTTGTCCGATTTGGTATTTTACCAATTCGGTAAAATTACCGAATCGGAAAAATACTGAATCTGTAAGTTTACCGATTTTTAAAATTCGGGATGTAGGTGGGACTACTTTCAGTCCCACAGGCCCTTCAGATTCGGTATTTTAACACCCAATCCAATTGGGTGTTGAAATACCGAATCCAGGTGTGCATGCACATGTGTGCATGCACACCTATGCCATGTGACAGACAGACATGCCTAAGGCATGTCTGTGTGCCACATGGCACACAAGCCAGTATTGGGGGTGCTAGAGGGTGTCAAAGTGACACCCCCTGCACCCTTGCAAAGATCGGTAAATACCGATTCGGTAATGCACATTGATTCCTATGGGCTTCAAGGCCCATAGGAATCAATGGGGGATACCGATTCGGTATTTACAGAATCGGTAAATACCGAATCTTACAGATTCGGTATTTACCGATTCTGAAATACCCACATCTCCCCCCCTCCAATTTACCACTTCTTAAATACCGAATCGGTATGATTCGGTATTTAAGAAGTGGTAAATTGGAGTTTACCTACATCGGGCCCTTAGTGTTACTTGCGTGACTCCTAGCTCCACTGCACAATCTGTTAATCAGATAGTTAATATGTTTTATTAGTTACACAGTTTCCTCTATGTTGATTACAAATGTGGGATATTTATAGACTGGCACATCATGCGTGACTACATGTATAATGAACACTATAATTTCCTAACTCTACAGGCGAAATGAGTTTGTAGCAAATGTAATTATGCTTTATATGTATTTGAACGAATAGACTAGCCCTCTTATGGCTTTTTTGAAATATAACTAAAAGACGCCTGTAACAAATGTATGCATGCCATTGTCAAGTTGTATTATGATGTTGAAAACTTGCTGAATAATATGATAATGAGTGGATATTAAAATAAATGCCAATAAACATATATATTTAAAAAAGAACAAAAAACCCTACCCTCTGATATACTGCTCGCCCACACTACCACAAATGGATCGTAAGGTGCTAACTTCTTTTACCTCTGCCTACCTTTGGGGTTCCACTGGACTCTGTGCACACTGTACCTCATTTTGGTATAGTATATACAGAGCCAGCTTCCTACAGCCAGTAAATGTTGAAACGTGTGCAATTATTTGATGGGGTCCACCGCCATCTTTAATTGTTTTGTTAAGTGGTTCAGAGGATGTGTATCTGTACAGGCTTTGAGGAGATTGCATTGCTAGTTACACAACAGAATACATAATTGAGAAGTATGATGTCTCATTAAGCTCTGTTAATAATGAGTTGGCAAGACCAGTCTGTAAACACATATGTGTGTGTCACCTCCATGCCATGTGGCCCGTGGAAGAATCCCTCAGGAATGGAGACACTCCGCAGGAAACCGAGATGTGGGGGCAGTGTCTGCAGGTGAGAAAAGGTGGCTGACAGGGCTGGAGTCAGCCCCTCCCCCACCAGCCCACAGGAACCGAGACATGTGGGATCAGACACCCGGCCAGCGGTGTGACCATGATGCAGTAGTTGTAAAGAAATGTCTCTTCATCTTATTTCAGAAATGAAAAATGGCAATGATCCGATGTCCCCGAACCACCCCCCCTGTTTTAATCATGTACGACATGTGACTGATGGCGCTGAGCCATAGCCTTTTATTGTTTGAATTAATTTTTGTTACCAAAAAATGATACATAAAGACATTGAAAAACATGGACGGAAATGAATCTTTAGAAGACACACAAGGAAGTCTCTGAGGATTTGAAGAAGGATTGGGTGTCTGGAATGAGTGGTCAGTGACCTGGGCAGAGGTTTGAGGGTTGAAAGAGGCTTCTGAAGCCTCAAGAGGATGCCATGGACTAGAGGGAGGTCACTGCCAACTGGAGAGAGATTTCTTAGGACTAGGAGCAGATCTGAGGATTGCAATGAGGTTTATGAGAACTGGACGAGACCTCTTCTGATTGGAGGGAATTTACTAATGAATGGGGCCTCAATGTGTCTTTAATGTAATTTCAAGTGAAACTGCCTGAACAACGCGGGCTGAGCTGCGCGTGCCGTTTCCCCGCGAGCTCTACCATGATTGCCTTAACCATGCACGTGCCTTAACAGTGTGGTTAAGGCAATGCGCTGTCTAGTTGCTGAGCGGAAGGGGAAGACGGGAAGACTCAGACTCAGAAGACTTAGGAGAGGACACAGTGAGGTAAGTGGGGCTGGGGCTTGGGGCCTGGAAGGGGTAGTTTTTCGGGGTGGGGGTACGTTTTAGGACTAGGTAGGGGGTTGGGTTAGTGTTTAGGGGGTGGGTTTATTTTTTAGGGATAAGGGCAGGTGGAAAAGGAACAGTTTACAGGGCAGGGAGCAGGGTCTGGGTAGTTTAGGGATGTAGGGGATAGTTTTTAGGGCTCAGGGCAGGGGGCTGGGGTGGTGTAGCTTTTGGGGTGTGGTGGGCTTAATTTGTAGGGCTCTGGGTAGGGGAGAAGGGACAGTTTACAGGACAGGGTCAGGCCAGTTTAGAGATGCAGGGAATAGTTTAGGGCCCAGAGTGGGGGGCTGAGGTCGGGGTTGTTTCTGGGGTGTGGGTTAAATTTTTATGGGGCAGGGGAGAGAGAAAAGGGACAGTTTTCAAGGCATGGGTATGATCTGTTGACCACATGCCCCCTTACCCATCATGTCTTTACCACAGAATTGTGTGGTAAAGACATGCGTGCAAAAGACGCAGTCGTGGTAGAGACCGCGTGATACAGGCATGCGTAGTTTAGGCATGTGTGTACCATCATACAACCTAAATTCAATGATGTTGGGAAGCGCTGATGGGATGTTTTGATGACTGGCATAGTAGTTAGGAAATTTTGAATGAGATTTGCACAACTCTGAATTGAGGATAACCTGAGGGGAAGTTTCCAGAATGTGCTTGCATTTTCTGTGCATTTAGGGTATTTTTCTTAGGACTTCAGTTCATTTTAAAAGATACAAATATGTTTTGGGAGGACAGCAGCTCATTTCTTAAAGCGCTCTGATACCTCCGGGTCTAGTAGCGCTATATAAAACTTTTCAAATAAATACATTTCTGTAGCAATTACTTCAGGATTCAAAGGAGTTTTTTTAAGACACTCTCCAGGAGCACCTGCTCCTTACACACTGAGAGAAGGATAATAAACCAGCCTTACCTGCTCAGGGTGCTCTTGACATCCTGCAAAACAGAGAAACAAACAGTGAAATCAGCTTCCACAGGAGATGTTAAAGTTATGGCAGTATTTTTAGGAGTGAAACACATCTAACGATCTATGGTTAGAAAACAGTGGCTGGGGTCACATAACACAGCCCATTCTGTGGTATTGCATGACTAAGCACAGAATGTGATATTCTGAATGAGGTCACATGAGTAATAATGACATAGCACAGTGTCATTCTGAATGAAGTGACACAAAATACAGCACATTCTGAATGGAGTCACTTGATAAATTGTATGATGTTCTCAACAGGGTCACATGGACCTCATTTAGAGATTACCAGGGGTTGCAGCTTGCCCCTTGCGACCCATGGCATGGCTTGTTAGACACATGGCTTCAGAGGTAGCAAAATGAGTGCCAAGAAGACAGAGGCAGCTCATCCTTAAGGGAGTCGTTCTCCACCTTCGTTTTCCGCAAATTTTGTATTACACTAATAGTGAATAATGAGCTTATTTTTCACTATTAGTGTAATAAACAAATAGGGCACCTGGATCTAGAATGAGAATGTCAGTGGCTGATGTTGTAAGAAAAAAATGTTTTAAAATGTATGCAGTGTGCGTGCTTGAGGGTGAAAGTAGGTTTGTGTGCAAGAAAGCATGTGTTTGTGAGTGTGTCTGTGTGTGTGAGCATGAGTGTGTGTGAGTAAAAGTGAGTGGGTTAGTAACAGGTGGTGAGTGAGAGCCAGTGAAAGCTAGTCAGTAAGAGTACGTGAGATTAAGTGTCAGTGAGTATGAGTGAATCAGAATGAGTGAGTCAGAATGAGTGACAATAAAAGTGAGTGCCCCTGAGTGAGAAATTATATGTAAGAGTAAAGTGAATGTGAGTATGAGTGAGTGTTAATGTAGGAGAGATAATGAGTGAGTGAGTGTGTGAAAATGATGGACTTAGAGAAATTGAGTATGAGTAAGTATGTAGGAGTCACAGTAAGAATGAGTGAGAGCGAGCTACAGTGAGTGAGAATAAATGAGTGCAAGTGAGAATGAATGCGAGTGAAAATGAGTATGAGTGAATGTACGTAAATGTGAGTGAGAATGTGATGTTATGCTTGCTAGTTCCACTGGACCTTACATACTGAAGGTAATTTAGAGAGACCCATAGAATGAATGCGAGTGAGAATGAGTATGAGTGAATGTAAGCAAATGAGAATGTGATGTTATGCTTGCTAGTCTCCACTGGACCTTACATACTAAAGGTAATTTAGAGAGGCCCATGGAAAAATTCTACCGCTAACAAATCAGAGGCAATTGATAGCAAGACAGGCACCTGTGAAAAATACTGGTACTGGCATACTGGAGGCAATTGTTAGCAGGACAGTTGTCTGTGGAAAACACTGATACTGGCATGCTGGAGGAAATTCTTGGCATACTGGGATCCCTTTGAAAAATACTGGCCCACTTGATGCAATTGTTGGCATAGGGGGCACCCATGGAAAAATGCCAGCACAAGCTCATTGGAGATGTTTCTTGGAATAAGGGAGGAAAACTATGACATACACGGGGGGCAGCCATCACAAAATACTTGCCCTTATGTACTAGATGTAATTTAATATGAGGGTAACCTAAGGTATATGATGGCTTTAATTCCAAAATGCTGACACTGGGATATTTTAGGTAATATGTGGCATAAAGGGGTACGCATTGCATATCAGGGATCTACTGACAAAATGCTGGACCAGGCCCAATGGAGGTGAATTTTTACCTAAGAGAGCATCCATAGCACATTTTGACACTAATGGGGGGAACTCCTTAAGAGGATCAGGTTTCATTGGCTTGACACACCTTGAAGTTACTGGAATATAAACGAGTACCCTTTCAGAACCGTTGGCTTTTAACAAATGTATGTGGAAATTGCACTTCTTAATGCACTACTAGCTGGACACCTACGAAAAGAGTGCAAGTTACATGCGTGCTACATGCGGCGGTTAGGGTAAGCATGGAGTGTGTCTATTGTGATTTAATGTATGTGGACAGGACTCCATTTTGGATCCCCTGCGTGTAAATAGTACATATGATGGAGGATGGAGGGAGCCTGCCAGATAGGGAAGTAGATTGTGGAAACCTTCCTGAGGTCTTTGAAGCGGACCAGACTTCTGTGAAAGGAAAGGGATGAGGGAAACAAGTGATGCTCTGAAGGACGTTCGATGCCCACTTCCTGCATCCTTCATCCCCAGAAGAGTTAAGGCAATTCTGAGTAGCAGCTGAGATGGGAGGCCTCCCTTCTGAGCCTTTGCCTCAGAGTCCTCTGTCACGGCACAACCAGCTCCACTCTCTCTTCCTGCCAAGATTGAGTGAAACCTGACCAGTCTGTGCTAATAAATAAAATGTCAGAACTGCCTGAAACCAGCCCCCGAGATAGATCTCTCAAATTTGCATCTACTTAAAAAAAATACTAGGACAAATATTAGTGAGAAACCCAGGTCGCTGTGCCAGGAGTCTCTTTGACCAGTGTCAAGACTCACAAAGCACTGATGGAGATAAATATTTCAGTTCCAGAGCCAGGATCCTTGATTGCCGCTACCGTACAGGTGAAGGGAACCAGCAAAGGACCCCTGCAAGGAGAGCTGTAGGTTCCTATAGAAAAGAGGAGCTGTCTGCTGGAGAAAGGTGGTTGTTGAATTACAACCCCCAAAGTGAGAAGCCGGCCTTGAGAAGTCATCAGCCCATGTGACTGGTGAGTAAGGAGCGGTGCAAGGGACTCTTTATGACAAGTTGTCTATGACCCACATGCGGCGTGGCTAAATTACAAGTTCATGTCAATAAAAGGATCTGTTTAGAGGGTGACACCAGATACACAGCTGGCGAATGAAAAGTCTCCTAATTAGAAATAGAGACTATCTCTAAGAGAGTACCTAAAGTTTTAAATAAATATTTGGGAAGGATTTGGGGTTCAGTGTTTACAACCACAAAACACCTGTTGGCTTTAGTGGCTATATTTATTCACAGCAAATGACTGCACCTTGATCACACTCTCAGAGGACCAGCATTTGTGATATAATACTCTGTGACAGCAAAGCTTTTTGGAAGAGCTGAACATAAGACTATCATAGCAATTCATGACCATCAATGACGTAAATTGTGTTTTAGGTTCAATATGGCTCAGAATGGGTCAAAGATAAATATATTTCTAATAACCATTGAATGTTTTATAAATATAAAAACGTATTGTTTCATATTCACATGTTTCTCTGAAAATCTACGACCTTTGAGGGTACTGCTTCCCACATCTGTGTACTGTCTATTGAAATTAAATGATAGTAGAGTTACTGACTTAGTGGGTGGTAGCAAGCACAGGACCACTATCATCAGATAACCCAAATGATTAGGACCCATTGAGGTTCATCAACAGGTCATGGGCCATCATCCTAGACTGACACAAGAGGTTCATCAACAGGTCAGGAGTCATCTTCTGTGATTACAAGAGAGGCTACATCAAGAGGTCACGGGAGAGCAGCTGAGAACAAGTTCCCAGGTCATATCAACGAGTCAGGGTCCGACATTCTAGCAGGAGGCAAGAGTGGTCCTCTCTTGTAAAATGGATGAGCCTCCCTTGAAATGCAGTGCTTAGACTGATTGGTAAATTTATACCAACATTGACAAGTCATGGTCATAATAAACAACTTGAATTTAAGCTGTTGTAGAACAAGCTGTGGAACCAGAGAGGGATGCTCCCTTTCACCCTTTGAGGTATGCTCTTTGTCACTTTGGAATGGATGCTCTGTCACCCTTCGGAGGGATGCTCCCTCTCACCTTGGGATGGATGCTCTCTGTCAACCTCGGAGGGAATGCTCTCTGTCACCATTCGGAGGGATGCTCCCTGTCACTCTTGGAGGGATGCTCCCTGTCACCATGAGAGGGATGCTCTCTGTCAACCTCGGAGGGAATGCTCTCTGTCACCCTCAGAGGGATGTTCTCTGTGGCCCTCCGGGGGATGCTTTCTGTCAACTTCGGAGGGATGCTCTCTGTCTCCTTTGGAGGGATGCTCTCTGTCGCCCTCGGAGGGATGCTCTCCCTTCACCCTCGAAGGGATGATCTGTCACCCTTCGGAGGGATACTCCCTGTCACCTTGGGATGGATGCTCCCTATCACCCTCGGAGGTATGCTCTCTGTCACCCTCGGATAGGTGCTCTGTGTCACTCTCGGAGGGATACTCCCTGTTATCCTCGGAGGGATGCTCTTTGTCACCCTCAAAGGGATGCTCTCTGTCGCCCTAGGAGGCATGCTCTCTGTCGCCCTCGGAGGGCTGCTCCCCCGTGCCCTGGGGGAGTTGCTCTCTGTCACTCTTCTAGTGCCCTTTACATGGAGTTATTTCTCAGGAAGCTTCTTGAATCTAAACTAATTGACCTATTTGAGCAGAGCATTACTGTTAAAGTGACAGCGTATGACCACAATAGGGAGATTTATACCTCTAATCCCACCCTAACCCATATTGGTGAGGAATTTGGTTTACGTTTAGGGTGTCTAGATTATCTATTTATAAATAACATTTCTTATTCTGCTGGGTAGCAATTTGCAGATATTCATTTTGCACACTCTAATGTAATCAAGGGCCAACCATAATATAAAATTGTCACTCTTCTTCAAACTAAAGGGTTTTCTGTGGCAATTTCGATCTTTATCCGGGGTGACGAAAATATCCAGTGAGCTTGCCATTACCTATTTCAAATGCCTAATCATATAGCTGTTCACCCTAACACGAGATAGGTGTATGCAAATGTAAGTGGCCACCTGCATCAGGAGACAAGTAATCACTTTAGAACAGAAATGTTTTAAAACTTCTGGGAACAGGAGAAATTTGGTTTCTTTTCCATTCTCGCTTTTGTATTTTGCTCCTTGGTCTAAATATGTTAATTACTGTCACTGTGTCATGTAGTTCCTAAAAATACATAGGATCTGTGTGTTTGTTGGACAACAAAAGCTAAGGGCTTGGTCTCAAGACTGATTCTGGACACACCCGCTGGATATGTCGTCCTATAGTCCTGCTAGCTCATAGTGCCCATATAAGCCCCCTAACATTGTAAATGTATTGCGATTTATATAGCGCACGTATCACCCGAAGGCATCAAGGCGCTAGCCTTGGGAACCCGTCCTGGTATTCCCTTGTGAGATAACCCCTGCTGGGTATCCACAAGGTGAAAGCCAGGCATCCCGCCGCAAGGGGCCGTAGTGGAGATTAAGCAAGCTATTGCCCAGAGTCACAGAGTGTGAACCCGTGAGTCGAGTAGGCACCGGAACGAGAATTATCGAGTCTGTGGAATTTTTGAGCCCAAGACCCGCCGAGGCGGGGAATTGAACCCTGGTCCAGGACCGATCTCAGTTTCCGGGTCTGCCGCCTCTAACCCCTGAGCCACACTTCTCCACATTACCAAGGAACAAATAGTTTCTGGCAACCACAGAACATGACAACCATGTCCCCTCAGGGATCATGGAAAGAGTACAGTATTTTTCGTGCAGTCACTCGTGCTCACTTGGTCTCAGAGAAATACACAGAATAAATGATAGGGATGTTTTTCAATAAGCAGGTACTGAGCCAGCGTCAATCTAGTATAAAACATATGTGCTGCAGACAGAATCATAGGTCTAAGATTACGAGCACCAAAAGAGTAAAAAGTAGATATATTTCTACGATGGCGCCAAAGCAATGAATATATGCAAGCATATAAAAAAGAGTAATCTCAGCGTACTCCTACTAATGCAGACCCTATCTAAGTGTACCTAACAAGTATATAAATGTGAAGCATGTCTGTGGGTGTAAAAACCAAGACTCCCCTAGGATAGAAAAGCCCCCATTACCTAGTGGGAGAGAATGAAGGACCCCATCTTGGTCTCTGGTTTGACCCCCCGCAAGGGATGTCAGACCGCTCCTTGACGAAATATCAGCCGCCAGGACCCAGTGTCAGCATGGAAGCATCTCCTCTGTATGCCTATTTGAGGAATAGTTATTTTATACCCAAAAGGTACCCACAGGGGCTCTAACTTGATTGAAACATTATGGTTGCAATTATGTAAATTAACTTGAATCAATAATTATAAGTTTGCACAGTAGGCCTGTTGTTATGTTATTTCCATTTATAACACGCGCGTCTACTACAAGAGTTTTCCCGGTGCAATAAGGATAGGGAGTGTCCCTGTTGTCCAGGGATGACCATAGCAGTGACTTTTGTACAGAGTTATTATACAGAGTTTGCAGGGGATTAAGATATTGTAGTAAGAATCCTCATGCATAATAAATGAGCGACGTTTTTGAAGAAAACCACAAGACATTTATACAGCACATAACTAGGCAAAAGGTCAGCGCTAGAACCGTTATGTAGAGAAAGGTAGGACGAATGTAGATGGAAGCTCGCCTTAGTACTTAGGCCTAGCTTATGAAGTAAAACAACTGGAAGTGCTTGATGTGTTACAATAACTAGCATATAACACTGTAAGAGGTCATTGTAAATTTCACTGCTTGTATATTGAATTGGTTGAGAGCAGAAAAATAAAACAAAATTCATGTTTTCATTTCCAATTTGGCTTGTTTTGGAAATGGCCAAATTGTTCCCATCACATGGAGAGCTGAATTGTTTATGTGTCCTGTGAGGGAGAAGCAACATCCCTGTCGCTCGCATTCAGAGACAACGGTCCCTCTAACACCTCATGTGTCAGGTCAATTGAGCAAACGCCATCTCCTCCTATTCCCTCAGCAACCGCTGAGGAAGCACTTGACACCTGCGTGCCCGTTGCAGAGCCGTTGTTCGTTCCGCCAGTAGATGAAGCATCATGTGGAGACTCTAAAAATGCTGTCATCAACATGGGAATACGCTGGGGATATTGACACACGTGGGCCTTTAAGGTGTTCAGGAGTTTGCCTATGTCTGGTAGCTCAACCGCTGGAAGGGTTAGATACAAGTTCAACACGCATTCATCTCCACAGACTAGGCAGTGAAACACAGACAAGATGCAGTCAAACCAGGCTTGTCTGAATGTCAGGAAACAATGCTCGCTTAGCTCTCATAGCCAAGGTGTGCCCAGATGGAGCACCATGCGTTCACTACAATGTCGTACCAGCCGGGCTCTTTCCATGTCCTGATTAACTGCAATGTCCATTGTGATGCAGATTGATTAACCCCTTCGATGCTCATGACAAGCTCAGCTTGTCATGAGGCACACTGGAGCTGTGCTCATGACGAGCTGAGCTCGTCATACACACTGAGGATCACGGATTTCCAGCACAGGAGGGGAAAAGTCCTAGCAGCAAAGGTGTTAAGATCCGGATGCCCACTACAAGTAGTAGGACCAGGGGGAGCCTCCAAAAATGCTTCCGAATATGGAGTGTATTAATGCTGGTATTACTCCAAAGATCATCTGATAGGTGCTAACCAGTCCAGAACCAATACGTGTAAATAGCTGCACAATCCCCCTCGTATCAGACATGTTAAAGATATGGTGAACCATTTCCCCGTAATGGAGCGGGAAGTTCGTAAGTGATTGCATCTCAGATGAAGATCTTGCAATCTGGAGATCAAAAGTCTCTCGTGCTGTGGTTAAGGCCACATCATTCTGAAAAAGCATGGCTTTCAGTCTACTCAGAGAATCAAAAAATATAAAGGAACTAGTTAACAAAGTCCATAGTGTATCCTCCCTAACCGTGTGGGCCAGTGGAATCAATACTTGCATACCAGTAACCCTGGAACTTACGGTGTCCGGATATGTAATGCCTGGTTCCATTCCACAGCAGCCTTGATCATTTAGCATAAGTAACTCCCATTCGAGGGCAACTCAAACACCTGATGAATCACGGCAGCTGGGGAGCCCTTCAAGTAACAGGACAAGTATCAACCGAAGCGTTACAGGCTCCGTGGAGTGTAATCTCTTTGCAAACTAAAGATCCACTAAAAGCATTTTCAGAGTTTGAACCACTGAGGAAAACGTCAGCATCCACATTCCTACATCCGAATCTGTACAGTAGTTCCCAGTACTCATGTATGAACCCCTCTCCCAGCCCTTCATACCTGCCTATCCGATGGTACTGGAGACAGTATTGAAACTGGAAAGTCATGACTGGCAGTGTAATATAGCCATGGATTAACCATTCTGTGGAAGGTGACTCGGCCAGGGTGAAAGGTAATTGGTCCAATTTTTCAATTTGCAACGTGCTGTATTTTGCATCTCTCTGTGCAGTTACCATCTGTCTTTCTGTTAGGTTATATACAGAAAACAAAGAAGTGCTGTTGATTTAATGCCAGGGCACATGACAAGAACGCAAGGACTGTAGCATCCAGCTTAGCAATACAATGGAGCGCAATTGCGACTGCCCATGTTGTAAAATAGATACATCTGTTCCACTATATCTATTGCAAAAGACACAATGTTGCCCAGTGAATAAATTCTAGATGACAGTGTAGGCATAGCATTGTCGACCACAGCCCAAGCTTTTACTAGGTTAACCCTATTTCTTTCACGCAATCTCTCATAGCTTGTAGTAAATAGCATATAGGATGGCTTCTGAGGACCTAACAAAAAATCCCTGAGATCCATGTATCTGATAGAAGGGACAAGTATTGTTTCAGCTAAGACAGCATCACGGTTTTTAGCCACTCTAGGCATAACGTACCGACACTGTAAGATGTCACCACCTGAGTGTTCTAACTGTACATAGCGTGAGTCTGGGCTATGGATACAAAACCCTTTGGTGGTACCCCTGAATCTTCACTGACACCTATTTGTGTCGACAGGCCTGACCAGCCATCCCTTCCAATTGGGGTCTGATGAATTGTAAGACCCATTATGCATCAGGGCATGTAGTGTATCCTCACTGTGTGATATATAATTTTGCCAACCCTCAAAGCATGTTTGTGAGGGAATTTGAGGTTTGTTCAAGTCCTTAATCTTAGCTATACCAAGACAGGAAGTCTGTTGCACAGTTTTGTTCAAGAATATTATCTGATGTACTATGAGGCAAGCTCTAAATAAGGCCTCAGTTCCCTGAACCTGCCAATCTGTAGTCCCCCAGACAGATTTTGTGTCTATAGTCTCCCTCCAGTCAAAACCCTGTAAAAACAGTTGGGAAAGAAATGAAAAAGAATATATCAGCTTGACATTAGTGAGTATATTTTCCTTTGCATGTGTTTGTGCAAGGCTATATAGTAATAAGAGGCCGGGTCTGTAGTGTTATTCCCAGAAAAATAAGCAAACTTCTGGGCAAACGTTGTTGAACTACCTTTTGGTGGTGTTGGGTAATGTTCCCATTGATGATAAGTGAAAACAATTCATGGGATACTTGCTTTGTGCAAAAAATGGTGACCATAATGTTGTTAACAAAACAAGGTGTCAAAATGAGATGTACCATCATACAACTTATCGTTGGAAAATGCGGCAGATTGTTCTAAATCAGGCATTATAGTACGCACAGTTTCAATGTCCCAATCATCAGAGATTGTACTAGAGGTGAAAAAATCATTGAAAGAAATTTTGAACAAGTGTGGAATTTTTAAAGGTTCAGTTGACCATACACATCATAGGAAACCCTATCCCATACTAATCCTTCAGGAACTGGAACTGCTGTATGTTCACTAAGGAAAGGTACATCTGTTCACGGTGGGATGATGCATGCGGTTTCAGTGCCAAGTTCACATGTTGTACAGTAGAGCATTCAGGTAGGTAATGCCTATTTACAAGGAAGAAAAAGACGGTCACTACACCAATCTGAATAACTAGAAAAGGTAGACGAATTGCAATCCATAGCTGAAGCCATGGATAAACAAAATAAGTCTTTATCAGCCAAAGGTAGAACTCACATATTCATTGTTTGTAGGGAACAGGCAGTGACTCAGGTTCACCTGGATCCGATGAAAAGTCATCTAAGTTGATGAAGTAGCCAGACGCTGTCTGATCTATCTTTGGTAGCTCAGCAGGTTTTGTGGAACTGGCAGACGACTCGTTTCGAGACATTCATATAGATGTCAGTATTTGGCCGAATTGAGATCTGTGTGTAATTTGTAATTTGCTGTTGTTCAATTTCAACTGGGACAAGTTGCATTCCGTTGTTGGTACCTCCTTCTCTTTGCAGAGTTGATTCATCAAAAGTTATTAGTCTTTCCATCTGAACTTCCTGTATGGTAGCGAAAGGAGATTGGTGGGTACCCAGTGGTGTGGTTTGATCAGATCAATTCAGACACATCTCTTGCTTTTTGCAGCTAGCATGCAGCAGAAGAGGTACTGTTCTTTTTTTTTTTTTTTTTTTTTTTTTTTTTTTTTTGAAAAACCTTTATTTGTAGAAAAAGTACACCGCTATTCAGCCGCACATCCCGGAGGCCAGGCAGCATTAAAGTGGCATATAGAGTCATGTACAAAACAGCACGCAGAAGCAATCAGGTTTAATTTTCGATAGGGAACAACTGAGAAACCATAAGAGAGAGAAGGGCCCCGAAAGGCCACCAGAAACGAAGTGCCGAGGCACAAAAAGTAAGAAAGAAGAAAAAGTGAAGAAAGAAGTGGCCGAGGACAGAGCAAGCATAGTAGAGGGGCGCAGTGGGAGGGGGCCGGGGGCCGCACATCCAACTCAACTCAAGAGCACATTTGCAGTACGAAAGGACAGGGGGGGTTCTCATGTCAGGATGACCTGTCTGGAGTCACGGGAAGGGTAACATTCTATGGGGAGGGCTGGACGTCCACCTCCGGTTCGGGCGGGGGTTCACATAAATCGCCCCGATAAGAGTTCCAGGCTCCCCACACTGATCTCCACATTCTGGGCTTGCCCCTGGCCACATACACCGTTTTCTCCCGCACCATGCACCAGTCCATACTGTTCTTCCAAAGGCTAAGGGACGGGGGTGCGGGTGCGCCCCATTTCTGGGCAACGTCCCTCTTGGCCACCATATTACCTAAGGTTACCCATCGGATCTGGGCTACACTATAGTCATTCGGACACCACACATTGAGGAGGCAACGTCGAGCCTCGGCTGGTAGGGCCACACCCGTCACCTCCTCCATCACCTCATGCACTCGTCTCCAGTACCGGGCCACACCAGGACACTCCCAGATAATGTGCAGGAAGGTGGCAAGCATACCACAACCCCGCCGACACAGGCCATCCGTGGAAAGCCCCATATGGATGAGCCTGGGGCCGGTAACATACACCCTGTGGAGGATTTTCAGCTGGACCAGTCGTAATCTAGCCGATATGGCCACCTCCCTGGGGGAAGAGGCCGACGACTGCCATTCCTCATCATCCATTTCTATACCGTCATTCACCCAGTGCATCCGCAATCGTGCAAGCAAGTCCACCCTCACATTGATCAGTTTCTTGTAAGTCAAGGAAATGGCACTGTCCGGCATATGGCCGTCCAGCACCCGATCCTCCAGGGGCGAGGACTCAGGGATGGCATCACCGTCAGTGACGTGAGGGGAGAGGGCGTGGCTAAGCTGGGCGTGTCGGAAAAATTCCGTCGGCGCCAGCTGGTACTCGTGTTGCAACGAGGCAAACGACTTGATGCTGCCCCGCACAACCATGTCACCAACTTTAGATATGCCTATGGTGTCCCACCGGTCAAAGCCCTTGGTCTTCCATAATTTCCCCAGCACATCAGAATCATACAGGGGAGTGGCCAAAGTGATCTTATCTTTCCAGCCAAGGGTGTCTGTCACCTTACGCCATACATGCACCATCGTTCTGGTGGGGCCCGTTAATCGACGGTCCAGCGACTTGGAGTAGAGAGCTCTGTAGTAATTGCCATCACCTACTAGCCATCGGTCCATAGCGTAGCCCGGACTAACCGCCGGGCCATAGAGGCCATGGTTGACCGCCGCGAGCTGGGACGCCCAGTAGTACCTTCGCATATCCGGTAGTGCTATACCACCGTCATAGCAGGGAATGTTCAGTTTGGATAACGATATTCTCGGCCGTCCATCCCACAACAGTGCCCGCTGCAGGGATTCGATCTCGTCAAAATACTTGGCAGGAACCGGGTCCTGTGAGTTCTGCAGGGCATATAGGAAGCGGGGCAGTGCCATCATCTTAAACAGTGCCGCCCTGCCCATCAAGGAGATAGGCAGTTTCTTCCAAATCTCGACATCCTTCTTCAGGCGCTCTAGCGGTGGCAAAAGATTGCGTGTGTAGCGGGCACGAGGGTCCAGCGACACGTAGATGCCCAAGTACCGGAAGCCCTGTTGGGCTACCTGAATCGAGCACCCGCGAGGGAGGCGCGGGGTGTCCCCACACACCGTATATAGTGAGGATTTGGACCAATTGATCACCAACCCTGAGAACGACCCAAAGACTCCCAGCAGGTCGAATACCACGATGAGCGAGCGGCGAGGAGAGGTAAGATAAAGGAGGATGTCGTCCGCATAAAGCGACACTCGATCCTCGAAGCCAGGCGACCACATGATCCCGGAAACATCGGGGTGCGTTCTAATCTTTGCCGCCAGGGGCTCCAGCGCTAGCGCAAACAGGAGCGGTGAAAGCGGGCAGCCCTGTCTGGTACCTCTGTGCAGCGCAAAGAAAGTCGAAAGTCTACCGTTTACGGCGACATTAGCCAGCGGTGCAGAATATAACAGTCGGACCCATCCAATGTAGGAAGGCCCGAAGCCCAGCTTAGCTAGGACAGCCCACAAGTAATTCCACTCAAGGGAGTCGAAAGCCATGGTAGCGTCAAGGGAAGCCAGAACCGCCGGGTCACGAAGCAAGTGGGCACGCGCCAGAGCTGCGTGGAGTCTCCTCAGGTTTAGCGCCGTATTCCGGTGCGGGATGAACCCGGACTGGTCCGGATGGACCAAGTCCGTGATCACGCCCACTAGCCGGTTGGCTAACAGTTTTGCTAAGATCTTGGGTTCAGCATTTAACAGTGATATGGGTCTGTAAGACCGGGGCAGGTTCCGCGGCTTCCCTTCTTTGTGGATCACCACTATGGTGGCGAGTCTCTGGTCTGGGGGGAGTGCCCCCCGCTCTCGGGCCTCGAGGAACATTTTGCGCAGCGGTGCAGCCAGCGCGTCAGCCTTTAGCTTATACAATTCCACCGGGATACCATTCGGTCCCGGCGCTTTACCGGATCGTAACGAGCGAATCGCCAGGGCAACCTCGTCATCCGACAGGTCTCGGTCCATGTCCTCCCGGTCAAGATCAGAGAGGCAGGGGAGGTCAATATCTCCCAGATAGGAGGCCGAAGCAGATTCCGGGAGAGAGGTAGCGGAGGTGTACACCCCTTCGAAATATTCAGCGAAGGACCCGGCTATAGCTGCCGGGTCCGTCAAGGTTAAGCCGTCCTCTCCCACCAACTCCGGGACCACCCGGGACGCCAATTCCCGCTTATCCAACCAGGCCAAGAGTTTCCCAGCCTTATCACCGGAGTCGTAGATCCTTCCTTGCTGTTCCCTGCTTAAGGCCTTAGCTGCATCAATAGCGGTGGCCCGGAGTTCGGATTGCTTAAGCGAGATGGCATGGCCCAAGTCGGGCGACGGGCCCTGCTCCAGACGAGCATTCAGGTCTGCAAGGTCAGACTCCAGCCGCGCCACGTCCTCATCGCGGCGACGGCGTGCCTCCGCAATCAGGGAGAAGGCCTCGCCGCGAAGGACAGTTTTAAAGGCCTCCCATAAGGAGACGGCCGAGGCCACGGAGCCAGTATTCTCAACAAAGTACCGGTCTATAGCCTTGACCAGGAGAGATCGGGTTTTCGGATCGCGAAAATACCACGGGTTGATGGGGGCCACCCGCGTGGACGCCGGGACCTGGAAGTCAAACGAGATCCAAACCGGGGAGTGGTCCGAGATGCCCCGGGCCAGGAGGCGCGCGGTGGAAACGGACTGCGCCTGGGCCGCCGGGGCCAGGATGTAGTCCAGCCTGGAGAAGCTTCCGTGAGCACCCGAGAGAAAGGAGCACTGTCGCTGTGTAGGGTGAAGCAAACGCCAACAATCAACCATCCCCATGGAACATACAAAGTCAGGCATCCAAGACTGGGAAGGGCGAAGTACCCTGGGAGGAAAGCGGTCCAGTTCCCCTGAGACAACTGAATTGAAATCCCCACCCACCAATAACAATCCCTCGGGAAGACCCAAAATGGCGCCCCCCAAGTCCCTGAATGTGGTCTCCTGCAACCCCGGGGGTACGTAAACCGAAACCAGAACTAGCGTGCGGCCCTCCCATCTACCCACCAAAGCCACGTATCTGCCTCTCTCATCGGCCAGCACAGACTCCACCTCCAATGGAAGGGACGCGCGCACCAGTATGCCCACCCCCCTAGAGCCCGAGGAAAAGCCTGCGTGAGCCACCATTTTGTAACCCCGTCTATTCAAGGCCTTACATGCATGACCCACCAAGTGTGTCTCCTGTAGAAATACTATGTCTGGAGAGTGCCGTTTAATCATTTGCAACACTACACCCCTCTTGATACGATCCCCCAACCCGTTGACATTCCAGCTCAGCAAATGAAGCAGTTTACCCCCCATCGTCAAGGACTCTCCGCGTTCCCCCCCCCCACCCCCCACATCAGCGCCCAGTCCAGCGATACAACGTAACAAGGATCCCTCAGCCAGGAGAAAAAAGTAGAGAAAGAGAAAATACAAAACCACACATCCCAACTACCCCCCACCCTGCACCCCTGCATCAGACTAAAATCCACCCCAACTAGCAGTGTGCCTGTCGCCCCTAAACTAACCTACAAAAAGCCCACGAAGGAGAAAGGAGGCATCCCATCCCCTCCCGTCACCCCCCATATCAATAACAAAATGAGTCAATGTACATATCAATGGCTAAAGTCGAAGCACCTCACGGCTTCCCAGTTCACGGGAGATAAATAGTCAAGAGATCATTCCTGTGCTGCCGCTCCTCCGGTGGTGTCCTCCGTCCGGTCGGTTGATTCAGGCCGTTCCTGGGGTAGGGTGTCGAGCCAGTGTCCCGCGTCGTCAGGAAAGTCGAAGAAGAAAGTCCGGTGGTCGCGCTCAATGCGAAGCTTAGCAGGATATAGCATTGAGTACCTCAGGCCCATTTCCCTGAGTCTCCGCTTCACCCCAGCGAAGCTCTGCCGCTGTTTCTGAACGGCCTGGGTGAAGTCCGGGAAAAAGTTTACTTCCGAGTTCTGAAAATGGAGAGGGCCCGCGGTCCTCGAAGCCTGTAGAATAGCATCTCTGTCCCTATAGTTGAACAGCCTCGCAATGATGGGGCGCGGGGTTGCTCCCGACTTGGGTGGCCCACCCGGTATCCTGTGGGCCCTCTCTACCGAGAAGAACTTGCTCAGGCCCCCCGGTTGTAAGTTCTTGACCACCAGATCCTCCACAAAGAGTTCAGCAGAGTCCTCCTCGGCCTTCTCCGGCACTCCGGTGATGCGGACGTTTTGGCGACGCGCGCGGCCTTCGAACTCATCCAGCCGACGCGCCAGTACGCCATTAGCCTGTTTCAAAGTGCGTACCTCCGCCTGGATGTCCGAGACATCTGTGACCAGGCTGGATGTCTTAAGGTCTAAAGATTTCACCCGGTCGTTAGTCTTCCCAAGGTCCGTCCTGATGAGATTCAGATCGATTTTCAGGGAGTCGACCTTGCTGGATAGCTCCTCGCGAAGTGTGTGCACCTCCGTCCTCACCCCCGATATCGCACCCATGACGTCCCTGAGCGTTAGTTCGGAATCGTCCGGCGATTCATCCCTCCTCGGGTCTTTTGTTCGAACCACCTGTACCGGCGATCCCTTAGACTGGGAAAAGCGCTCGGGAATAGTAGACTGGGATTGGGACGGCTTCCGATTGATCCGTTGAGTCTTGCCCACATCCGAGCCACCCTTGCCCGCCATGTTGGGGGGGGGGGGAAGTCCAGCGAGGTATTACCAGTGCACACAGTACGGATTTCGGGGTCCAAAATCAGGATCAGCCAGCAAGGCGATCGGAGCTCAGGTGCACGCCTCGGGCAGGAGAAGCACTGGCAGGGAGGAACACCGTGTGGACACCGCTACGATTCACCCTGGCACAAGCGGTGCGGGAGGAGCCTCCGGGATCTTCGACACAACTGAGGCTAGGAATGTCCGATTTTCAATCCGGGAACGGGAGCCGCATCAGGCCCGGCTCAGCAACCGATTCCCACCATCGTGGGACAGGATAGATAGCAGGATTAATTCGGGAGATCGGGAGGTCTTCGGAGCTCCGAGCTCACGCGGCCATCTTGGTTGGCAGCGAAGCTCCTCCCCAGAGGTACTGTTCTTGTTCCTTTGACAGCCAGGACAGATGCAGGCACTCTGTAAGATGGTACACATTCTTTTTTGTCCACAATGTTTTCTTTGACCAGATCCCAGACCTTCAAGATCCAGGCAGGTCTTGCCGGAACAGTTTTCACTTCCCCAGTGGAGCTGCGTTTTACTTGGACTTTGCTTTGTAATGCCCGGAATTCATTCAGTTACTGTAAAACAGCCAAACGATCATTGATGTCAAATGGTTTTTCATCCGCCACTATGCTGTCACTATAGAGGAAAGGTACCCACATCCTTATCCTAAACAGGACCTCATATGGGTACGGCCCCCTAGGGATTTTCTTGGCATGTTTTTTAGTGCCCTCTGGACCCAATATAGGTGACTGACCCAACTGCCACTCAAGCCTAATACTCTAGCTGTTAAGGATTGCTATAGGTCCCAGTTCTTCCTCTCCATGATCTAATTTCCCTGGGGTGGAGTACTGCAAGGCTACACCCAAACTTCCCATGACTTCTTTGTAAACTCGAGAGCTAAACACAGGGCCGCGGTCAGAATGTAATATGTCAATTACGTATATCCTAATGAAGAATCGTAAATCCTCTTTAAGAGTTCGGGCGTCAGCCGAGTGCTGAGGCCAAACCCACAGGAATCTAGAGCATGAATCCACTGCAACCAAGATGTAATTGTAAACCCTGTCAGATTGTAGGGGGCTGCAGTGGTCCAAATAGACACATGCACCCCGTCAGATTGTAGGGGGCTGCAGTGGTCCAAATAGACTCATGCAAGAGGTCTGTCTGATATCAGTAATGGTCTCTGTGGTGGACGTGCTATGGTGGAACCTTTCATCTGCTGACAGATGTTGCACCTGAGAACAAGGCTCTTGGTCTGTTTTGACAGACCTGGCCACCAATATTGCTGCTTCAATAATAAAATCGTTGCAGCGACACCTGCGTGTGCAGAACACATACCCTGATGTGCAGCTAGAATCAATCCTAATCTGCAATCCATGTTTGGTATTACTCTATCCCCCACTCCAGAAATTTGACCATATGGAATGTTTTGTGCATGTAACATGTAGGAGTACTTGAGTGGAAAACCTTTTGGCAAGGCAGAGCTGTTATTGGTGGCATTGAGAGCTATCATTATCTGTCCGTCTATTCTCATACTTGAATGAGTGATTGCAGCAACGTCAGCAGTTCGCACTTCATCAGCCACCGAATTCCCTTCAATGTGCACGCCAATACGCTGATGACTCAATGTGTGAATTACACAAGCCTGTGGCAAGCATTCTTTCAGCTTTGCCACCTGTTCCCAAAGCAATTTGTGATTTATTGTGCAACCTTTGGAATCTCTAAATCCATTTTTGCCCCAATAGTGAAGATATTCATTGTATGACTGGACACAATAAAACAAATCGCACACAATAAATGTGGGGAATTCTCGATCCGTATTTTGCAGTGCCAGTTTCAGGGCTTTTAGTTCTGCCAGCTGTGCCTTGCAATCTACTAGAGACCGCATCTGGTAATTGCTTGGACGGATCTTGCCGTCCCGCATACGTCTCTTCACAATCGCACATGCTGTGCTGTATTGCTGTTTACTTCCTAAATCAGGATGAGCAGAACAACCAAGCACAGAGGGAGGATGAGAGGCAATATTGTTAGCAAACAGTACGAAGCAAAGTAAACAGGTAAAAAGCAATCCGTATTCGTTTGTTTGAAGTCTTTGTCTTTTATTTCAAATGCGCTTGGTTTGCATCCTTAAAGACAGCCAACACCTTTCGGCCAAACAAAGGGCATCTTCAGAGCAAGGAGTAATGCTGAATATATTGTGCCAGGATAGGGCACCGACAGGCCTTGGTCAGCAAAAGTGCGTCCGTGGTGGGATGAATTTAGGAAGTGAAATGGCCTCATCCTCAGGGGACCGCCTATTATAACTTGGTTAACGCTTTGAGTGAAGGAACAGTATCTTCAAGAGTAATTTGAACGTACGTTGGTTATCCCGCAGAGACTCGGATGACAGCCGGACACGGCTCGTACTGCTTGACACCGAATACTTTGACAAATTACTCATGAAGATACCTTTGCTTCACTCAAAGCGTCTTTGAAGGTTGGAGAAGCGCACATTTTTCAAAACAATTAGCTGCCAGGCTTTTCCCTTCACTTGAGAGCTTATATCCCCAAAACAGGACATTGAGGTTGGCAATTTTTGATTTTCTAAAGTTGAATTTGTAGCCCAAACTGGCGAACCCTAGAATGATGTTGTTCACCCTGCTCAAGTGCTCCAATTATTCATCGTCCGTCAGATAAATATCATCTACATAGGACAATGCCTCCTCATCACAATTTTGAAGTAACTATGATACTCTTGCTGAAAACAACACAGGGCTGTACTTATACCCTTGGCTTTGTGTGCCTAGGGCTGAAAATGCTGTAAAATATCTGCTTTCAGGTGCTATATTTTGGCAGAAGAATCCATTTACGATATCAAGTGTTGTTTTGTATTTTATCTGCACAATATTGTTCTTTAATGCGGCACTGTGTGCATTTTGTACTGCAAATGTTCATGTTAATGTGTTTAAATGCCGGAAGTCTATAACTAGACAATATGAATTGTCGGGTTTCATTACGGGAAACAAAGGATTATTCATTGAAGAGGTGCAATTTTCAATCACACCCTGGTATTCAAGTTGATCTCAGATCTCCCTGACTTGTTTCTTTGCTTTATGTTTTTTTGAGTACTGCCTCTGTGGAGTTGGAGTAGTTTTAATGGTATTTCGTGGTGAGGTGACTCAGGATACCACCCTACACGATTGCGGTAAAGTACCGGAGCCTGCGCTAACGCCCACTCGTGCGCGTATGAATGTTTGGGTGACTCTGGAACGAGGTAGGAGGATGCTAGTAAAATTACATCTTCACCTTTGGGGCAATCCATGATGAACTCAGGTGGCCAATCTCTCTCAGCCAAAAGGATGTCGTATCCATATGTCAGGTTCTCCCAAAAGAGACTCTTAACTTTCCTGGGTATGTCTCCCTCCAATTGGAGTGTTATTACGTGTAAATGATGTGGGACACTTACCTGTGTATCAGGTGTTTTCACCATGATGTGTTAATTGAAAGCTGCTGTCACCAGAAATTCCATCAGCGTCTCACGCGAGCTATTGTTACTTCTGCTGCGCTCTTCAACATCATCAGAAATACATGCAAAACAATGCTTTGGGACAAATATACTACTATATATTAGGACGAAGAAAAACGTAAATTATTCCTTCCTATGCATTTTACTTGCTTGATCAATCAAATGTAATTTTAAATCATAGTCCAAATAAGCAGTTAAAACAAAATATTACTTTTTTAGAGACAAAACATTTTTATATACGTATTTTTTCAATTCTTCATGTATGCATATATACAAAAAATCCTTCTTATGTACAATACAATGTTTTTTCTACAACAACGAATTTGTTATATCAACCTAATCAAAACAAAAACCACCTATCCCCTATTGCCCTATTAGTGCTTTGAGGATGCTTTCCATTTCTTAGACCAAGAGCATTCCTATTCAAAAAAGATCACCAGAAAGTCCAACGACGTGTACTATTCCAACCTCACAGTTTTTCGGGACTTTCAAACTATTCATATATCTCTTTAAATTCACATAAGTGTCCTCCAATACAGTCGACGCGTGTCAGCCCCACAGGTAGCAGGCCTCATCAGGACTAGGGCGTTTAAGGAAAAAATCTACAATCTAATCTTATGTAGTTCTCTCTCCTGTTGTGCAGGAGTGCATTCCCTTAAGTGTTGACGTATAGTCACCGCTGCTGCCTCCCCTTTTATGTTACTTAACATACTTGCTGATACTTGGGAAAAGTTGCCCATCAGTTTCTTCACCAAGTCCAAAGCAGGTTCTGCCCCATACTCATTTTGTATTTGTTTAAATACATCGGGTATAACTGCTATTGAGGAGGTACCATGAGTTCTGATGTACACTGCAGCAAAAATTGTACCCCAAGTGGTACAATCCTTTATTGAGGGATCCATCCCCATTGGCAAGCAAATTGTTAACATTCTCTGTTTTTCCTGCAGGACCTTATGGGGAAATACTGCTTCCAGCTGTGCTATTTTTTGTAGGATCCAGAACAGGATTTGCTCCCGCTTGGTGGGCATCCTTCCCATAATCACGTTCCGCGTTTGTGGGCTGATAGTGGGGGTAGTCAATTGATGTTGACCAACTGGAGCAGCCTGTGCAGGTTGTAGTGTGAGTGTTAACATCACGAACTGTGTGAGGTTTCCGTATAGTTTTACTATGTCTTTGCAAAGTGTACATAATTCTGCTGCTGGTAATGCATCACTGTCTGGATGCGGTGTGAAAGCCGCATGGACCGGCCCGGTCACTCCTTCTTTGCTGAGCGGATCGAGTCTCACATCTGCTGTGGTGAGGGGGAGGCCGCCTTTAAACCAATTAATATGTTCTTGATGTGTTAACGGGACCTCTATGTCCACATATGGAAAGTATTCATCTGGTACTTCACCTTCAATGTAAGAATGTGTGTGCATCTGCATGCGAGAATCTAACCCATGAATAGAATACCTCTGTTCTGAATGATTCGTGTGCCTCAATCATGAAGGTAACACTACAGTCTGTTGCCTGGAGGTAATGTTGCAATAATTTCAGAGTTACTGCATGTCTGCAATTTTTCACAATGTTAAGAGCACCTTCCAACTCACCATCTTCTGTACTTGGAACACTGGTGCCAGCATCCCCATTGTTAGAAATTGTAAGGGGAAGTAGTAGTAGTAGTCGATCTTTATTCGATTTATAAAATCATAAAAGATACAGCTTTATGCAATACATATATCAAACACAGACCAAATTCATGTATAATACAATGTAATAGTCCAAACCCACACATGTTGATCACAATGTTATTGCCTAGCAACTGTGTTAATTTTTGTTAAAACCAATTTTAAATAAAAATGATATTTAAAAGTGGCACTATAGGGCACACTTAATTAATGGAACGATAAAATTTAGTATCAGCCATAAAATTATTAAAGTGTTAATGCATTGATCGCCTTCTCCACTTTCTGGATGGTAGTCCTTCTAGGCAGTTTAAACCAAGCTCCCATTTTGAATGAGAACAATAAAGTGCAAAATCATTCACAAGGTGATGAAGTGCAAATGCATTGATCACTTGCAGATCTCAAAAACATAGGGTATGTATTCAGGGTTTCCAAACTAAGTATGCCATACTAAGACCCACAGTAAGGGGAAGTAAGAAAAAAGAGATAAAGATTTGCACAATATGGGGAACTATAATCCATCAAGCTTGATTCAACCTACAGCCTATACATAGGGTGTACCTACTCAGCTTAGGCAGATTTCCCTTCCCACTCAGATGTCTCTGATTAAATGTGAATAGGGGTCTCTGAGAAAGCACAACTTAACTACTCAGATTTGACCATTAAATAAAAACCAAATCAACGTTGGCGGTGCCATGTTGTGTAGTTCCTAAAAATACATAGGATCTGCGCATTTGTTGGGCAGCATCAGCTAAGTGCTTGGTGTCAAGACTGATTCCTGACACCCCAACAGGATATGTTGTTCTATAGTCCTGCTAGCTCAAAATGCATCCATAATCCCCTAACATTACCAAGGAGCAAATTGTTTCTGGGAACCTCTGAATAAGACAACCCTGACCTCGCAGGGATCGTGGAAACAGTATAGTATTTTCCGCTCTGTCCATTGTGCTCACTTAGACTCAGAGAGCTACACAGAATAAATGACGGTGACGTTTTCAATGAGCATTTATTGAACCTGTGCCATTCTAGTGTAAAACATATGTGCTGCAGCATCCATTAGACAGAAGCAAAGGTATAAGATTACAAGCACCAAAAGAGTAAAAAGTAGATATATTTCTACCATGGCGCCAAAGAAATGAATATATGCAATCATATATAAAACACTAATCTTAGCACACCCCTAATAATGCAGACCATATCTAAGTGTACCTAAATGCACCTAACAGGTATATAGATGTGACGCATATATGTGGGTGTAAAAGCCAAGAATCCCCTAGGAAAGAGCCAACCCCATTACTTGGTGGGTGAGAATGAAGGACCCCATCTTGGTCTCGGGTTGGGCACCCCGCAAGGGATGTAAGACGGCTGCACGTTGAAATATCAGCCTGCAGGATCCAGTGTCAGCCTGGAAACATCTCCTCTGAATGCCCAGTTGAGGAGTAGTTCTTTTATACCCAAAAAGGTACCCACAGGGGTTCTACCTCGATCGATATGTTATGGTAGCAATTATGTAAATTAGCTTGAATCAATAATTGCTATAAAGCACAGTAGGCATGTCGTCCAAGGATGACGTTAGGGGTGACTTTTGTACAGAGTTAATTTTACAGACTTTGCAGGGGATTAAGATATGGTACTAAGAATCCTCATGCATAATAAATGAGGGAAGTTTCGAAGAATACCACACAACATTTATACAGCACATAACTAGGCAAAAGGTCAGCGCTAGTGCCGGTATGTAGAGAAAGGTAGGACGAATGTAGGTGAAAGGTCGCCTTACTACTTAGGCCTAGCTTATGAAGTATGATAACTGGAAGTGCTTGATGTGTTACATTAACTTGTTTATAACACTGTAAAAGGTCACTGTAAATGTCAGCTTTCAGCATCAAGTAGGCCAATGTAAATTATCCATGTCTGTATATTGAGTGTGGCTGTCAGTGTGCATGGCGTCACTGTGCATTGACCAAGCCAGGAGATCATGTGTGTTCCTCTCATACATGTAATGCTTCACACAACATATGAATATTTCACTTCCTTCTTTTGTTTTATTTACCAAACTGTATCTCACCTTCAGGAGTTCCCACGCTGGCTCCTCACACTTCTTTACTATCTCCATAATCAGGGCATTGAGAGAGGTGATTTGATTGGACACTTGGGTGATATTTGCATTTTCTACCATGGTAATTTTCTTCTCCATCTCCTTCAGTCTCCTGAGCAGTGCTTCCTCATTTTCTTTCAGCAGCTGCCGCAGTTTTTTAAACTCAGATTCAATTTTCGTCTTCTCAATTCTTAGCTTGATCTGTCAGAAACAAAGAAAAACTGGTCAGATATTAAAATGCTTTTTACAAGCCTTCTTAGAGTGGGGGTCCAGCAGGATGGTGGAGGGGTCTTTAAAAATTAGACCACTGGCATGCTTTTCCTCATTTCTGAACAGCATCCCTTACTACATTCCCTTCTATCATCTTACGACCTTCTCACGCTCCCGCCCTCCCCCTTTCCTCAGAAACCTCACACCCTGTATAGATGTCAGATTTTGTGAAGCTGCAGAGAACCTCGATCCATGGAGAGAGTGCAATGAAGAGAACCAACCGCAGGCAGAGACAGTGAAAAACCCAGAGACAGGCTGAGTGGAGAGACTGGCTGAAGTCAAGTGTGAGTGGATGTGACTGGCACGTGAGAATGTAAAAGAGGTAGGGCCAGGAAGTTTCAGTACTTGGGATGGAAGAAACAAGTTCTGGGCAGTGCGGCCTGCAGCTGTCCTGCCAGGACACTGGATGTGATCACCCAGAAAGACACGCCACGGGGGTATCCTACTATATCCCTCATTCAGAGTGATGGGGAATCAGTAATGTGGTAATTTCAAGGTCAAAATGATAAAGATATTATGTGTTTTCTTTTATCGAATGGAGAGTTAGCAGAAAAAACAATTTTACCACACTGTTTCTACAGATAATTCACAAATTCCTATAGAGCCTGAGTGAAGAGGTTGGCTAGATATCTTGTCCAATCCTACGATAGGTGGCTGTGAGTTATCAGGTGAGGTATGTGGCCTGGAGCAGGAGGCTGTGTGTTATCAATCAAGCAATAAGGGTTGGCAACGCATAGCTACTCACCCGTTAGGGTCTCAAGGAGCAGATGGGTGGGGGGGTGGTTCCGTTGAGTGATGGGGTCATCCAAAGAGCCAGGTCTTGAAGTAGTTCCCGAACTGGAGCAGTGTAGGATATTGTCAGAGGTAGAGGGGGAGGTTGTTCCAGGCCTTGGCTGCAAGGTAGGAGAAGGACTTACCTCCCGTTCCGGTTTTATAGATGTGTGGGATGGTGGCCAGAGAGAGGTCAGCTGATCGGCGGTGACTCTTGGATGCATGGAAGGAGAGGCGGTTGTTTAGGTATGCTGGTCCGATGTTGTGGAGAGCCTTGTATGCATGCATGGGGAGCTTGAAGGTTATTCTTCTTTCAGTGGGGAGCTAGTGGAGATCACGGAGGTGTTGGGTAATGTGGTTGTGAGGGGGGATGTCTAGGATCAGTCTGGCTGCGCTGTTCTGGACGGTCTGGAGTTTGCAAAGTAATTTCTTGTTGATTAGAGAGCTGCCGTAGCACAGTCTGCTACTGATGAGGGCGTGTGTGACCGTTTTTCTGGATTCGGATGGGATCCATCTGAACATCAAAGATGCTGAGGGTGTTGAAGCAGGCCGAGAATACGGCGTTGATCTGGTGGTTCATCATGAGCGATAAGTCAAGTTCATGCCGAGGTTTCATGCGTGGTTGGTCGGGGTGAGGGGTTTCCGAGGAGGGGGGCCACCAGGCGTCATTCCACGCGGAGGGGGTGAAGCCAGGGAGGAGGGCTTCTGTTTTCTCAGAGTTGAATTTCAGGCAGATCTTCTTCATCCTGCTGGTGACAGCTTTCATCCCTTCTAGGAAGTTGTGCCTGGTGATATTGGGTTCTTTGGTGAGGGAGAGTGAGAAGGGTGTTGTCGGTGCAGGAGACGATGTTGAGCCCATGGTTTCTGAAGATGGTTGCGAGGGGGGCCATGTAGATGTTGAAGAGGGTGGCACTGAGGGAGGATCCGAGGGGCACTCCACATCTGGTCTCTGTTGGTTACGATAGGTAGATCTTGACTGGCTGAGTTCTGTTTGTGAGAAATGACCATATCCAGTCAAGGGCCTTTCCATGGCTGCAGGCTTTGTGGAGTCTAGTGGCTAGTGTGCAGTGGAAGACAGTGTTGAAGGCAGGTGAGAGGTCCAGGAGGATGATGGCTGCCATTTGGCCCTGGTCGAGGAGGGAGCGGATGTCGTTGGTGGAGGTGAATAGGGTGGTCTCTGTGCTGTGGTTGATGCGGAATCCGGATTGGGAGATGTCCAGGACATTGTTGGCTGCGGTGAAGTTTGCTAGCTGGGTGTTGATGGCCTTTTCGATGAACTTGGCTGGGAATGGAAGCAGGGAGATGGGCCTAAAGTTCTTGAGGTCCGTGGGTCTGCAGAGAGTTTCTTCAGAATGGGGTGGACTTTGGCGTGTTTCCAGTCATCGGGGAATATGGCGGTGTTGAGGGAGCACTTGATCATCCGGCGAAGTTCGGGAGTGATGGCTGTGGAAGATGTGGAGTGGGCAGGGTCTGAGGGTGCTCCGGAGTGGATTCTCTTCATAGTCTTTAGGGTGTCTTCTATCGTGAGCGGGGTCCAAGTGAGCAAGGTCTGTTGTGTGGTGTCACTGGGGGAGGGAGCTAGCAGTGCGAAGGTCTTGGTTGTCGAAATTGTCGTAGATCATCTTAATCTTGAGGTGAAAAAAGGTGCTGAGTCTGTTGCAGAGGTCTTGGGAGGGTGGGATGTCTGCTGTTTTGCTGTTGGGTTTGCCAAATTCCATGATGATAGAGAAGAGTTCTTTGGTGTTGCGGGCAATGGTGAGGATTCGGTCTTGGAGGAACTTTTTCTTTGTGGATTTGATGAGTTGGTGGTGTGCTGTGGTGGCTGCTCTGTAGGCAGTGCATGTTTCATGGGTTCTGTTGTTTTTCTACATCTTTTCGAGTTGTCACTAGAGCGCTTGGATTCTTGGAGTGCAGGGGTGAACCAGCTTACTTTCTTGATGTGTTGTCCTGTGGCTTTTTTGAAGAGGGTGAATGTGTCGGGACAGTTCGTGGTCCAGTGGTGGAGGTTCTGTGCCATGATTTTCATGTCTGGTGTCGTTGGTGGTGGGGTGCTGATGAGGGCGGAGGTGAGCTGGTCTTTGGTGACATTGTTCCAGCTTCTACGGGGGAGGCAGTGGGCGTGCATGTGTACAGTGGGTTTTCTGAAGGAGAAGTGGAATCAGTGGTGGTCTGTCCAGAGGAGTTCCGTGGTGTAGCTGTGGGAGACACTGTTCGCTTCTGAGAAGACGGGGTCAAGTGTGTGTCCTGCTGTGTGCATGGGGGCGGTGACCAGTAGCTTCAGTTCTATGTTGCTGAGGTTCTCTAGGATGTTGGTGGTGTTGGGGTCGTCGTGGTTGTCCGGTGGAAGTTTAGGCCTCTGAATAGGATGTAGTCAGTGGAGGCGAGGGCGTGGGGTCCAATGAGGCCAGCAATGGTGTTGGTGAAAGAATCGCAGGGGCCGGGTGATGAGGGTCGTTTTAGGGTCGATCTGGATCTGAAACTGGAGATGTTCCATGAGGGTCGTAGTGTCGTCCGGGGCAGTGTTCGTCATGCGGAGGGTGCTTTTGTGAACAATGGCGATGCCTCCTCCTTGGCGGGTGGGGTGGTCTTTCTGCAGGATCTTGTATTCATCAGGAGTGGAGGTGGCGATGTCGGGCGCGGAGTTGGCATTGGTCCAGGTTTCTGTGAGGAAGGTGATGTCACGCGTGTGGGTGTTGACAGGTCCCAGATTTCTATGGTGTCCTTGTGTAGGGAGTGCACACTAAGGGCGATGCAGCTGAATTGTTTGTGGGTGGTGATGTCCAGTAGGCTGGGGGCTGCTTCTGGGGTCAGGAGGTGCAGCGGCAGTGTCGACAGAAGATCGGGCCTTGGGTGTTACTCAGGGTCGAAAGCTGGCAGTTGCTTCTGCGTCTGGGGTTGAGAGCGTCGAGGGTGCTGGAGTCATAGCAGAGGCGTGTGGGAGGACCAGGGTCCTTGGTGCTGGTCACGGTCAGGCGTAGATGGGCTCGCCTTTGGTGCGCCTTCGGTGCGGCCACATATCAGTCGCCATTAAGTAGGGGTCAGGGGAGGGCGGTCAGCTGGGAGATGGGAGCGGGAAAGACACACTGGAGGGGGGACAGGCCGCAGGGGCAGCAGCAGCGTGGACAATGCAGGGAGTGAGAAGAGAAAAGAAACAATACCAAAAAGAGGGAGAGAGAGAAAAAATAATGGATTTGTTCTCCCTAGACAAGTTTTTATAAACAAGAGGAATCCATTAATGGGTAAGAGTGATCCCTACTGTAGTGGGGAGCACGAGGTGATCTTAAAATATCCCTCACACACCAACAGGCCCGTTGGTGTCATGCTTCATCATCGGGGTCTTCGCACCCCTCTACGGGATGCGGCGTGCTACGACCCACGTCTACTTTTTATCAGACTATGCATGGTGTGTGTAGGGGTATGTACAGTGAGTAGTGAGGTTTGTAGTGATATAAAGTGATTGTTAAAAAGTGCCTGGCCAGTGAGGTACAGAAAAATCTTTAATGATCCTCCTAGCTGGCACTGTTAAAAAGGTGTGTCAGCGAGGTTTTCATGTATTACGATGTACATAACCTCTTGTGTGCATCAACATGTTTCGGAGTCGGAGCTCCTTCTTCAGGACTGGGGGCACAAATCCCCACCTGTAATTGTACAGAAAAGTGAATGGAAATTAAAGACTATTTGTGTACCTAAATTAATTCCATGAAGGTTTCTGCATATTAGCAAACATAGTATTACAATCTGTTAAGCCTCATGAGCCACAGAACGTGGGAGGTGTTTTCGAGCCAATTTGCATCGATTGCCAGGAGAGATTCTCCATCTTGTTAACCCCCACGCGGCTCCGCTGTGTGAGCGAGAAGAGAACAGAAAGAAGAGAGAGAAAAGAGAAACCAGAGAGAGAAAAGAAGGCACAGAAAAAGCCAAGAGAGGCAGAAGAGCAGAGTTTTCTCTCACTGGACCAACAGGGATGAGGCGCAGGCAGGAGCCTGCTGGTGGAGGAGGGCCTTGAACACCCAGCAAGTGGAGAGCTCAGTGGGGCTCAGAGGGCAGCACTTAGTGATGGAGCTGCGCAGCGGAGAGCAGTCACACTGACCAAGCTACAGTGTGACGTACCCCATTATGAACCTTTGTGTTATGAGTGAGGCACGTCACACTGTATCTTAGAGCAGGTGCCTGTATGTTATCAAGTGAGGTTTGTCATACTGTAGCTTAGAGCAGGAGTGTGTGTGTTATCAGGGAAGTTATATCACACTGTAGCTTAGGGCAGGAACTTGTGTGCCATCAGGTGAGATATGTGACGCTGTGGCTTGGAGCAAAAGCCTGTGGGTTATCAGGTGAGGTGTGCCACACTGTAACTTAGAAATATATGAGTGGTAGTGCTTAACTCAGCGACATTCCCCTGTGCACAGCTGAAAGCCTGCTGGCAGCAGGATGCAAAATGTTTAACTGAAGTTTTAGGAAAGATAGAAGCTGATCAAATGTTCATTAGTTGATTTGTTTATTCATGAGATATGGATGCTTCATATCCATATTCAATCAATTGACTGTCAATAAGTCAATTTGTGCATTTTTTCATATCTCCCGATGCATTTCGGGCCGGTAGCCCTTCGTCAGGGGAAGTATCTATACAGTTAACCAGCGAAGAATATCAATTGGTTACCAAGCAAGAAATAGGGAGAAATATCCCTACACCATTATAACCTGGTGTCCCAACAATAAAAAAGAAAAAAGAAATCTGAATGGTTGTCACCACAAATTGGGGAAGGAGTGAGGTGGTGGATTGAAATAACGAGATATAGCCCGGAGTGCAAGCAGTAACTGACAAAATAAAATAAAGTGAAATGAGTCCTCAGTGTGTGACTAACGGGGAAAGCGCAGAGGAAGATGAATACAAGCAGAAAAGTGCTTTCTAGGGTTATACATGCCAAGCTTGAGAGGATCTAGTGTACATTGTGCTTAATAGAAAACAATTGCATGGATTTCAAAAACCTGTGATGAGATACTTAGTGCGGGCTCCGACATTCGTGTGACAAAACAGTGATCAAAACGACTGACACTGTGCAACCCGAAAGTAGCCTAGAGAAGGACCCTGTGTGTTATCAGGTGAGGTATGTCACACTGCAGCTTAGAGAAGGAGCCTGTGTGTTATCAGGTGAGGTATGTCACACCGTGGTTTAGAGCAGGAGCCTGCGTGTTATCAGGTGAGGTGAGTTACACTGTGACTTAGAGCAGGAGCCTGTGTGTTATCAGGTGAGGTATGTCACACTGCAGCTTAGAGCAGGAGCCTGTGTGTTATCAGGTGAGGTATGTCACACCGTGGTTTAGAGCAGGAGCCTGCGTGTTATCAGGTGAGGTATGCCTCGTCCCAGTAGGAATAGGAGGTTTTCAGCAATGGAGAGAGGTGTGTCTTTCTAGCATCACCAAGAATGACTGGAATTCTGTGAAATCAGTTATATCTCAGCTCCTGGTAGGAGGATGTATCATCTATGTGTCACAGGTATAGGTAGAACGTTGTGTTCCTGTGGTGTGTCACTAGTATACCGGTAAAGGGTTGTACTCTGTGCTGTATCACTAGTATACATGTAGATCCTGTGCTATACGGTGAGGTATGTCACACTGTATCTTAGAGCAAGAGCCTGTGTGTTATCAGGAGTTATGTCATCCTGTAGCTTCGATCAGGGGCCGGTGTGTTGTCAGGTGAGGTGTGTCACACTGTAGCTTAGAGAAGGAGCAAGTGTGTGATCTGGTGAGGTATGACACACTGTGGCTTAGAGCAGGAGCCTGTGTGTTATCAGTTGAGGTATGTCACACTGTAGCCATGTGATATCAGGTGAGGTGTGTCTCACCCCAGCAGGAATAGAAGGGCCTCAGCAATCAAGCGAGGTATGTCTTTCTAGAGTGACCAAGAACAACTGGACGGAGACATTCTGTGGAATCTGTTATGTCTCTACTCCTGGTACAGTGTTATATCCTTTATAAGTCACAGATATAGGTAGATGGTTGTGCTCCTGTGATGTGTCACTAGTATACAGGTAGAGGGTTGTGCTCTTGGACCGTGTAACAAGTATATAGGTAGAGGGTTGTGCTACTGTGCTGTCACTGGTAAACATGTAGAAGGTTGTGTTCCTGTGGTGTGTCACTAGTATACAGGTAGAGGATTGTGTTCCTGTGAAGTCTCACTAGTGTACTGTTAGAGGGTTGTGCTCTTGTGCTGTGTCACTAGTATGCAGGTAGATGGTTGTGTTCCTTTGATTTGTGACCAGTACTGGGAGTTTTGTGTTCCTTTAAGGTGTCACCAGTCCTGGCAGAAGGATAAACTTATTAGCTTTCTCCTGGTAGAGGGCTGTGTCCTTGTGTTTTATCCCCAGTCCTATTATGGAATGTATTCCTCTGTTGTGTGCGACTGTAACGTTATAGCTCCCTGAAACCCAGGTGGAATTGAAGTGCATTTCTATTTAATTACTGGGAAGTTTAGTCAAAGGCCGATGAGTAGAGCCAGGTATGCCGATGTTGCATAAACAAGGAGAGTTGAGGAATGCGTCTTGTGCCAAAAGAAGTGACCAAAAGGAGATGTGGAATAGAGTTGACCACTAGTGCCAACAAAGTAATCTTAATTACATTTCTAGAGCAAAATGGATCAGTCATGGCCTCTTGGGTAACACCACTTTTGCATTAAATACTTCAGGGACATTTAATATGCAGCCTTTTTTGCTAAGTTTGTAATATCATTGGTATATATGTTGCATATAGAATTGGACTTGCAGAAGTGCATGGTATTAATTTGAGACACGTATATCATATCACCACTATGATTATATAACATTTTATGATTTTTATATATTGCAACGACTAGTAAACCGCCCAAGATAAAGGAATGGCCTCTTGTGATAGCAGGGGTAATCAAATATGCTTCACTGCTTGAAATTCTTTAAATGATTTGAATTCATAGGCCTCCTCCTGGTTGATACAGTGTGTTTCTATCTCCTTTGGATGTAAAGGAGTCTTCATCAGGACAGGGTTCCTAGTTTCGGGGGACCTACTGACAATCTGCATACGGAACATGATTTAGTAACAAATGTCCTGTGACAGGGTAAGTGCACTGAAGGTAGTCAATGATCTGTTTGATAGGTTATGTTGGGACGGGGAATGTTTTCAGAAGGACAAACGGATGAAACTGGTCTCTCCAGGTCTCTAGTGTGGCTATGTAATTATGCTACTATAACCTGTGCTCAGAATCCTAGGCCAATCCTTGATAATGTGGGTTTCACAACATGTTTGGCAACATAGAGAGGCACGCCAAGCATGCCATCACAACCGGGATGACACTACTGCCACAGGTCCTGAGTTAGCCACCTAAAGTGGTTGTGGCAGCATATCAAGTTCTGTGGATAATTAGTTATAACTGAAGAAGAATAAATATTCCCTCTGGTGGTTTGGTCATATATTCTCTATTAGAAAACCTTATGCTTTCATACTCCACACATATCACAGCCAAACAGGTCTATAATTGTAGTGCCACAGATACTGAAATGATGAGAAAATATATTTTATTAAAATGAATACTTACAAATTTGTATCATAAGATCAATAACTCATAAATTAAAACATTGCTCCACGCATAAAAAACATTTCATAATATTAAAATTTTCTTTATGTAATACATTATTATACAATTTTTTTAAAATATCAGATGAACAAACAAATTAGAATACAAAAATAGCTTTAATATTTTATACAGTCCAATAAAGTGCGTTTTGAATCAAACATAAGTAAAAATTGAAAACAAGGATGAGAGATAAAAAGAAGAAAGACACAAAACATATACGACAATATACTTCTTTATAGTTCGTGAACTAATTCATAACAGAAATCAGACAACAGGCATATGATTAGTACAAACTTCCTTATCAATTATGCCGGCCTGTTGAATGGATTTAGTTAATTCAATGCATTGACGCGTTTCGGCGGTGTTCTTGTGAACAGTAACCACCTTTTTCAAGATAGAATTTTTCTATGTTTGTCTTTAAAAACCTTTTTCAATATGACCGATCAAACTCATTGAGATGTCTTAAAAAGTAGAATCCATATGGGTAAGTGAATCATTCTATGGGCCTCATAGCTCCATCCACAAAGTGTAGGGGTTCAATTACATATATTCTTTTGTTTTAAATAGATATTTGGAGATAGCCGTTTAGAAATAGCTGTGTCAGCTCTACCACAAGTCATAAAATGTTAGAAGCACTCCACTAATGGGACCATTGGTCTCCCAGGAATTTCAATTCACTCCATACTCGCTAGACTGCCGGCGTTTGTCTGTCCTGCCTTCTTGTTTCGAATTCAGCTAATAATTAGTGATGCCTACACCTTTATCCTGTGTCAGATGAGAGTGCAGTCTCCTGTCCTTCTTTAGTGTAAGTAAGGAATTTTTAAGCAGGACCTTGCCTTTTGTCTGTTCCTCATTACAGCTTCAGGAACGCTGGTGGCAGCAAGGTACAGAGATCTCCCACCTAGCACCTAGAAGCATGCCTGGTGAGGGAAGGAAGGAGAGTGTCACGTGATGAAATAGTACAGCCTGTCCAGGAGAGAAGTCCAGCACATTTCAAGGCATGAGCAACACCCAGAGAAAGCTGTGTGCCGGTTGGAGAGAAGACAGATGTGATCCGTGTTGTGTGGGGTCTTCCAGTCTCCTCAGCAGTTCCCTTTGTGGACTGGGCCAAACCATTCCAGTGAGAATGAACATTGTGTTGTACGCTGCCTCGATATGTGCCTGCTGCTGCCTACCATCAGAACTACAACAGAAAGAACTGCCATCAACAATCACTGATCTGGCCTGGAAAGCCGCAACTGCCAATGATGACCATCCGCTGAAGACCTGACCCTGAGGTTGCAACTGCTATGACAGAGCATCCATGTACTGGGCTAGGCATAACATTATTGTGTCTGTCTGTTGGTTGACTGTTGAGTTCTGAGCGATTGCCCCCACCCTCTGGCTCCATCAGAAGCCTTTGACTCCTCGACCTTGCTATCCTGGGAGTCAAGTGCAGAAGGGGATGTCCTTGGCCCAGTTTCAGAGCCATAAATGGACAGACCTCAGGATACCAGGGGTAAACGGCCTGAACCAACATGATCGTAACCCCTCGTTGACCTGTGTCCCTCCTTCCTCAATCGTGGTCAGGCAGTGCTCAAACCCCAAGCCTGGTGCACAGAGCTGTGATCTGGTGAACAGCATTTTGACATTTGCCGAAAAAATGTATGGAAATGAAATATGTTGGCCCTCTACGCAGATAGAAGGCAACTGCGTGTCTTTTAATGTGAGCAAATCCACGGCACAGAATAAAAGAAGATAGCTAGTGTAGGTTTAGCTCGTTTTTATTACAAATAACGTGGTCCTAAAGTCTCAGGTCCCATTTTATTTTGGGTCAGGAATCATAAGCAATAGGGAGACACGTCCTTGCGCTTACAGTACCAGTAAATGATAAAAATGTTTTGACTGGCTCACTGTGGTTCCACAATATCTGCACATTTTGTTCATACATTTTTGTTTACTTCTTTTGGTTTGGTATGGTAGTGCTAATAATGAGAACCAGAGTCCACTGGTGAGAACCTGCCAGTGGATACCCATGGTGTTACTTCCGTGAGGCACTCCATACCTGTGCACACATTTTTTCAAGTTTGTTCACCTTTTCTCACATTATTTTGTAAGGATTTGTGTTGCACGGCACGTCAGGGTGTGTACATGTGGGGAACATAATTAGTAAGGGAACAGGGACTCATGGTGGGATACAAGGATATAAACAATTGCCCGTGTAGCACACAAGCTGTGGTGGCTACAGAAATACATGAAGTCCAAGTGAATCTGTTCTAGCAGTAGGGTCATGTCACTTTGTGTTTTGTACCAGTGCGTGGGGGATTGACCTGATCCGTATAGAACCCCTTAAGCTCCATGTTGAATAGAGAGAACAGCATTTGGAAACAAAAACAGAGACTCAGGTGAGAATACTATTAGGCGGTATAGCGAAAAGTGAGGTAAAAACTACTAAAGAATGAAGGATGCACTTTAGGAATAACATTTCACAAAAGTTGTGGGACCGTTTATCAGATACCATGAAATATTAATGGCAATGACACCCTTTTTAACTTTATCACCATAAAAACTCCTGTTGAACACTTAAATGTTGCAACCAATGGCCGTGTCTGAGTGGTGATAAATATGCACTAATGCTGATGGTGCTTCCAAGTTACATGACTGCCCTGTCTTCCAGCATGTGGCAGGAACAAGTGCACTAGTTACCCTGGGACATTCAAGTCAGCTGTGGCATATCCCTGTAAGAAAAGTTTAATGAAGACATAAAATACAATATTTTCAAACTATGATTAATGAGACTATTGCAGAAAAACCTTGCATCAGGATGGAGCAGAACAGAGAATGTTCAAGGTCAGAAGCAGTGCTTAATTTGTTACAAAGTAAGTGCCAGGGCCCTTCTCAGGAGTTCATGACCACCTGTATCAACCATAGCACCTTCCAGCTCTGCCAATGGCAGTACCAACACAAGAACTAACCATCACACTCCTAATAGTATGACTGTTCAGACTATTTCAAGCCTCCAAAGTTACAATAATGGCTTGAGCTGCATATATCATTCTTTTTTAATGTATGTTGACTTATTAGACTCTTTTGTTTTGCTCATCCCAAAATTATATAGACAGCATCACCATGTGGTGGATTATCACTATAGCCGGTGCTGACAACTTAGTGCCGCTGAAGAACACAGGAAACCACTGTCTCAAATTAAGCACTGGTCAGTGGCTGATGCTGAGCTGTGCCCATGTTTTTTTCCAGAACTGGAAAAGGTTATGTCCTGAAGAAGGAAAAGTAAATGTCCCGAAATTAGTCAAGATTTCAAGGCATTTGGTTCACAATTAATGGACCATCTTTGGGTTAAAATTCATCAACACAATGTTTGAGCTTACCTGCTCGATTTTTACCTAAACAATCTATCGGATGTTCTGTGGTGCGACGTTGTATATACAATACCGTAGCATGATCACATTGCTAAAACCTTGGTTTAAGAAGGGCCTTACGCTGGGCTTGCTCAGTCTGATGGATGGCTAGATAACTCCAGATCCATGCACACACATACCCACAGAGGTACACACTAATCCAGATGCACACATTAATGTGCAGACCCACACAGAAATGGTTGTACAAACTCACATATGGATATCTTCAATACATGCATACACAATCCCACAGAGGCTCAAACTCACACAGATGCATGCATTAACCCCTCCCACGCTCATGACGAGCTCAGCTCGTCATGAGCCACGGTTCTCGTGTGCTCATGACGAGCTGAGCTTGCACGCTGGGCTGATTCCCCTGCTGTGCTGGGCGTTCTAAAGAGCAGGTGTGGTCATGACGAGCTGAGCTCGTCATGAGCACCGGGGGGCTGTGCGCGCCCCCTCTCCCCCCAGCACAGAGGGGGAATCGGACCCGCAGCGAAGGGGTTAATGAACACACTCGCAAACAAATGTTTGTACAAACTCACCAGATGGATATCTTCAGTCCATGCATGCACAGACTCACAGAGGCACACACTCACAGGCACACCCATGCATTCACATAATCACATGCAGTTGCATATATAATCTCACTGATGTATAACTTGTATTTCCAAAACTCTATATGGCAGTGTGGTTTGGGGGTTCATGGTGGCAAGCAAACTCCAAACTACAGAATATAAATGTTTAACATGTATTTTGCGAGTCCCACAAGCACCCCTCGTATTCCATTCGCAAAGTACTAGGGTCCAAGAACATCACCTACCTGGTTGCGGTTAAACCCCTGTTATGCTGGGTGAAGATTTGGTCAAATGAGAAGGCAGGATTTAACTGACTTGTAATTCAGGACTGCCTCTCCCTTGACAAAGCACTCAAAATACCCTGGTTAAAGTATATAAAGGTCCCTTCACTGCTCTAGGAAGACCAGATATGATATCATAAAACCTCAGCATAAGAACACCATCAAAGAGTTGTTTTTAAACATTCGGCAGCTCACAGCAAGGCACATGAACTCAGAAAACCCTTGATAAGAGCTTATATCTTGGTAAAGTCGGTGCAAGGTAAGGAGCCCTACTTATCTGTTTTATCAAGTATGCATGACAGATTTTTAATCACCAGTTTTAGACTGAATCAAACTCACCATCTACTGGCTTCTCCTCCAGGCTTTGTTTCACACACAGTTGATAGAGGAGCCTGTAGCTGCGACTCTAGGTCTCCACAGGATACCCTCCATTTTATCTTTTTTTGTAAATAATTCTCGTACCCTAGAAGAGCGTATCCTAAAGGGCTTTTAAAAGGTCTGGGGTTTAGACAGGTTTGTGTTGTCTTTACAGTTTTTACCTAATGCTCACTCACTTTTTTGTGTTAGTAGCTTTTTAAGGTCTGCCTTAAGGCTGAGACGCTCTAGGTGAGACTAATGGTTATTACTCCTTTACGTATTTGCGCAATGCTTTGCTGCTATAAAATGTAACAAATCCCTGCTGGTTATTGTGGAGTATTTACGTGTTTTTTGCTAATCAATTTGTGCTCATAGCCAGAGCATTCGTTTAATGTTTTTGAGCTGTCTGTTGGATACTTTGTAAACCTGTATATATGGTTGTACGCAGTTACTACATGGATCTGATGTGCTGAGTTTCTTTCTTTTTAAAAATATTTCTTTTAAGGCTGTATTTACTGCCAGATAAAGATTATTATTATTATTAGTATAACTCCAGATCTATACACACAGGAGCTCATGGAGGAATACACCCATACAGGTGCACACATGCATTTGCACACTCATGAATACCACCAGACCTTGTGATATGAATACCCATAGACAGACATCCACATAAGCAAGTACAAACACACATCCAGTAAATCAAGACCACAGCATACCCAACTCTCAAACACACATGCACACAGTTTTGAGCACCTGCATTTGCATACTCTGTTGCTCAAAGAAATCCTTTTATGTATACACAGGCAAACACTCTTCTATGCCCACAAAAACACACAAACATAGAGATGCACAGACATGCATGCACTCTCACAGATAACTCCAAAACGATTCATACAAAACCACATTTGTTGTAAGGTAAATTCCAAAGATGACCAGAAATAGCCAGGAGGTATGTTTCAAGTAGAAGGTTTATTGGATGGTTCAGTAGAAGTATGTTACAGGTTTCATAGAGGTCCCACCAGGAGCAGCATGGTTGCTGCTCAGCTCACTCTCTTCAACTGTCATTCTCTCCACTCAAGCAGGCACACTAACATTCCACTCTCTCGGTCATCAGGCATTCTAACATTCCACACAGTCATCACATTCATTCTGGCTGAGCAGCTAAGGAGGAGATGCACTTGTAGGAATCAAGGTATAACACATCCCCTTCCCTTGAACAACAATACACCACAATATTTTGCAACATTGCAACGAGAACGTAAAAATGATGATACTTGCAACATTGTGCATAATAAATATCAGAGGAAGAATGAAAGTACAGTGACAGGGAAGAAAGAAATGAATGTGTAGTGGAAAGTGACTAGAATGAAGGGAGGGTGAAACAGTGCAAACAGCTACAAGATAGCACATCCCCGTCCTTCGAAAAAAAACAATTAATAGCAATAATTGAAACGCTGCATGTAAAACATTCTAGTATAGCATCATTTGAGTGAAGGAAGAGGAGAAACAGAATAGAAATAAAAAATTTAGTGTGAGTAAAAGGTGCAAGGCAGTAGCGTAACTCAAGGTTTGAAAAAAAAAAACCACCAGAAGGTATAACACCCAACCATGTTTTTTCACACCGCACAATAGAGGAAATAGTGCAGGGCTGGGAGCGTGAAGGACAATGGGGAGATGAAAACACTCAGGCACTTGCTCTCTTCTGCACGCCTCAGTAACTGTATAGGGTAGACAACCCATTCCACAAAGGCACAAAAGTATAGGGTAAATAACCCATCGCACAAAGGCACCAAAGTATAGGGTAAATAACCCATCTCACAAAGGCACGAACGTATAGGGTAAATAACCCATCGCACAGAGGCACAAAAGCATAGGGTAAATAATCCATTGCACAAACACACAAAAGAATAGGCTAAATAACCCATCGCAAAAATCCACAAAAGCGTAGGGTAAATAACCCATCACACAAAGGCACAAAAGTATAGGGTAAATAACCCATTGCACAAAGGCACAAAAGTATAGGGTAAATAACCCATCGCACAAAGGCACAAAAGTATAGGGTAAATAACCCATTGCACATTACAAACCGATGTGTAAACACAACAAAAGTAAGAAGAGAAAAACAACTCGCACTGTTGGATGAACATATGTAAAGGGTGATGCAAGTGTAACACTAATGCTAGGCACAAAAAAAACTGTGTAGGGTAGAGACAGTGAAAAGGGTGTGCGCACCACCAACACTGAAGAATAGACTAAGTGTATGGAGACTAGTTCCTACACACAGCTACCCTAAAGGAAAAAATCAAACTTAGTGCCCTGAAAATGTCTAGATCGGCCAAATCTAACACAAATAAAGATTACACTAAATGCAAATCACAAGCAAAATACTCAATTACAGTCTGAGTAAAGTAAAGGATAGTGTAAAACACAGTGTATAGAACACAAGACTGTAGTGCACTTCCTCATACTAACAATTGCCAAACACCTCACCGTATTATTTAAATTTGTGTATAAACCATTTGAAGCATATTAAATGGTAATTCTTAAGCAGTTACAGATTACAATTTATGTGATAAAATAATTTAAATAAAAAAAGGACACACGCCGGTGAGCGAACTCTCTCACCCGAAGAGTGTTGAACACGTCCCACGCCGATCAGTAAATCCTTTAAATACTTAAAATGAAGAGAGAAAAACGTGCACACTCTGGCAATTGACTATAAAGATGTCAATGTTTCTGCTGTGCAAATTCAGCCAGTCGGTAGATCCTTGGTGAGCTGGAAAACTCAGCATACATGCAGATTGCAACAACAACAGGCACATACCAGAGTGTAGGGTTGATCGAGGACACCATAAGGACTCCCGGTCGGTGAAAACAAAACTTCTCCGGGAGTGGATCACGATAAAGGAAAATGCCACTTCAGGAAACACTCATATGAAGGAGAAAGACGTTGAGTACCTGCAACATTTTGCTGCTTTGTACTTTGCGCTGACAATATGATGCTTGGTTGGCAAAGCGCGAAGAACGTGGTTGGTAAGCTTGTGAAGCAGCAGGAAACTAAGAAGATTCGGAACGTCTAATCTAAGATGGCGGCACGCAGCATGACGCAAAGCTGGGTGGCTCTCAGCACATACGTACACGCAGTCGTCTTGACAAGTGAGGAGACGATGATGTAAGGGAGAGCAGTGTCATAATGAGTCCAGGAGATACTGTACATGGACAGCAAATGGTAAGATTGAACGCACAAGATTGCACATTTAAAAATGGCGCGCGTACTACACGGACCAAAAACACCATACTCATGACACTAGGGCTCCTCCATGCTCATACACTACAAGCGTCACGTCATCAAAATAAACGTACGTTTCATACACGACTTCAGTCCACCAACTGCCAGCAATGCTGTGGTAAACACATAGAAGTGCTCGCAGTAAAGAAAAATGTATCCTTTTTTATAGTGCAGGTTAAAGTGGCACTGTCAGTTAGTTACTCTTTGTTAAAGTAAACACCGCCAGCCTGGTTGTCAACAAGCGGCCTCAATAAGTGGCAAATGCTTGGATACGCTGTCAAGCACAGTCGATAAAGTTACAACCAGTAACTGGTAGTTCAGTAGTTTACCAGTCGTTGTGGTCCATATTGATGCTGGGTAACTCTGTAGCGCCAACAAGGTACACGGGCAGAAACTCCATATGTCTATAACGTTGCAGTTCTCGCGTCATTCAAAGCGCAGTTGATAAAAACATTGCCAGAATTCCTGCTCTTCACCAACGTCAGTGAATGTCACAAAATATCCATACATGTATCTATGTGAGAAAATATGCCTGTCTTTAACTTATATTGGTTAGTCCTGTATTCCTTCTTTTTAAAGCATAAATCCACAATCACAAGGAATGTGAAGCGCCCTGGGTAGGCTGTCCAGATGTTAGAGGACACTGGTGGGACTCAGGAGGGCGTTCTTTTCCTTGTTTGTTTTTTTAAAGTTGATTTGCTTTAAGTAGTTTCTTGAACATATAAAGTGCTGTAAAATGGTAAGTTTCTTCACCTTCTGTAGTCTAGTGGCCAAAACATGCAGGGTTTCTTCTAGATCGTCGCCAAAATGTTGTACGGTAAATTCCAAAGATGACCAGAAATAGCCATGAGGTATGTTTCAAGTAGAAGGTTTATTGGTTGGTTCAGTAGAAGTATATTACAGGTTTCATAGAGGTCCCACCAGGAGCAGCATGGTTGCTGCTCAGCTCACTCTCTTCAACTGTTATGTTATGTTATGTTAAATTAAATTTATTAAGCGCACGTACGCCCGTAGGCTTCATGGCGCTGTGGAAGACTGGCAAAACATAACATGTGACAGAAAGAAAAGTTAACTAAGGATAAGCTTGCTTAAAGAGCCAGGTTTTAAAAGCCTGTCTAAAGGCTAACAGATCTTCATGGAGCCTTAGCGGCAGTGGCAAGGAGTTCCACAGGGAGGAAGCTAGGAAGTGGAAGGATCCTCCTCCCTGGCGTTGTTTCCTGATCCGGGGCACCACTAACAAGTTCTTTTGGCCGGAGCGGAGAGCACGGGAGGGAGTGTAACTGACCAGCAGGCTGCTAATGAATCCAGGGCCCTTACCTTGTAGAGCCCTGAAGATAATGCATCCCGCTTTGAATGCTGCTCTCTGCGCTACAGGCAGCCAGTGGAGACTGGCCAGTCCAGGTCTGATAGACTGCCACTTGAGAATTTTGTAAATCAACCTGGCCGCTTGGTTCTGGACCAGTTGAAGTCTCTTGAGCTGCCCCACTGGTAGACCCAAATATAAACTCATTCTCTCCACTCAAGCAGGCACACTAACATTCTACTCTCTCGGTCATCAGGCATTCTAACATTCCTCACAGTCATCACATTCATTCTGGCTGAGCAGCTAAGGAGGAGATGCACTTGTAGGAATCAAGGTATAAAAACATTCTTAGACACATAATAATGAACATGCATGCACACACACACACACTGGTACATACTCAAAGCCTGATAATGCAGCACCTGTGCACACATACTCTAACACACAACATGTAAGTATGTAAGTACTACCTTAAGGTCAGAAGAGTCATTCTTGTTTTTGTTTATTTTTAACGATTCCTTGGCCAATTTCAACCCCAATACCAACAGCATTGACTTTATATTTATTTGGTGTGGAACATGATCCAGTCTGTAGGATCACTCATCAGCCTCTGGGTGTCCACACAAAGGCATAGACACACAGAGACACAGCACTGACTGCAGCCACTCACCCTCATGGTTTCATATTGTTCCTCCTCCTTGACTTTAGACTCCAGAATATATTCCTCCTCTTTCTTCAGAAGACGCAGCCACTCTTGAAGTTTTACCTACAGGGATGAGAGCGCAAGAAATAAGTGTAGATCTGTAGAGTGTGGTCTTACTTACAAAAAAGAGTCACTGCAGTATCTGCCCCATGTGCGCAGAATGAACGTACCAGTCATACATTAATAGTGGTAGTACAACCCCAACATATCCAGATTGTAAGTACCAGTTGAACATATAAGGATTGTGAGCATCAGTCCCAAGTATCACAGACAAAAATACAGACAACCGTGTCACTTCGTTAGACCTGTTCTTGACTAGAAGTATTGTTGAATAATTCTTCAAACTCAAGATTTTTATACTCCTTTATTAGCAGCAGGATATCCACCTTGTCATCACGAAGTCCAGCATAAAACAGTCAGCTTAGACCAAACTCCTAACAATGGAACATAGAACTCACTTAAAGGAAAACATGTCGCATGCAATGGGATGCGACCATTACATACATTTCTTAAAGAGGTATAATGATAAAAAAGATATAACAAGTATGTCGCACCTGAATCCCTGCTCAAGGTAAACACGATTCATCACTGGCACTTACTGCTACTTGATAAACATATTGTGCAGCACTTTAGGCCTAAAGTCATGGAAACGTTTAGACTTGGCATTACTTTAAAGAATAAGCTTCGCTCTAGTGACACTATCAAATAATTCAGAACAAGACAGAAACCAAGGGAAAATATCTGATTTAACAAGCTTTTATAAGTGCAATAACCATGTATGCTGCCATATACCAATACCAAACAGAACATTTTTTGGAACTCAAAGCATAAAAAAGATACTTTATCTGTAAATTTGCTTCACTGATTCTCATTAGTAAACACTGTGCAGTGATACAACCTATGTTCAACCTTCAACCTGGTTCACACCCACCTTCTTGCACATCCTCGACGTCCTCATCCCTGAAATGAGACCATTCCAACATAGATCACACACTCAAACCAGGACGGGGAGGCTTGGTGTCACACACAGGACATTCTGACCCTCACTCTTAGTAACAATACCATACCCAGTCTTTCAAGCTCTCCTCCTGCCACTTACCTCTATCAGTCTCCAACATAGCCTCCTTTCAACTGATCTACAGACCTCCCGGACCAAACAAGCACTTACTAGAAGAAATCTCAGACATCATCACCTCTGCCTGCATCCAACACAGTGACCTTACATTCCTCAGAGTCTTACACCTCCCCTGTAACTCAATTCAATTCAATTTAATAAAGTTTTGGAACTCCAGTGAGGTCCACTTAAAAGGATACATACCAATTAATACATAAAGTGCAATAAAACATGTGACAACGCATGAATAACAAACAACTCCGAGTAAACCTTTTCAACATATAGCAATTCCAAGGACCACCTTGTGACCCCATTGATCATCGCATATACTACCCTCAGTATTAAGGACAACCAACTATAGTGGAAATGCAACCTTCCACTGCATCAAAGATATTCTTCGGTAAAAAAGTGAAAAAACAAAAGCAAACGTTCCATATGAACAGAGGAGAAAGTCAAACACCAAACTAAAGCACTCTAACAGCAGATCCTTGATTATAGCGCTATAAAACCACCATCAGTGAGGTAAACAGAACATACTTTGTGTCCTCCTGAAGACATCACGAGTGAATTCACTGGTGAGTCTCTGAACACTCACAGACCTACCTTGTGCTCCTCTGCAGTTTCTTCCTCTGTGGCACTTGCAGAGTGTCTTAACTTGTGAATTGTGAACACCCACATACACTCCTTGCACAGACTTCTCTTTGGGGCCCACGGGTGCATTAAGATCCATAAACATCCCCAAACATACCCTGTTCTCCTCTGCAGCCTCCTCAATGGCATACACAGGTAGGGTGACCAGATGACTCCATGCCACCGGGACACAACTTTTCCATTTCTGTACTTTTGATTTAAACATATCAGTGCATTGTGGTAATTGTGGTCTTGGTTGATTGTAAATGACATTATTCAATCAATCAATCACAGCATTTATATAGCGCGCTACTCACCCGGAGGGTCTCAAGGCGCTTGGGGAGGGGGGGTCCGCTACTGCTCGAACAGCCAGATCTTGAGCTGCTTCCTGAAGGCGAGGTGGTCTTGGGTCAGGCGGAGGTTGGTCGGGAGGGAGTTCCACGTCTTGGCGGCGAGGTAGGAGAAGGATCTTCCTCCTGTGGTGGCTCTTCGGATGCGGGGGACGGCGGCGAGGGCGTGGTTGGTTGATCGAAGCTGGCGTGTGGGAGTATAGAAGTTGAGGCGGCTGTTGAGGTATCTTGGGCCTTGGTTGTGTAGGGCTTTGTGTGCGTGGGTGAGGAGTCGGAACGTGATTCTCTTGTTGACGGGGAGCCAATGCAGGTCTCTCAGGTGTCCGGAGATGTGGCCGTGTCGGGGGATGTCCAGGATGAGTCTTGCTGAGGCGTTCTGGTTTCGCTGGAGTCTCTTCTGGAGTCTGGCAGTGGTTCCGGCGTAGAGGGAGTTGCCGTAGTCCAGTCGGCTGGTGACGAGGGCCTGGGTGACCGTCTTCCTGGTCTCGGTGGGGATCCACCGGAAGATCTTACGTAGCATGCGCAGGATGTTGAAGCATGTCGAGGAGACGGCGTTGACTTGTCTGGTCATAGAGAGGGAGGAGTCCAGGATGAAGCCCAGGTTGTGGGCGTGGTCTGTTGGTTTGGGTGCGCTGCCCAGGGCGGGGGGCCACCAGGAGTCGTCCCAGGCGGAGGGCGAAGATCCAAGGATTAGGACTTCCGTCTTGTCTGAGTTCAGTTTCAGGCGGCTGTTCTTCATCCACTCGGCTACGTCTTTCATCCCCTCCTGTAGGCTGGCTCTGGCGGTGGTGGGGTTGTTGGTGAGGGAGAGGATCAGCTGGGTGTCGTCGGCGTAAGAGATGATGTTGAGGTTGTGTTGGCGTGCGATGGCCGCAAGGGGGCTCATGTAGACATTGAAGAGAGTGGGGCTGAGCGAGGAGCCTTGAGGAACGCCGCAGATGACTTCGGTGGCTTCTGATCTGAAGGGGGGGAGGCGGACTCTCTGAGTCCTTCCGGCGAGGAAGGAGATGATCCACTCTAGTGCCTTCTCTTGGATTCCGACGTTGCTGAGGCGCTGCTCTAGGGTGTGGTGGCAGACAGTGTCGAAAGCCGCGGAGAGGTCCAGGAGGATGAGGGCCGCTGTTTCCCCGTTGTCGAGCAGGGCTCGGATGTCATCAGTGGCAGCGATGAGGGCGGTCTTGGTGCTGTGATTGGCCCGGAAGCCGGACTGCGAGTGGTTGAGGGATCCATTCGTCTCGAGGAAGGCGGCCAGCTGCTTGTTGACGGTCTTCTCGATGACTTTGGCCGGAAACGGGAGGAGCGAGATGGGGCGGTAGTTTTTGAGTTCGGTGGGGTCCGCTGATGGTTTCTTCAGTAGAGCGCTGAGTTCGGCATGCTTCCAGCTCTCCGGGAAGGTCGCTGTGTCGAAGGAGGTGTTGATGATGTCCCGCAGGTGGGGTGCGATGACGGAGTCGGCCTTGTTGAAGACGTGGTGTGGGCAGGGGTCGGTTGGGGATCCGGAGTGGATGGAGTTCATCGTGCGTAGGGTTTCCTCTGTGTTGATCGGGGTCCAGGCACGGAGGGTGGCGGTCGGGGGTGCAGGTGCTGTCGTGGGATGCGTCGGCTCTGTGCTGAAGCTGTTGTGTATGTCCGCGATCTTGTTGTGGAAGTAGGAGGCGAGGGAGTTGCAGAGGTCTTGTGATGGGGTGATGTTGTTGGTTCCGGCGCTGGGGTTGGAGAGCTCTTTGACGATGTTGAAGAGTTCCTTGCTGTTGTGGGCGTTGTTGTCCAGTCGTTCCTTGAATGCGGTTTTCTTGGTGGTGTGGATCAGTTGGTGGTGTTTTCGAGTGGCGAGCTTGAGGGTGGTCATGTTGTCTGGTGTTGGGTCTCTGCGCCAGGCTCTCTCGAGGGCTCGGCAGTTCCTCTTGGAGCTCTTGAGTTCGTCGGTGAACCATGGTGCTTTCTAACTGCCGGGTCTGCTGGGCGGGGTCCTCAGTGGGGCGAGGTCGTCTGCGCAGTTGCTGATCCACTTCGTGAGGTTGTTGGCGGCCTGGCTGGGGTTCGCTGAGCTTGCGGGTGGGTCCTGGCTCACAGAGGCGGCGAGCTGGTCGGCTGTGATCTTGTTCCATCTTCTGCGTGCAACCTGTTGCTGGTGGTGGTGTATTGTGTTCTTTTTGTAGCTGAAGTGGACGCAGCTGTGGTCCGTCCAGTGGAGTCCGGTGGCGTGGCTGAAGGAGATGTCCTTGCTGGAGGAGAAGACAGGGTCGAGTGTGTGTCCGGTGTAGTGGGTGGGGGTGGTCACCAGCTGCTTGAGACCGAGGGTGGCGAGGTTGTCCAGCAGGGTGGTGGTGTTGCGGTCGTTGTTGTTCTCCAGGTGGAAGTTGAGGTCCCCGAGGAGGATGTAGTCAGCGGAGGGGAGAGCGTGCGGGCTGATGAAGTCGGCGATCTCTTCGCTGAATTGTGTGCGTGGTCCCGGGGGTCTGAAGATGAGGGTGCCTCTGAGGGTGGTCTTGGGGTCGGTGTGGATCTGGAAGTGCAGGTGTCCGGCTGCTGTGAGCGTTTCGTCGGAGTTGCTCGTGACGCGGATGGTGTTCCTGTGGATGATGGCGATGCCTCCTCCGGTCTGGTTGCCGCGGTCCCTCCGGATGATCTTTTAGCCGTCTGGGATGGCGATGTCGGGCGCTGAGGAGGCGTTCATCCATGTTTCCGTGAGGAAGGCGACGTCTGGTGATGTTGTGTCGAGGAGGTTCCAAAGCTCGACGGCGTGTCTGTGGACGGAGCGGGTGTTGAGCAGGATGCACTTGAGGTGGTTGCTGCTGGTTCTCGGCTTGGTGGGTGCGGGTGCGGTGCAGGTCCGGATGCAGGAGAACTTGCAGGAGTGGCAGCTGAAGGGTCCGGGGGTGCGCCTCGGAGTGGCTCGGTAGCATCCAGGGATCCTGCTGGTGTTGAGTGCGATGAGTTCGGTGGCGTCGTAGGACAGTCGGGTCGTCTTCCGTCGGTGGGGGCCAGGGGTCCTGGCACTGGGCGCGGTCCAGGCACGGACGGGCGCAGACGGGCTTACCTTTGGCGCGGCTTCGGGGCACAATCGGCGCGCCCGCTGCGCGTCAACGCTGCGCGTACGCACGGTCGCCATTTATGGCGAAGTGTGAGGGAGGGAGGAGCAGCTGGGAGGCGGGAGCAGGGAGGGCACAGAAGGAAAAGGGGGCGTGGCCACACGCAGGCGGCGGGAAGCAGGGAGCGGGGCGGGGGGCACAGGGACAGAGAGGGAAAAGACACAGAGCAACCAAATGGGAAACAGGCAAATGACACTACAATATGGGGAACAGTACAGTAGGAAGTATAATACTAAAGAAAACACACAAAGTCAATCACGATCACGATACAACGGCGGGGGGCGGGGTCGTCGGGGCGGGCTCAGCGAGGCTGAGGTCAGCAGCGGGGGAGGACCGCACACGCTACAGCTGGTGGCCGTGCGGCGCGGCGGTGTCCTGAGGGCAGGTCACACTCACCTGCACCGCACGGTCGCCATTTATGGCCAAGTGTGAGGGAGGGAGGAGCAGCTGGGAGGCGGGAGCGGAGAGGGCACAGAAGGAAAAGGGGGCGTGGCCACACGCAGGCGGCGGGAAGCGGGGCGGGGGGCACAGGGACAGAGAGGGAAACGGCACAGAGCAACCAAATGGGAAACAGGCAAATTACACTACAATATGGGGAACAGTACAGTAGGAAGTAAAATACTAAAGAAAACACACAAAGTCAATCACGATCACGATACAACGGCGGGGGCGGGGTCGTAGGGCGGGCTCAGCGAGGCTGAGGTCAGCAGCGGGGGAGGACCGCACACGCTACAGCTGGTGGCCGTGCGGCGCGGGGGTGTCCTGAGGGCAGGTCACACTCACCTGCGCCGCACGGTCGCCATGTATGGCTAAGTGTGAGGGAGGGAGGAGCAGCTGGGAGGCGGGAGCAGGGAGGGGAGGGCACAGAAGGAAAAGGGGGCGTGGCCGCACGCAGGCGGCGGGAAGCGGGGGGCGGGGGGCAAAGGGACAGAGAGGGAAACGGCACAGAGCAACCAAATGGGAAACAGGCAAATTACACTACAATATGGGGAACAGTACAGTAGGAAGTAAAATACTAAAGAAAACACACAAAGTCAATCACGATACAATGACAGGGGGCGGGGTCGTCGAGGCGGGCTCAGCGAGGCTGAGGTCAGCAGCAGGGGAAGACCGTACACGCTACAGCTGGTGGCCGTGCAGCGCGGGGGTGTCCTGAGGGCAGGTCACACTCACCTGCACCGCACGGTCGCCATTTATGGCCAAGTGTGAGGGAGGGAGGAGCAGCTGGGAGGCGGGAGCGGGGAGGGCACAGAAGGAAAAGGGGGCGTGGCCGCACGCAGGCGGCGGGAAGCGGGGAGCGGGGCGGGGGGCACAGGGACAGAGAGGGAAACGGCCCAGAGCAACCAAATGGGAAACAGGCAAATTACACTACAATATGCGGAACAGTACAGTAGGAAGTAAAATACTAAAGAAAACACACAAAGTCAATCACGATCACGATACAACGGCGGGGGGCGGGGTCGTCGGGGCGGTCTCAGCGAGGCTGAGGTCAGCAGCGGGGGAGGACCGCACACGCTACAGCTGGTGGCCGTGCGGCGCGGGGGTGTCCTGAGGGCAGACCCATGATATGTAAAAGCAAAGTTGAGGAATGGAAAAGTGGTGTCCCAGTGCCACGCAGCCATCTGGTGACAAAGGGTGGCTTGTGATCTCTGAACACTCACATACATTGCTTGTGCTCTTCCACTGCTCGTGGTGGTTTCACAGACATACCTTGTGCTCTTCGCTTGTATTTCCAGCACACCCACACCATGTGCTCCTCTTCAGGTCCCTCAGTGGGGCTCACAGTGTGACTTTGTGATCTCTGAATGCCCACAGACAGACCTTGTCCTATTTTCAAACCCCTTCTATGAGGCTCGAACAAGCTGTGGTCCCTAGAATCGGACTTAAATACCGTATATTCCTTTGTGGGACTCATAGTGTGTCTTCAGTAGTGAATGAACTATGGACAGCCACTCACATACCTCCTAGACAACCATCTACATGGGACCCACAGGGGGCCTTTGATTCCTGAACACCTAGAGATTCTGCATCTTCTGAGAGACTTCAGAGTGTATTCACGTGTGAATCCTGAACACCCACACACACACCTAGTGCTCTTCTGTAGCTGACTCTATGGAGCACACCTAGTGACTTGTGACCTCTGAACAGTAGCACAAAAAGCTCGGTCTCTCAGCAGTCTGCCTCCTTCATGGGGCTCATTGAGTGAATATGATCCCTGACTTTCCACAGACATACCCTGTGCTCTTCACTTGTAGTTCCAGAACACCCACACACATACCTTGTACCCCTTTGCAGGTTCCTCAATAGGGCTCAGAGTGGATCTTGTGATCCCTGAATGCCCACAGACTCACCTTGTGCTCCTCAGCAGCCTCCTCTACAGGACTTGCTGAATGACTTTTATGCTCCTTGGACTCCCGGCAGACCAAGCATATCATCCTCTGATCCTCTGCACAGAACAGCCTCAGCTTCTCATCATGTTTCTCACACAGATTCTCCACTGGGGGCTTCACGGGGGGTAGATGAAGCTGTTTTAGCATTTCCACCACGTTCCCCAGTTGTCTGTTGGGTCGGAGGTTTTTCCCAGATGATATTTCCCTGCACTGTGGACAGGGGGAGTTTTCATCTCTTCCCTCCCAGCTCTGGGTGATGCAGGAGCGGCAGAAGTTGTGTCCACAATCAATAATCATCACCGGGTCAGTGAAATATTCCAAACAGATGGAACAAGTGGCCTCTTCCTGGAGGTTCCCGAGCTGAGCTGCTGCAGCCATGATGCAGAAATGCAGGAAGTAACAGTAAGTTTCATTTATCTCTCTTTGTGAAGTGGGTGTGTCTGTGCGTCTGCCCCTCTCTGTGTGCGGTGGGTGTGTCTGTGCTTCTGCGCCTCTCTGTGTGCAGTGGGTGTGTCTGTGTGTCTGTCCCTCTCTGTGCGCTGGGACTTCCGGGTTCATGTTACAGTCACAGAGCAGATAACGGACTCCTCTGCTGCCTGTGCTTTGACTAGAGGTTTCCCCTCCTTTCTCAGCTAAAATACCAGCAATTTGGTTTTGTTCTCCGATTCTATACGGGCCAGAAGCTGACACCTAATTATGATGTTCTGTAAACTCTTTTGTATTAATTTTAATATGTCAAGTCTGCATAGGTTGATCACAATAATCGTTTAAGAATTGTGCAGACAGCTTTAAAATAATTTTGAAGCAATTTCTTCCTGCATTTGCTATTTTGGATTTATGTTTCAAAGCTTGCAAAATACCAACTTTTGCTGCTGTTTTCGAATTTGTACCAGCCTTGCATGAAGTTTAGTCAGGCCAGTCGTGTAAAGGTTCACCTGCTGATGCCTTTACAGTACATGTTTTCTGTTAAGTGAAGATTGTATTGCTGCTGCCTATGATTACCTGTTCTGTGTGTGAGGGAAGTGTGCACTGCTGCTGTCTGTGATTACCTGTTCTGTGTGTGAGGGAAACTTTCACTGCTGCTGTCTGTGAGTACCTGTTCTGTGTGTGAGGGAAACTTTCACTGCTGCTGTCTGTGATTACCTGTTCTGTGTGTGAGGGAAACTTTCACTGCTGCTGTCTGTGAGTACCTGTTTTTTGTTTTATCTGTTTATTGATTTTCACACATATTATATACGAAGGTACATTATAAGCAAATATATAAGTGCGAGCAACGACTTTACTTTTACACAACTATAGTGAAAATTGTTTAAAACACAATGACAAAGGGAACAATACGTGTTCTCCTGTTGAGTTTCAGCAGTTATACATTCAAACAATTCCAAATAGTAATATCGAGTCGTGTGGTTCCTACAGTTGTGTTATCGCAGTCCATTGCATGACAACACGTTTCGAGGGACAAACAGATGTTTCTGGTTTTCTTAGGTAGGCAGAATCATAAAATGTATGTGTTCACCTGTTCTGTGCCTGCACTGCTGTTACTTGTGCCGTGCATACCTTTTATGAGTGTGAGGAAGGTTTTACTCAACATTTTCATATTTGTTTTACCTTTTTCTCCTGCATAGGCTATCATTTTCTCAAAATCAAACCAGGGAGCAGACTGAATATACTTTGTGGTTCAAAATCCCCCTGGGTGTTCCCAAACGTGAGCATGCATGGTTGTGTCCTGACTGTTCCCTACATAAGGGAAGTCTGTACTGTCGCTGCAGGACCCATTTGTGTGTGAAGGAAGCTTGATCCGCCCGTACCTGTATGATCCTGTACTGTGCCTGTTCCGTGCAGTGAGGGGAATGAACGTCCAACTGCAGCATATTCCAGAGGAGGGGCTTGGAGGAGGGTTCTGGGAGGGCACATCTGCCTGAGCTTCACGAAGTCAAAGAGCCGCAGAAAATGGGTGGAGGGAGAGAAGAGAGGACGGGGGAGGGGGTTCAACAGGTGGGCAGTAGCGCCCAGCCGCAGAGAGCTGTCCTTCTAGCTCTGTCCAGTTGTCTCTACATGTCTTATTTCCATCTCCCTCTCCTGGCTCACTCTTCTATTCTCTCTCTGTCTCTCCCATTGTTTTACTCTTTCTCTTCCTCCCCATCTCTCCCTCTTTCCCTACTTTGCTCTCCCTCTCTTTCCCCATCTCTCCTGCCTGCAACCTCACACATTCTCTCTTAGTCTGCGTCTGTCTGTCTGGTCTTCTCACTATCTCACATGCTCTGCACCTCTTTACTACTTTCTGTGTCTCTACACTGTCTGCTCCTATGCCTCAAGTTCTGCAGTCTTCTCCTGCACCCCAAGCTCTGTTTCCCTTAATATGTGCCTCTCAACTTTCCCCTGCCTTTTCCTTCTCTTTGAATCCCTATCTTCCCATCACTTTATATTTACATCTCTTCACCACTTTCTTCCCCTTTTATTATTCTCCCTCCCTCAGTTGTTGCCTTAACTTCTCTCTCAGATCTCTTGTGTGTATTTGTCCTCTCCTCTGCCCTCTGCCCTCTGCTCCTCGCCTCCACATTCTCAGCATCCTGAGTCCTAAGGCCTGGTACGCATCCCTGTAGTAGGCACTGTCAGAGCAGGAGGGAGGCAAAGAGAGGCTCCCTCTGGCTGGGCTGTGCTAAGGGGCCAAGGAACGAATACACCTGCACATAACTTTGTGATAGACTTTGGAACTTGCCTCATTATTTTGTTTAATTAAGCATTATTAAAGCAAATAGATGGATAATTTCCAGGTTAAAATAGAATACCGAGTATTCCATACCAATTATTACACACCTACCAGCTCTTGGCCTTTCCAGAACAGTGAAAGGTAAGCTCTTGAACAGTATAGTGTTCTTAGAGAGGCGGGAAGCAGCCCCCTAACGTGTGTGACACCCTCAGCACAGGTGTAAGAAGCCCCTGACAGGTGAGACACCCTCGGCACAGGTGGGAAGCAGCCCCCTGAGGAGCGTGACACCCTCTGCACAGTTGTAAGAAGCCCCTGACATGTGAGACACCCTTGGCACAGGTGGGAAGCAGCCCCCTGAGGAGCGCGTCACTCTCAGCACAGGTGGGAAGCAGCCCCCTGAGGAGCGTGACACCCTCGACACAGGTGGGAAGCAGCCCCCTGAGGAGCGTGACACACCCGCACAGGTGGGAAGCAGCCCCCTGAGGAGCGCGTCACTCTCAGCACAGGTGGGAAGCAGCCCCCTGAGGAGCGTGACACCCTCGGCACAGGTGGGAAGCAGCCCCCTGAGGAGCGTGACACCCTCAGCACAGGTGGGAAGCAGCCCCCTGAGGAGCGTGAAACCCACCGGCACAGGTGGGAAGCAGCCCCTTGAGGAGCGTGACACCCCCAGCACAGGTGGGAAGCAGCCCCCTGAGGAGCACGTCACTCTCAGCACAGGTGGGAAGCAGCCCCCTGAGGAGCGTGACACCCTCGGCACAGGTGGGAAGCAGCCCCCTGAGGAGCGTGACACCCTCAGCACAGGTGGGAAGCAGCCCCCTGAGGAGCGTGAAACCCACCGGCACAGGTGGGAAGCAGCCCCTTGAGGAGCGTGACACCCCCAGCACAGGTGGGAAGCAGCCCCCTGAGGAGCGCGTCACTCTCAGCACAGGTGGGAAGCAGCCCCCTGAGGAGCGTGACACCCGCGGCACAGGTGGGAAGCAGCCCCCTGAGGAGCGTGACACCCTCGACACAGGTGGGAAGCAGCCCCTTGAGGAGCGTGACACACTCAGCACAGGTGGGAAGCAGCCCCCTGAGGAGCGTGACACCCTCGGCACAGGTGGGAAGCAGCCCCCTGAGGAGCGTGACACCCTCTGCACTGGTGGGAAGCAGCCCCCTGAGGAGCGTGACACCCGCGGCACAGGTGGGAAGCAGCCCCTTGAGGAGCGTGACACCCTCAGCACAGGTGGGAAGCAGCCCCTTGAGGAGCGTGACACCCCCAGCACAGGTGGGAAGCAGCCCCCTGAGGAGCGCGTCACTCTCAGCACAGGTGGGAAGCAGCCCCCTGAGGAGCGTGACACCCTCGGCACAGGTGGGAAGCAGCCCCCTGAGGAGCGTGACACCCTCAGCACAGGTGGGAAGCAGCCCCCTGAGGAGCGTGAAACCCACCGGCACAGGTGGGAAGCAGCCCCTTGAGGAGCGTGACACCCCCAGCACAGGTGGGAAGCAGCCCCCTGAGGAGCGCGTCACTCTCAGCACAGGTGGGAAGCAGCCCCCTGAGGAGCGTGACACCCGCGGCACAGGTGGGAAGCAGCCCCCTGAGGAGCGTGACACCCTCGACACAGGTGGGAAGCAGCCCCTTGAGGAGCGTGACACACTCAGCACAGGTGGGAAGCAGCCCCCTGAGGAGCGTGACACCCTCGGCACAGGTGGGAAGCAGCCCCCTGAGGAGCGTGACACCCTCTGCACTGGTGGGAAGCAGCCCCCTGAGGAGCGTGACACCCGCGGCACAGGTGGGAAGCAGCCCCTTGAGGAGCGTGACACCCTCAGCACAGGTGGGAAGCAGCCCCTTGAGGACCGTGACACCCTCAGCACAGGTGGGAAGCAGCCCCCTGAGGACCGTGACACCCTCAGCACAGGTGGGAAGCAGCCCCCTGAGGAGCGTGACACCCTCGGCACAGGTGGGAAGCAGCCCCTTGAGGAGCGTGACACCCTCAGCACAGGTGGGAAGCAGCCCCCTGAGGAGGGTGACACCCTCAGCACAGGTGGTAAGCAGCCCACTGAGGAGCGTGACACCCTCGGCACAGGTGGGAAGCAGCCCCCTGAGGAGCGTGACACCCGCGGCACAGGTGGGAAGTAGCCCCTTGAGGAGCGTGACACCCTCGGCACAGGTGGGAAGCAGCTCCCTGAGGAGTGTGCCCCCTTGGCACAGGTGGAAAGCAGCCCCCTGAGGAGGGTGACACCCTCAGCACAGGTGGGAAGCAGCCCACTGAGGAGGGTGACACCCTCAGCACAGGTGTGAAGCAGCCCCTTGAGGAGCGTGACACCCTCGGCACAGGTGGGAAGCAGCCCCCTGAGGAGGGTGACACCCTCAGCACAGGTGGGAAGCAGCCCCCTGAGGAGCGTGACACCCTCAGCACAGATGGGAAGCAGCCCACTGAGGAGCGTGACACCCTCGGCACAGGTGGGAAGCAGCCCCTTGAGGAGCTTGACACCCTCGGCACAGGTGGGAAGCAGCCCCCTGAGGAGGGTGACACCCTCAGCACAGGTGGGAAGCAGCCCCCTGAGGAGCGTGACACCCTCAGCACAGATGGGAAGCAGCCCCCTGAGGAGCGTGACACCCTCAGCACAGATGGGAAGCAGCCCACTGAGGAGCGTGACACCCTCGGCACAGGTGGGAAGCAGCCCCTTGAGGAGCTTGACACCCTCGGCACAGGTGGGAAGCAGCCCCCTGAGGAGGGTGACACCCTCAGCACAGGTGGGAAGCAGCCCCCTGAGGAGCGTGACACCCTCAGCACAGGTGGGAAGCAGCCCCCTGTGAAGCGTGACACCCGCGGCACAGGTGGGAAGCAGCCCCCTGAGGACCGTGACACCCTCAGCACAGGTGGGAAGCAGCCCCCTGAGGAGCGTGACACCCTCGGCACAGGTGTAAGAAGCCCCTGATATGTGTGACACCCTCGGCACAGGTGGGAAGCAGCCCCCTGAGGAGCGTGACACCCTCGGCACAGGTGGGAAGCAGCCCACTGAGGAGCGTGACACCCTCGGCACAGGTGGGAAGCAGCCCCTTGAGGAGCTTGACACCCTCGGCACAGGTGGGAAGCAGCCCCCTGAGGAGGGTGACACCCTCGGCACAGGTGGGAAGCAGCCTCCTGAGGAGCGTGACACCCTCAGCACAGGTGTGAAGCAGCCCCTTGAGGAGCGTGACACCCTCGGCACAGGTGGGAAGCAGCCCCCTGAGGAGGGTGACACCCTCAGCACAGGTGGGAAGCAGCCCCCTGAGGAGCGTGACACCCTCAGCACAGATGGGAAGCAGCCCACTGAGGAGCGTGACACCCTCGGCACAGGTGTGAAGCAGCCCCTTGAGGAGCGTGACACCCTCGGCACAGGTGGGAAGCAGCCCCCTGAGGAGGGTGACACCCTCAGCACAGGTGGGAAGCAGCCCCCTGAGGAGCGTGACACCCTCAGCACAGATGGGAAGCAGCCCACTGAGGAGCGTGACACCCTCGGCACAGGTGGGAAGCAGCCCCTTGAGGAGCTTGACACCCTCGGCACAGGTGGGAAGCAGCCTCCTGAGGAGCGTGACACCCTCGGCACAGGTGGGAAGCAGCCCCCTGAGGAGCGTGACACCCTCGGCACAGGTGGGAAGCAGCCCCCTGAGGAGTGTGACACCCTCAGCACAGGTGGGAAGCAGCCCCCTGAGGAGCGTGACACCCTCGGCACAGGTGGGAAGCAGCCCCCTGAGGAGCGTGACACCTTCAGCACAGGTGGGAAGCAGCCTCCTGAGGAGCGTGACACCCTCAGCACAGATGGGAAGCAGCCCACTGAGGAGCATGACACCCTCGGCACAGGTGGGAAGCAGCCCCTTGAGGAGCTTGACACCCTCGGCACAGGTGGGAAGCAGCCCACTGAGGAGCGTGACACCCTCGGCACAGGTGTGAAGCAGCCCCTTGAGGAGCGTGACACCCTCGGCACAGGTGGGAAGCAGCCCCCTGAGGAGGGTGACACCCTCAGCACAGGTGGGAAGCAGCCCCCTGAGGAGCGTGACACCCTCAGCACAGATGGGAAGCAGCCCACTGAGGAGCGTGACACCCTCGGCACAGGTGGGAAGCAGCCCCTTGAGGAGCTTGACACCCTCGGCATAGGTGGGAAGCAGCCTCCTGAGGAGGGTGACACCCTCGGCACAGGTGGGAAGCAGCCCCCTGAGGAGCGTGACACCCTCGGCACAGGTGGGAAGCAGCCCCCTGAGGAGCGTGACACCCTCAGCACAGGTGGGAAGCAGCCCCCTGAGGAGCGTGACACCCTCGGCACAGGTGGGAAGCAGCCCCCTGAGGAGCGTGACACCCTCAGCACAGATGGGAAGCAGCCCCCTGAGGAGCGTGACACCCTCAGCACAGATGGGAAGCAGCCCACTGAGGAGCGTGACACCCTCGGCACAGGTGGGAAGCAGCCCCTTGAGGAGCTTGACACCCTCGGGACAGGTGGGAAGCAGCCCCCTGAGGAGGGTGACACCCTCAGCACAGGTGGGAAGCAGCCCCCTGAGGAGCGTGACACCCTCAGCACAGGTGGGAAGCAGCCCCCTGTGAAGCGTGACACCCGCGGCACAGGTGGGAAGCAGCCCCCTGAGGACCGTGACACCCTCAGCACAGGTGGGAAGCAGCCCCCTGAGGAGCGTGACACCCTCGGCACAGGTGTAAGAAGCCCCTGATATGTGTGACACCCTCGGCACAGGTGGGAAGCAGCCCCCTGAGGAGCGTGACACCCTCGGCACAGGTGGGAAGCAGCCCACTGAGGAGCGTGACACCCTCGGCACAGGTGGGAAGCAGCCCCTTGAGGAGCTTGACACCCTCGGCACAGGTGGGAAGCAGCCCCCTGAGGAGGGTGACACCCTCGGCACAGGTGGGAAGCAGCCTCCTGAGGAGCGTGACACCCTCAGCACAGGTGTGAAGCAGCCCCTTGAGGAGCGTGACACCCTCGGCACAGGTGGGAAGCAGCCCCCTGAGGAGGGTGACACCCTCAGCACAGGTGGGAAGCAGCCCCCTGAGGAGCGTGACACCCTCAGCACAGATGGGAAGCAGCCCACTGAGGAGCGTGACACCCTCGGCACAGGTGTGAAGCAGCCCCTTGAGGAGCGTGACACCCTCGGCACAGGTGGGAAGCAGCCCCCTGAGGAGGGTGACACCCTCAGCACAGGTGGGAAGCAGCCCCCTGAGGAGCGTGACACCCTCAGCACAGATGGGAAGCAGCCCACTGAGGAGCGTGACACCCTCGGCACAGGTGGGAAGCAGCCCCTTGAGGAGCTTGACACCCTCGGCACAGGTGGGAAGCAGCCTCCTGAGGAGCGTGACACCCTCGGCACAGGTGGGAAGCAGCCCCCTGAGGAGCGTGACACCCTCGGCACAGGTGGGAAGCAGCCCCCTGAGGAGTGTGACACCCTCAGCACAGGTGGGAAGCAGCCCCCTGAGGAGCGTGACACCCTCGGCACAGGTGGGAAGCAGCCCCCTGAGGAGCGTGACACCTTCAGCACAGGTGGGAAGCAGCCCCCTGAGGACCGTGGCACCCATGGCACCGGTGGGAAGCAGCCCCTTGAGGAGCGTAACACCCTCGGCACAGGTGGGAAGCAGCCCCCTGAGGACCGTGACACCCCCAGCACAGGTGGGAAGCAGCCCCCTGAGGAGCGTGACACCCTCAGCACAGGTGGGAAGCAGCCCCCTGTGAAGCGTGACACCCGCGGCACAGGTGGGAAGCAGCCCCTTGAGGAGCGTGACACCCTCAGCACAGGTGGGAAGCAGCCCCCTGAGGAGCGTGACACCCTCGGCACAGGTGGGAAGCAGCCCCCTGAGGAGCCTGACACCCTCAGCACAGGTGGGAAGCAGCCCCCTGAGGAGCGTGAAACCCACCAGCACAGGTGGGAAGCAGCCCCTTGAGGAGCGTGACACCCTCAGCACAGGTGGGAAGCATCCCCTTGAGGAGCGTGACACCCTCAGCACACGTGGGAAGCAGCCCCCTGAGGACCGTGACACCCTCAGCACAGGTGGGAAGCAGCCCCCTGACATGTGTGACACTCTCAGCACAGGTGTAAGAAGCCCCTGACATGTGTGATACCCTCGGCACAGGTGGGAAGCAGCTCCCTGAGGAGCGTGACACCCTCGGCACAGGTGGGAAGCAGCCCCCTGAGGACCGTGACACCCTCAGCACAGGTGGGAAGCATCCCCCTGAGGAGCGTGACACCCTCGGCACAGGTGGGAAGCAGCCCCCTGAGGAGGGTGACACCCTCAGCACAGGTGGGAAGCAGCCCCCTGACATGTGTGATACCCTCGGCACAGGTGGGAAGCAGCTCCCTGAGGAGCGTGACACCCTCGGCACAGGTGGGAAGCAGCCCCTTGAGGAGAGTGACACCCTCGGCACAGGTGGGAAGCAGCCCCCTGAGGAGCGTGACACCCTCGGCACAGGTGGGAAGCAGCTCCCTGAGGAGCGTGACACCCGCTGCACAGGTGGGAAGCAGTCCCCTTAGGAGCGTGACAACCTCGGCACAGGTGGGAAGCAGCCCTCTGAGGAGCGTGACACCCTCAGCACAGGTGGGAAGCAGCCCCCTGAGGAGCGTGACACCCTCGACACAGGTGGGAAGCAGCCCCCTGAGGAGCGTGACACCCTGGTCACAGGTGGGAAGCAGCCCCCTGATGAACCTGACACCCTCAGCACAGGTGGGAAGCAGCCCCCTGAGGAGCGTGAAACCCACCAGCACAGGAGGGAAGCAGCCCCCTGAGGAGCGTGACACCCCCAGCACAGGTGGGAAGCAGCCCCCTGAGGAGCGTGACACCCTCAGCACAGGTGGGAAGCAGCCCACTGAGGAGCGTGACACCCTCAGCACAGGTGGGAAGCAGCCCACTGAGGAGCGTGACACCCTCAGCACAGATGGGAAGCAGCCCACTGAGGAGCGTGACACCCCCAGCACAGGTGGGAAGCAGCCCCCAGAGGACCGTGACACCCTCAGCACAGATGGGAAGCAGCCCCCAGAGGACCGTGACACCCTCAGCACAGGTGGGAAGCAGCCCCCTGACATGTGTGACACTCTCAGCACAGGTGTAAGAAGCCCCTGACATGTGTGATACCCTCGGCACAGATGGGAAGCAGCTCCCTGAGGAGCGTGACACCCTCGGCACAGGTGGGAAGCAGCCCCTTGATGAGAGTGACACCCTCGGCACAGGTGGGAAGCAGCCCCCTGAGGAGCGTGTCACCCTCGGCACAGGTGGGAAGCAGCTCCCTGAGGAGCGTGACACCCGCTGCACAGGTGGGAAGCAGCCCCCTTAAGAGCGTGACAACCTCGGCACAGGTGGGAAGCAGCTCCCTGAGGAGCGTGACACCCGCTGCACAGGTGGGAAGTAGCCCCCTGAGGATCGTGACACCCTCGGCACAGGTGTAAGAAGCCCCTGATATGTGTGACACCCTCGGCACAGGTGGGAAGCAGCCCCCTGAGGAGCGTGTCACCCTCGGCACAGGTGGGAAGCAGCTCCCTGAGGAGCGTGACACCCGCTGCACAGGTGGGAAGCAGCCCCCTTAAGAGCGTGACAACCTCGGCACAGGTGGGAAGCAGCCCTCTGAGGAGCGTGACACCCTCAGCACAGGTGGGAAGCAGCCCCCTGAGGAGCGTGACACCCTCGACACAGGTGGGAAGCAGCCCCCTGAGGAGCATGACACCCTCGGCACAGGTGTAAGAAGCCCCTGACATGTGTGACACCGATGGATTTAGGCCCAGATCTCTGTACTGGGGTGAATGTATGACATTGTTCTGCATTCTGTCCATCAATTGTTGTTTTTGCATTTGTCACCCCGAGTGGGACGGGTATGCTCAGACGTGAGTCCCGTGCTCTCCACACCACTGGAGTCAAGCTATCCTGGCTGATGACAGCTGATAGCCAGAAACCGGTCCTAGGATGCTTGATTCCGGTCCAGGGAAGACATGGCTTGGCAGTTCGGGCTGGACTGTTCCCATGAGGCACAGGGTCAAGGCTGATTTGCATATGGCCATGTTTGAACTGGGGTGGTGTGGAGTGCAAAAAAACGATGGATTTAGGCCCAGATCTCTGTACTGGGGTGAATGTATGACATTGTTCTGCATTCTGTCCATCAATTGTTGTTTTTGCATTTGTCACCCCGAGTGGGACGGGTATGCTCAGACGTGAGTCCCGTGCTCTCCACACCACTGGAGTCAAGCTATCCTGGCTGATGACGGCTGATAGCCAGAAACCGGTCCTAGGATGCTTGATTCCGGTCCAGGGAAGACATGGCTTGGCAGTTCGGGCTGGACTGTTCCCATGAGGCACAGGTTCAAGGCTGATTTGCATATGGCCATGTTTGAACTGGGGTGGTATGGAGTGCAAAAAATACGAAGGTTTTAGGCCCAGATCTCTGTACTGGGGTGAATGTATGACATTGTTCTGCATTCTGTCCATCAACTGTTGTTTTTGCATGTGTGACACCCTCGGCACAGGTGGGAAGCAGCCCCCTGAGGAGCGTGATGCCCTCTGCACAGGTGGGAAGCAGCCCCCTGAAAAGCGTTACACCCTCGGCACAGGTGGGAAGCAGCCCCCTGACATGTGTGACACCCTCAGCACAGGTGTATGAAGCCCCTGATATGTGTGACACCCTCGACAGAGGTGGGAAGCAGCCCCCTGAGGAGCGTGACACCCTCTGCACAGGTGGGAAGCAGCCCCCTGAGGAGCGTGACACCCTCGGCACAGGTGGGAAGCAGCCCCCTGAGGAGCGTGACACCCTCGGCACAGGTGTAAGAAGCCCCTGATATGTGTGACACCCTCGGCACAGGTGGGAAGCAGCCCCCTGAGGAGCGTGACACCCTCGGCACAGGTGGGAAGCAGCCCCCTGAGGAGCGTGACACCCTCGGCACAGGTGGGAAGCCGCCCCTTGAGGAGCGTGACACCCTCGGCACACGTGGGAAGCAGTCCCCTAAGGAGCGTGCCCCCCTAAGCACAAGTGAGAAACATCTCCCTGAGGTTTGTGACACCCTCAGCACAGGTGGGAAGCCTCCACCTGATGTGTGACACACCCTCAGCATAGGTGGGAAGCATCTTCCTGAGGTGCATGACACCCTTAGCATAGGTGTGAGCAGCCCCTGACGTGTCTGACACCCTCAGTCAGTCCGAACTCTTCAGCCAGAAGTACTTTGAATATGGGGTTTCTGAACCTCCTGCTTAAGAGAGTAAAAAGGAAATAAGAAGCCTAAGAATAAGAGGTTCTCATGGCTCAAACATCAGGGCTTCCTGGAGATGTCACACATGTTAGAGGCTATTCAGGTTCAGTGAATGTGTGGTACCTGGTGAGCTCTGGGTGTGCTCAAACAGTTTTGTTAATTAAACATGTGATTATCTGTATTTACCAAATGGATCTGAAAATTATATATGATGTATAATCTTAGACTGATGCCAAGATTCACTACAGAAAATGTGGTCTTAGACTGTGGTCAAGACCTGTTTTTGGCTATCTTCAGCGGAAAAATAATTGATCTAATCTCTAAACCTGGCTAAGTAAAACCTGAAAAAGAAGTTTAATTGAATAAGAAAAAAGTGCACCCAATTAATGTAACACATTGTACTGTATGTTCTGAAAAGCTAAAAATGCTTTGTTCTTTCTAGAAAATTTGGCTGCAAAAAATATTATCCTGATGAAGACACTACGACGTGTCGAAACGCGTTGACAGACAACAGCCTCACTAATACAATCTGGGACGACAATATTGTTCCTCGGGTATTATTATTAGAACAAATGTTTTATTTTAAAAAATAATAATTAGAATTTTTTATTGTATCAAATTATCATGTATACATGATTTATGTGTTTAATCTCTTTTATCAATATAATTAAAAAATATTTTATATATCAGTACAGTCCTTTGTGTTATTGTTTGTGTATAATCTGTTCTTTTGAATAGCCAGTGTTTGTCCTTGTATTTTTGGCCTGGGTTTATACCTTTGCATTGAGCTCTGGGTGTGCACCAGCAGTGATACACAAGAGTGTTGCAACTATGGATTTGCTCAGTTCTCATCATCTGCCTAGCTTATCGTCTCCTGCTCAACTTGCCGCTAAATTCCTAGAAATATTCTATCACCATGTATGTGCAGCTATTAGCCCAGTTATTCACTAAACTGACCCCATGCATGTGCAGCTAGTAGTCCAGGTACTCACTAAGCAGGTCCCATGTATGTGCAGCTGCTAGCCCAGGTACTCACTAAGCATGCCCCATGTATGTACAGCTGCTAGCCCAGGTACTCACTAAGCGTGCCCCATGCATGTGCAGCTCCTAGCCCAGGTACTCACTAAGCGGGCCCCAAACATGTGCAGATGCTATCCCAGGTACTCACTAAACTGGCCCCATGTATGTGCAGTTATTAGCCCAGGTACTCACCATGTGGGCCCCATGTATGTGCAGCTACTAGCACAGTTACTCACTAAGCATTTTATTAAGTTTAAGTTTATTTTTTACTTTGCATAGTTATGTAAAACATTGCAACATTTGCTTAAAAAGAAAACAATAAATATGGTAAAATAGTTATTGTACAAAATTAAAAACCATAAAACAGGGACCACAATTACTATACAGAGAAATGTAGCTGTACAGGCTATGACAATGTTCATTTGTTCGCAAGATAAAGTGCAGGGCATTCGCTGTTCCTACCTGGTACTGGACGTGGGCGTGTTAATCGAGCCCTTTAGTCTGTATTGTTCTTGTCGTTTGTTCTTGCTCAGTAATTATTTGTTCAAGAAAAGGGCTAATGCTCTATCCTTTAAGGGGGAACAGTCCTGGTTTATAAATGAGTTAGTTGCATCAATAGGGCTTCTTCCTTGTGTGGCTTACTTATATGGCTATTCCAATATTAACAATGTTTTGTTCGACCAACTTCAAGAATTTTACTAATCTGCAGTTCAGCTGCGTATTTCCCGGATTGAAGCAAGCCAACACCGCTTGTCTCCTGGTGCGGATACCTAACTGCTTAAGGGGAGCTTTTAACAGCGCTATCCGTTCTTGATGTGCTGCTTCTGTTCAGGTACTCACTAAGCAGACCCCATACATGTGCAGCTGCTGCCCAGGTACTCACTAAGCGGGCCCCATGTATGTGCAGCTGCAGCCCAGGCAGTCACTAAGTGGACCCCATACATGTGCAGCTGCTGCCCAGGTACTCACTAAGCTCGTCCCATGTATGTGCAGCTTTAACCCAGGTACTCACTAAGCGTACCACAGACATTTGCAGCTGCATCCCAGGTACTCACTAAGCTTGTCCCATGTATGTGCAGCTTTAACCCAGGTACTCACTAAGCGTACCACAGACATTTGCAGCTGCATCCCAGGTACTCACTAAGCGTGTCCCATGTATGTGCAGCTGCTTCCCAGGTACTCACTAAGCATACCATAGACATGTGCAGCTGCTGCCCAGGTACTCAATTAGACACAAGATAGTTACGGCATCAACATCCTGTGATTCTGGAAAAATCACTCAGTTCCCCAGGCCTAAAAAAGATGACTCTGCCCTTGTGTAGTGTAATCGGTGGCTCTAATGCCCTTGGGCCACGATCGCGAGACATAAAGCTGCTGCAGTTCCCACATGGCTTGTACGTGATAATTATCTCACTAGCTCTTTTCCTGCCTTTTTAGGTCTCGTCCTACGCAATGCGCATGCTTTGCATAGGAGGGGACCTAATTCCATCGGCAGCGCTTTGGCAGCAAAGAAGTGCACGCCTTGCAATGCAACGCTTGCACATCTTGGCGATTTCCTTTTGGGAGCGCGCGGCGCCATGTGGTGGCGCCATATGGTCGCACGCTCCCAAAAGGAAATCGCCCATGCCCCCTCCCGCTGCTGCGTGCTTTTTAGGTCTCGCCTGTCGATGCGCATGCGCATCGAGCAAGCGAGACTATGGGGGCTTATCCACTCTTTGTCCAACTTGCAAGGAATCGTGGCGATTCCTTGCAGTGCCCGTGACTTTTAAGCTCAATGCGCATGCGCATTGAGCTTAAAAGCGCGTGCACATCAGTTCCCTCATCCGCACGTCGCATTTCTCCTCCCCCCTCGCCCACTCCCCTGCCCGCCGTGTCGCATTTCTCCTCCCCCCTCCCCTTATCTGTCTTCCCTTCGTCTGTTCCCTCTCCCCGCTCCGCCCCCTCCCCTGCCCGCCGTGTCGCATTTCTCCTCCCCCCTCCCCTTATCTGGCCTTCCCTCCGTCTGTTCCCTCTCCCCGCTCCGCCCCCTCCCCTGCCCGCCATGTCGCATTTTTAAAAAAATTTTCAATGACTTTTTCAAACCACTGAATTGTGCCAGGAATATCATAATCTTTTTATTAACAGCTGTAGGTTTTTGCAATTATCTAAAAATGTCAAGTTGCTATTTTGATGTGCACTCGTTGGCAATGGCTAATCACAATTATGTGTGCTCACTATTTACAATTCTTAACTATTTCCAAAGCACAGTGGTTTGCAGACACGTCCTTGTTTCCTAAATTCAGCCCCTCACAGTAATTTCTCCAAACTCCCTACTCTCCGGCGACATCATGCAGACAAACCAGTGTTCACGCTTCCGGCGTAGGGATTCCCTTCAAGTAAACAACTGCTCCACCTCTGCCGGCTGTCCTCCTTCGGTTGAACTCTGGCAAGACATGCGGTAAGAGACTCCGACCATTCTTTTTGGATATTATATCGAGCACTGGTGTGTTTCGAATTTAATGTTGTCCCAAACGCTTGTCACATTTAGCGTGATTCCTTTTTTCAGGCAGCCTCGAGCTTTTTTAATTGTTTTTTCAAGCCGTTAGACTCGGCGGGAGCTCGCTGTATCAGATTAACATAGGCCTCTGCAGCTAACAGCTATGTTGATTATTGTGACCAGTTCTTGCAACCCGCACCCCTGAGGCATTTTGACATTTGATTTTGGTCTGTACTTTTTACTTACGGGATTCCTGCACAAACAAGGACACTGCCCACCGAAGGTCTGCTGCCATTTAATTAATTCCGCTTAACACGGACCTGTTCTTAGACACATTTTCGATAATGGTTAGAGGCCACAACACATATATACGGATTTTTCTTTCCTCTAATACAATGTACATTTAAGGTGGCCTTCTCAACCCACTAGGTCATCCTCTGTTTTACTTGAATTTAATCTTATTGGGTATATCTCGGTATTTGCGAGTGTCTGACAACGTTGGTTCATACCAGGGTTTTAGCTGTGTCGGTCAGGGGGTTTGCTGCAGAGGCAGTCTTCTGAGGAACTGCCTCAGTTGTGTGATCCTGGGCAACTCGCTCTGTATCACTGCGTTCAGATCGGCATTCATCAAAGTGAAGCAAACCAAAGCCAGTGCCTACCATTGTGTGAAAATAGGACAGTGTGTAATCTTATTTCAAGCAAAAGTCATACATCTCAGGATGCGCTCACAATCCCTAAGTTATCACAAATTGTAAATGTAAATGTATTGTAAATGTATTGGCATTTATATAGCGCACTACTTACCCGTAGGGTCCCAAGGCGCTTCGACCGCTGCGAAACCCTTCCTGGCTTCCCTGAGAGATGGTCCCTTAATGGGTATCTCCAGGGTGAGACCAGGCATCCCCAGCGGTCTGGTGGGGCCGTTAGTGAAGATGAGGCAAGCTAATGCCCAGAGTTGCCGAGTGTGATCGCTGATCAGAGTGGGCACCGAGGCGAGAGAATTATCGAGTCCGCTGACCCTGGTCCAGAAACCTGCCGCGCCGGGAATCGAACCCTGGTCCCGGGCCGTCCTCTGCTCTGGGTCTGCCGCCTCTAACCAGTGAGCCACACTACTTCAACACCCTGCAAGTGGAATGTGTTAATTTGTGTGCGTGTGAATTCGAGATCCTACATTTTTAATTAAATAGTGGAAAGTATGAGGTCCTAGAACAATGCCCTCGAGGGACCCCTCTGCCACACCCTGAAAACGCCCATTATTATATGTGCACACATGTTGGTTCTATGAGAGTAGTTACTTCACAGCCTTAAGGCCACACTCCATGTGACATCCCTTTTATGCACCATATGAACATGACCTGCACTTGCTTAATTCTTAGATGTTTGTATTCAGCCCCTATGCAGAGGGTTGAGGCGATGAGGAAGGTCACGTGCCCAGTAGATGTCCCAAGATCGTGAAGACAGGTTGTCTTTTATTCTGAACCCTCTCAGATGTATGCATGACCTTAACATATGCATGTTCTTTCATATGCCTGGCCCTAAGATGTCCTCAGACATGCCTGACCATAACATACTGTGAACAGAATATGAATGTACTTACATATTTTCTCAGAGATGTCAGATGCTCTTGGGTGGTGTGCCTGCATGTACGCAAGAGCGTGTGTTGCACTGGTGTTGCCAATAGGTCTCGCATTAGGAAAGTTGGAGCTATTGGTTTTGTAAATGACAAAGCCCTTTATGTTTTTAAAATTAAAACAAAAATAAAAGGCATTGCTATTTGCAATTGTAATAGCTCCAACTTTCCTACTGCGAGACCTATTGGCAACCCTTCACCCTCAACCTCTCACTCACCCTCACTCACCCTCACTCACCCTCAACACCTCAGCCTCACCCTCACCCTCACTCACCCTCACCCTCACTCACCCTCAACCCCTCACACTCACTCACCCTCACCCTCACTCACCCTCAACTCCTCACCCTCACTCACCCTCACTCACCCTCACCCTCACCCTCACTCACCCTCACCCACACTCACCCTCCCTCAACCCCTCACCCTCACTCACCCTCAACCCCTCACCCACACCCTCAAACCTTCACCCTCAACCCCTCACTCACCCTCACTCTCACTCACCCTCACTCAGCCTCAACTACTCTCACTCACCCTCAACCCCTCACCCTAACTCACCCTCACCCTCACTCACCCTCAACACCTCACTCACCCTCATCCTCACTCACCCTCAACACCTCACCCTCAACCTCAACCCCTCACCCTCACTCACCCTCACCCTCACTCACCCTCACTCTCACTCACCCTCAACCCCTCACCCTCACACAGTGCAATAGGTCTCAGACCATTTCAGTTAAAGCTTTAAGAAATGTTTATGGCTTTTTTTATTTGTAATTCTTTAGCATTGGCTACAGGAAACAAAAATGCTAAACATTTACAAAAATAACCCATAAACAATTCTAAAAGCACTAACTCTAATGGTGCGAGACCTATTGCATTTCCAATGCTTGTTTTTTATGCAAATGATGGCTTTCACGGCCGCGCAGCTTTACTGTCGTGCGGCCAATGCTTGTTTTATCTTGGCATAGTGGTGTTTCAGGCCGCATAACTCACTTATCACTAGCTAAAGCCAGAGTGCAAGGAGAAGAGTTCATAAACACAAACACGGCCACACACAGACCTCGTTTCAGGAAGTGCGATACTTGTTTAGGAGTCTGAAAGCGTTGGAATTGGCAAAGTCCTCAAACTGGATAAGGCAGTCCATCCCATACCTGTGTACAAAAAGTTTTGAATTTCCAAACTTTGAATCTGAAAGCTCCAAACTATATCTACGGATCCTTCTGCCGGGTACTCGTTTCCACCACTATCACGGCTGGGGTAAGAGCGGTCCAAAGTGCGTCTCTTGCGCAGAGGGACTGTCAGACCCAGGTTTACAATCTGAACGACCGCTCTTACAAATGAAAATATATTTAAAAAATCATCAATGCAGACGCTCTAAGTAAGAACTAATTATATTTATTAAATGGGCCGTATGGCGTAGAAAAACACACAGCTGTCCACGTTGCCCAGTGCAGGGCTGTCAATCACAACAATAAGCAATGCTCCTGCTTGGTGTTGAGACCTTGGGACTGAATACGAACCGTAGTGTGAAGCCGGCGGCATCCGTATTATGATGAGACAACCACGCAGGGCATGCCTATGTAAGGCCGAAGGCGATGCCTCTGCGGTGCAGCTCCTACACTGTCGTGCATGCACTGTTACTATGCTATGCGCCATATCGCCATTGGCACAGAGGGCACGCGCGGCGCAACAGTGCATGCAGAGGGTGTGTGTGTGTGGGGGGGTGGGGGGGAGGGGGTGGCACTACATGTGCCCCCATTGCTAGGGTGACCAGAATTTTAAAGAAAAAAACCGGGACCTTTCACAAAAATAGAAGAACTATAACTTTACGTCAAGCGAGCGCACAGTATGACAGTGCTCCTCAGCATAGATTAACAAAACCTCCCAACAGTTTGGTTGATAAAAAATAAAAGCTAGGATTTGGGATGCAGTAGGCCGCTGCGCCTGGTGCACTGCTGATGGCTACGTCTCTGTGACGCGAGGATGCACCTTTCATGTGTCGCTTGTTTTAGAATGGCAGGGAAAAAAAACCTTCTTTTCGTATATTCACAAATGCATGACAGAAAGCAGCGCATGCTCAGTTTAGGTCGCAAGCACTACTGTTTAACACGCCTTCTAAAATACTCAGGCATACTTGCTCATATGAGACATACGTGACGTAGTACATACTATGTGACATGTCGCATTTAGATTATGCCAATAGCCTTTATGCAGGCGCCCCTCTCTACCTTGTTGAAAGGTTACAAGTGATTCAAAATGCAGCCGCCAGATTGATTGGTAATATCCCCTACCGTCACTCTGTTGCGGCTTATCGGAAGGAACTACACTGGCTTCCCATATCCAGACGCATCCAGTTTAAAATCCTGATTCTGGCCTTTCGTGCCATCAATGGCACTGGCCCTGCTTACCTGAGTACTAGACTTAAACTTTCCCACTCTGCCAGAACTTTAAGATCAAATAGCCTACGTCTCCTGGTGGTGCCCAGATTTCGACGCACCAGGTGCGGTGGCAGAACGTTTGGAGTGGCTGCTGCCAAATATTGGAACTGCCTCCCACTGGACCTCAGGTTTATTGACTCAGAACACGTGTTCCGCCGCAAACTTAAGACCTGGCTGTTCACTCTCCCTTAAATTCTCCCCCTGTTCCTACCTGCTTTCCTTCCCCTCTGATGAACAAGTACTCTGTAGCGCCGGGACACCCCCTTTGGGGGTAGCTGTGCGCTTTATAAGCTTCCTAATAAATAAATAAATAAATCTTTTACACGCTTTTAAGCTCCGTGACTGTTTCTAGAGACCCTGTCTCCATTTTCTTTGGCAGTCCTCTACCTCTTGTAGATAATATTGTACTTTACCCAACTTACATTTTACACTCACCCCAGCACGCTATTAATATTAACGCAGAAAATTGACGTAGCGCTAGACCTACACTGAACAGCGAAGAATGTAAGTTCCCATCACAAGGTAATATGGCGTCAGAGACAATTTGTTGCCATTTATAAAACCCCCTTCATATCTGGCGTGTGTTGCATTAATATGAACTGATCAAAACTTAACGAGTGTAAGAGTTTTTATTGATGTCCTCAAAGCTAAAGTAAAAAAAAAGTTAAAGGTTTAAAGGCCGTGTTGAGAAACTCTGCATTACACCACAGAGTAGGCCAGGGCTCGGTTACGTGTGACGGCAATATGTACCTGAGTAAGTATATGAATACCCCTGGACCATTTCATGAGTACATGAAACTGTTTAGACAGATTCTAACACCCTCAGTCTTACTGAGGCAGTGATTTACGGACTGTCCTGGGCTGTACACTTGATAATGGGTCTTTCCATGGAACATTAAAGGTACACATTAGCAAAAATACTGCCTATGAACTCTACCCAAGGAAGCTTGAATTGCCTGCCAGCGCGGGGGTGAGCTGTGTTAAAAACTGACACAGAAGACCACTTATGTTAGGATACCAAATGAGCTTACGAGTTTTCTTAAATACTAAATTCTAACCAGAGTTGCATTCATGGAGGAAGCATTTCCTGGAAGTGTTTAGAGTAAAGATATCACGTGTAGATGGTCATGGTCATAATCTTTCGTTCATGCACATACAATATGTAATGACCTTCCAGTCTTCCAGTTTTTATATTCAAGAAGAAAGTGAAACGTGTGCTGAAGAGAGAGAGAGAGAGAGAGAGAGAGAGAGAGAGAGAGAGAGAGAGAGAGAGAGAGAGAGAGAGAGAGAGAGAGCGAGAGTGTGATAGTGTCTCAATACTTCTACCCACATATTCCTCACCTTTACCTTATTCACTAGGTGGCACAGTGCAGCTCCACACCGGCTTTGTTCCATTCACAGAAGAGACTGAGCAGAGCTGCATATAATAAGCGGCAACCCTCTGTGCGGATGTCTGTTTCTTTTCTTTCCGTACCTTGAACATGGATCTGGAGCTACTCTCTCACTTTCTTCGATCATTTAACGGCTCCCAAAATAAAATCCAGTGAGCAAGGGTGCTATGTTCCCTTCTAAAACTAGAGGCTTCAAATTGTGACTGCAGGAAACAGATGTCAGTCATGGAGTCGGCCAAACTCTATCACCAACAGAAACACTCCTCCTTCTAGCAACTACACAACCAGCACCTTACCCACTCAACCTTCCTTAATTGTCCCTCCCTACAATACCAACATACCCACACCGCCACAACTTGGTACTTGCCCAATAACCTCTGAAGTTAACAGTTCCACTAACTCAACTTCTAGCAACTACACAACCAGCACCTTACCCACTCAACCTTCCTTAGTTGTCCCTCCCCACACTACCAACATACCCACACTGCCACAACCTCTCCCTCCCTCCCCTCGTCCACTATCCCCCCTACTCAACTGTCTACCATCCGAGTTCTCTTAGGAACAAGCAGACTCCCCCTTCCTCTGACCTCCCGTAGACCTCCCGTAGACCACCCCAACAACTTAGACCTATCCCCCTTGTCCCCCCACTACTCGCCCAATAACCTCTGAAGCTAACAGTTCCACTAACTTAACTTCTAGCAACTACACAACCAGCACCTTACCCTCTCAACCTTCCTTAATCGTCACACCCTACAATTCCAACATACAACCGCCAAAATTTGGTACTCGCCCAATAACCTCTGAAGCTAACAGTTCCACTAACTTAACTACCTCTCCCTCACCACCTTCGTCCACTATCCCCCCTACTCAACTGTCTACCATCCCAGTTCTCTTAGGAATAAGCAGACTCTCCCTTCCACCGACCTCCCCTAGACCACCCCAACAAATTAGACCTATCCCCCTTGTGCCCCCTCCAAATCGCCCAATCCCACTCCCCTCTGTTGCATGCTGATTAATTGCTGATCCGCCTCCTGCCACGCTACTGAGATTGCTGAAACCATTCTTAGTGAAAACATTGACATTGCATTCCTAACTGAAACTTGGCTCACCGCCCACTCCACTCCCATCCTCAACTTGCTTATCCCCCCTGGTTACTCTATCATTAAAAAAGATAGAATCGAACAAACAGGAGGAGGACTCGCCATCATTTTAAAAATTGAACTTAACATCTCGCTCGTTCATCTACATGACCCTTCATCCTTTGAATACCTTTGCGCTGATCTCATTATGCCTTACTCCCCCACCACCCGGTTGCACACTATCTACCACCCCCTGGAAATAACATCCCCTTTACGGAAGAGTTGACTGATTTTATTATACAATCATCGCTCTCACATTCTAAAAATCTCTTCCTCGGTGACTACAACATCCATTGGAACAAAAGTGATGATCCTGCTGTCATCCTATTTAATGATACCATGGACATCACCAATATGACCCAACTCTGCCATTCTCCAACCCATAAGAAAGGTGCCACCCTTGATGCTATTATGACTAGCAACGATCTGGCCTCCCTCTCAAATATACTTCCAGTAGACTGGTCTGACCACTACCTTATCCTCTTCACCATGAATAGATCCATGACTCGCCCCGCCCCATCAGCTCTAAGAAATCCACACGCAACCTTCACCTTATTCCTCCTGGTGAATTGGAATCCACTATTAAGGCCCACTTACTTCTCCCCCCTCTCTCTGACAGCACCACCAGCCTAACTAACCATTATAACAATTCTATTCTTGAAGCCCTTGACCAAATTGCTCCAATCAAACTCAAACAACAAAAAAGCAACCCTCCTAAGTCTTGGTTCAATTCTGAACTTAACAACGAAAGACGGACCCTTAGACATTCTGAATGGGTTTGGAGGAATCATCCAACCGTTGACAATCTGGCTCTCATTAGAACTGCTAGAGTACAGTACAAAAAACATGTCTTTAATGAGAAAGCCTCCTTTCTACGATCACAACTTGATCAAGCCAGAAACCGCCCTAGAGAGCTCTTTAACATTGTTAAAAAACAAACCTCCACTGGCCCTCCTAAAATATTAGCCTCTATTGACAGATGCGAAGAAATTGCCAGTTTCTTTACAAACAAAATCAACAAGATCGAACTATCCTTCTCTTCCCTCCCACTCTCACTTCAACCTACTCCCATCCTATACACCCTCCCCAACACTCCTAACTCTCCTCCGTCCACTTTTTCCACCCCTCTCGATCCTTCTCAGATCCTCCCTGCTCTCCCCCAACAAGATACCTCTCCGAAAATAAGCCCCCCTGCTAAAAACAATGCCACATGGAGTGATTTTAGTCCAGTATCTGAATCTACGATCACTAATATCATTGCCAAACTAAAACCTTCCTCCCACTCCAAAGATCCTCTTCCCGCTCTTTTGGTTCAAGAACTTAAATTCATCATTGCCCCTATATGGACCAAAATCATCAACTCCTCTCTTTCCACTGGCTGTGTCCCCACCTCCCTTCAGCTTGGTCAAATCTCACCCACTCTCAAAAACACCACTGCGGACCCCAATGACCTTAACAACCTTCGCCCTATCTCTAACCTTCCATTCCTCTCTAAAACCCTTGAAAAATGTGTCCTATTGCAATTAGAGAAACATATCGCCTTCTTCAACCTCCTTGATATTTTCCAATCCGGCTTTAGAAAGGGATGCAGTACAGAAACTGCTATGCTAAATATCACTGATGACATTCATCGCTTCCTAGACAAAGGGGAATCCTCATTACTAATCCTCCTCGACCTCTCAGCTGCATTTGATACCGTCCACCACCCCACCCTTCTCAACACTCTCAAAGACCGGTTCGGCTTGGATGGCAACGTATTCAAATGGTTCTCCTCATTCCTTCAAAACAGATCACAGCAAATCAAGCTCAGCCACTTTCTCTCTAAACCTCAACCTGTCTCACTCGGCGACCCTCAAGGATCCATCCTCTCCCCAACCCTATTCAATCTGTTCATGGAACCACTCACCCTCATCCTCAAACAAGCTAATATCAATTACCACCTCTATGCCTATGACACCCAATTATATTACAAGATCAAATCCCACAAAGACATTCTCCACCTCAATGAGACCTTGACCAGAATTCAAATCTGGTTCCATCGGAACCATTTCAAACTGAACCCGAATAAAACTGAAATCATCCTTTTCTCCCCCAAAAACAACACCCTTCCCGTTCAACTCTGGATAAATGACATCAAAGCTCTTAACTGCACACTCTCCACCTCTAATTCTGTCAAATCCCTAGGCATCAGTATCAACCAGAATCTAAATCTCATCCCCCACATTAAAAATGCATCCAAAAGTGCGCTTTTCACCCTTCTCCACCTCAAGAAACTTAAACCATTTATTTCAGCAGACGATTTCAAACTTGTTATCCAATCGCTTGCCCTTTCCAGGATTGACTATGGCAATGCCACTTTGGCTAGCACCCCTAAAATCCATCTTGCACCAATGAAATCTGTCCTCAATCTAGCTGCGAGACTCATCTCTGATTGTAAAAAATTTGATCACATCTACCCCGTCCTCTAAAATCTCAATTGGCTCCCAATAGAAGGAAGATCCACCTACAAGATTGCCTGCATCACTCACAAAGCTCTTCACCAAAACATCCCTTCTCACCTTACAACAAAACTACACAAAGCAGGTTGCTCCAGGTCCCTGAGGAGCACAAACTCCCTTGTCTTGATCCCACCCAGACTCAAATGTCAATAGACCCAATCCTGTGCGTTCTCTGGTAACGCTCCTACAATTTGGAACTCTCTCCCTAAGGATCTTCGCTGCAATCCCTCTTACCCTCTCTTCAAAAAGGAACTCAAAGTACTTCTTCTCAACAAGTATTGGGATATCTAATGTTACTGACTCTGACCATGTTCACTCCTTTCTCTTCCCTTGTCTACTCCTCTTCCCACCCCCTCTCAATCCCTTCATTCTCTCACTCCCCCTCTCTTCACCCCCTCTCTCTCCTAAGTTTTAATTATTCATTTTCCACTTAATTTTATCTCTCCGTTTCTTTGCCCCCTTAGCCCTGCTGAATGCATTATCATACTGTAACTCTTTTTCGCTTAATTGGTAATTTTATCTCATTATGTTCACCATCATTGTAAAGTGCTCCGATACTCTTGGGTCCAGTAGCGCTATATAAAACCTTTGAAATAAATAAAGTAAGAAAGAAATAATACATGAGGTGTCTTTGGTATTTGGGATTGGCAGTACTGCAGCAGGTTAAGGCCTTTAAAGCGGCTAGTTAAAAGTATCTCTGCTTTCCAGCTGTGCCCTGAGCTAGAGAAGTCTGGTCTCTGATTTTGCTATCGTGCATCGAAAGGTTCCCCTTATGCTCCTAAAGCAGCCGTTTTACATTCTGTTGGAACGATCTTGTGACTTTGCCAGGCTGCCCCGGGCCACCGAAGGGTGCCACCTATGAGGGCGGCCACCATTAGTGCCACATGATGGCACAGACCCCAGGAGCGGTCTAGTGTCTGGGACCTGGAGGGTCCCAGGTGACGTCACTTCCGGTGGGGGAAGGGCGGGGCCGAGGGTATATGGCTGGGGTCACGTGTCTGGCGCCCTCTTTGATTCCTGGTCGGCCTCGTGGACGGATCCCCCCCCCCCTTGACCCCGATGAGCTGTGCTGCCCGGACGCTGTTTTTGTGAGGTGAGTGGTTTTCCCTCCCGCTCCCCTCCCCTCCCTCTCCCTGCTCCTTGGTTCCCCACGGGTCCTTGGTGGTCGGGTGCTGCCTCCTTAGGTGCGGGGTATGGGCTGCAGTCGCGTGGTCTAGGACCGGGTCGGGTGTCGGTCGGTGCCTTTGCGGTGGGGGGAAAGGGGGTGGGCCTGGGCCTGGTCTTGCGGGCTGTGGGGGGCAACTTGAAAGGTACATGCGGGGTCTATGCTGCAATTAAGGCCGGGCTTCGCATTGTCGGAAGCCTATTTATCTTGCACAGAACAGCTGTAAATTAAGCTTCCAAATAATGTAAAAGTTCACGTACAGCGATGAGCTATGCTTCAGCTGCTGGGGAATTTTGTGTACCGGAGGCCATTCATCATGTGGAGGGATAGTAAGTTTGGTGGGCAGCCCGGGCCATTCTTCACATGTGGGGCATGAGGCGCGGCTGAGGTGGACAATATATATAGGTTTTTTAAACTTGGTGTGGTGTGGCCGTGCGGCCGTCCCTCTGCCTGCGGGTCTCTTGGGGGGGGGGAGTTGTGATCTCTTGCAGCCTTGCTTCCCGGTGCCTTTCCGTTCCCCCTGCCTCCTGGTACCGTGCCCTCCCTGCCCCCTTCCTTGCCTTGTTGTCCAAGAATTGGTGTGCGCGCTGCTGCTCCTTGCTGTCTGTGCCCCTTGTTGCCGGTCTCCCTGTGCGCGCCTTCCTGGGCCCGTTGTGAGAGGGGGGCACCCTGCGGCTCCTTGCCGGCGTGGGCAGGGGTTGCGGCGGGCAGGTCGGCATGGTATCCTTCATGCGTGCGCCCTGGGAGCCACGGCTCAGACCTTACGACTTACACCCATGTCCCCGCCTGCGTTGAGCTTTGTAGGGGTGGGGCGCGGACAGAGCCTGCATGTGGGTGGAGAGTGGGGGGGGAGCGGGTGGAGGCATTGCCGGGGACTATTTATTTGTTTAATTTTATGCATTTTTATATAGCGCGGACTTTACCCGTAGGTGTCAGAGGGCTTCACAATCGGAACAGAACTGATACATGAGAACAATTACGGGTGAACAAATTACATACACGGACGTTACATTGCATAAGGCGAGGGTGACAATCGTGAGCAAACAGGGATGCAAGAGGTAGAAAGCGGTGCATTACAGGAGGAAGGGGTGACACGTGTGCAGGTTACAAGGGAGTACAGAGTGCAAGTAGAGGTATAATACCAATAAATGAAGGACACTCAAACACATGAACAAATGTTGCGGCTTAGCTGGAGCGTTGATGATTAAATACGAGTGAATACAGCGTGAATATCACCCGATGGTGTACGAGCGCTTCTCAGAAGAATAGCGCAATTTATGTAAACCATGTACTGTTTCCCTCACGCCGTTGGCGGGAGCTGTGCCTAGGTTATTTAATTTTGAGTTTATTAGCGTGCACATTACCCGAAGGTGTCAGAGCGCTTTACATAGAATCAGGTTTTGCATAGGACTTGGGGTTACATGAGTTTGTTTAGAGGCATGAATGGTTAAAGTTGGATGAACAGTGGCAAGTGGAAGCGTTTCTATGTACACATGCAATGTTACTGCTGAGGTGGATGTTCATCATAAGAGCCAGGTACAAGCCTTCTTGCTCACTTCTTGTAGGTTCGATGTCACATGGCAATGATACGGATGCAATGGCAGAAATAACACAAAACCATGTGATTATTTTCATTGCATTTTCTACTAGCCCGTCCAGCCCCCCGATGCCTGGTATGATGTGTAGGTTGGGCGGGGTTGGGGCTATTTACGTCTTGCTTTATGTCCATGCAGGCAATCAGTCAGAGGAGGATGCCGGGGCACGCCTCATGGAAGGTCACGGTAGTAACCATGGGTAAACAAGTGTCGGCGCACTGGGGTCAGTGGGGCTGATATAACGGAAAACAGGTGTGGTTTGAGGCTAACGTGTTTTTCTGATTTCAGATTGTCTGTTGGCAAAGAATTACACCACAGGGAGGACTTTTTGAGCTGGATCTGGAGCAGGTATAGCTGGGAACGCTGCGGGCAATGGGGGTTGGCCCTTTGCGGGAGGGGCAGGGCCCTCAGAGCTCCAATCGACGTGTGTCAAGTGGTGAGGGGGGCGTTGCTAACCTTTCTTTCATCTCTACTCAGAATTATCGCGATGTGGACTCTGTCAGGCCTGGATCATGCAAACGCCTAGTCGCCTATTCTTGAGTAAGTAAGTCGGGGGACTGGGGGACGTGGATGCAGCAGTACAGGCAGAGGGGCTGGCCTAGCTACTTGAGTGTTAAGGACACGTCTGATTCTGACTTTATCCCCCATAGATTGAGAGACGCGAACCCGACGACACGCCATGGAGAGCCAGGGCTCCCCAGCTCTCTTTACGCAGACGTCGCAGGTGGACGATTCGTTGCCGGATGCGACACAAGAGGCTCAGTGGGCGGCGTTTATTCGTATGGCCAAAGGAAAGGGCCTGTCCTGGGCCACAGGGATCTTGAAGGACATCGAAGGAGATGACTCTGGCGTCATATGTGAGGCCCCCCTCCGGACCTTGACCTCAATCAGGAGGCTGGTCCTTCCAGGGTATCGAAGCGTGCTCGCAAGCCCACGTCTAAGGAATTCCTGCCAGACCCTCTGCCAGTCAAGGTTAGGGCAGTTCAAGCTCAGAAGGAGGCTGCTCCACTGCCGGTCGCCCCACGCCCTTGGTACCTGTGGCTCCCCAAGACAATGTCCAGAATGCGGCAGTGCACGCCACACGTGAAGATCTGGGTAAACTCTTTGACACTCTGAAAGACTTCATGGCAGAGCTTGGGGAGGGGTCGGGCTACCCCTTCTCCGGTCCTGCCGACCAGTGTTTCAGCTGGGGAGAGGGAGGAGCTAGGGCAGCGGCTTCTATGTGGGTCAACCAGGCGTTGGTGCCACTGCCCTCCCCCTGGTGGCTCCCCCCCCAGCCTAAGTTTGCCTTTGGTGGTCTCGGCCACACCTTTGCCTAGTGGACCCACTGGGGGAGCTGTAATGTCCCCCCCTCCTTTGGCGCCCATTCTTCCTCCCACAGTCAGAGTCAGCAGCAGTGGTGATGCTTTGCACTCCGCAGCCGCAGGGTTAGCCAGCTCTGTTTCGTCCACTGGTACGTCTTCTTCACCTGCACCAGGCAGCGGTGCCTTGCTACTTCCTTTGACCACAAGCAGCGCACCCTGTGTAGTTCCTCCTGCAGCGCAGCCAGCTGCCCCCGCGCCGGAGCGGGCAGTTACCGCTGCACCCCTGTTATCTGGTCACTGTCACTTGGCCTGGCAGGTACCCCTAGCTGCTAAAGAGATGATCTGGAGGAGGGAGCTGATAGACATTTTCTTGCTACTATTATTGGGTCAGGAGGGGGCAGATGTCAGGAAGGCGGGGTGAAGGAGGAGGACAAGAAAACTAAGTATCAGCAGTGGCCGGAAAAATCGGTTGAGAACTGGTTGGACGCTTTTGCTATTCTCTAGGCAGTCATCTTAGAGAAGAATCCCAAGCAGGCGCAGGCGCTGGTCCAATACAGCACTTTAATTTGCAAAGAGGCCGCAAGATGGGGCGGTCAGGGATGGGTGAGCTATGACCTGGAGTTTAGGAGAAGAATGTCTTTGTGTCCAGAAATGAGGTGGGACCAGAAGGAGGTGCAGTTGTGGATGAATCATATGGGTTCCCACTTGCTACATAGCGCAGGGACACAGGATAAGAGTCGGGGGAACAAGGATTCCGGCAGTGGTGCTTTGCGTAGTGAGACGCGGGGGGACAGGCAGCCCTTTCGGGGAGGCTACAGGGGGAGAGGGGGTAACAGAGGGACGTTCAGGAGGTCGTCCCCGGGGACCTGTCGCTTGTTCAATGCTGGGTCCTGCTCCTGGGGCAAGATCTGCAAATTTGCTCACTCAGGGGCCGATTCACAGAACTAACTTAAGACAAAAGCCTAAACTTACTACTTTTGGTATTCACAGAATTTAGGATTTTGTCTTAAGTTTATCTTAAGACAAACTTAAGACAAAATCCTAACTTCTGTGAATACCAAAAGTAGTAAGTTTAGGATTTTGTCTTAAGTTAGTTCTGTGAATCAGGCCCCAATGCAACAAATGTGGGGGCTCCCACCCAGCAGCTTCCTGCTCCTTGCAGCAAGGGTCATGCTACAAAAAACAGTGGTCCCTACTCGTGGACACAATGGTATACTGAGCTAATAATCACACACCTGATAAGTGTTATGTCTTTTGTCCAGCCGGACAAGGAATATATTTAACAATTTTCTTAATAAAACTGAATGAACACATTAATAACAAGAGGGCACAGCCGTGACCCACAACATTCAGACAAAACAACGAACAGAATGGTAAAAGGAGCAAAGCAAAAATATGTCTGTGTACTTGTAGTCAGTGTTACAGACAGAGATTGTCATAACCACACCATTGCATTTCACAATATTTTAAATGTCATATTGCATAAGGGGGTTTTTGGTGGACGAAGTTTCGATGCCTAAGTTAAATGAGGGGCATCATCATCAGGACAAAAATATAGTCATTGTTGTCTTTAAATATTACACTGCCTTTTAGCGCAATTGCGTATTACAACAGGCAAATCATCGGATCAGCAGATACCATGAACATAGGAGGAATCGGTACTGCCTTGTCCAGCGTGGAGAGTCGGCGGCGCTGTGGCAGATGGTTGGACAGAATAGCATGTGTAACAACTTTCTCCCCCCTCTCTAACAAACTGAGGAAAATGATTTTACAACATTGGCCCGTGATTAATGCAGGTATTCTAGAAATTGAGCGCCACTTATTCGCTTTCAAAAAAAGTAAGAATTTAAAGGACCACTTGGTCCGAGCAGCCCTCCCGAGTCCTAACCATTCTTCTACACTTGAAGCGGCATGGGGTCTGTCCCCCATTGTTGGACATGTCAAATGTGGGGGATGTACTGTGTGCAATTTGACCATTGAAGGCAAAACACTAGTGTTCAACAACATTACGTTCAAATGTAACACTCTTACAAACTGCAATACAAGCAATGTTATTTATCTCATCCAGTGTCCCTGTAATAAAATGTATGTGGGCCAAACGCCACAAAAAATCAAAACCCGCATCTGCCAGCATAGAAGCCGCATCAGGTGCAGGACACCGAACGCCCCACTGGTAGAACACTTCACGGAAGCAAAACATGACGAGGATGACATCCGTTGGACTGTTCTAAAGGCACTGAAACTGCCCCAAAGAGGAGGCAGCATGGCCAGTCTACTAAATAAAGAGGAACTGAAATGCATAATAATGCTGGACTCGATCCGTGATGGACTAAACCGGACAGAGGATTGGACTTCCCTACTCTAAGTCAGGCACTGCTCTCTGCATACCATGTCTGCCAAAAAGCTTATGTAGGTGTGACCGAGTAATGACATTTACTAAATGGACGCTCCACTGCCATTTGCTCACCTTTATGAACTGGATAATTGATATTGCTGCACGTAGTACATATGTTATCCCGAGTGTAAACAAACTAAGAGTGAGTTTAATGCTATGAATGTATTGCTGTTACTATTGGTATACAGACAATCTTGTGTAAATAGTCCTATGTGTATAATTGTTGGGCTCCACAGGCCAGCCCCTTCACCTCTGTGAGCACGCACCTTCACTCGATACAATCACGATATGTATTAACACCTCTAACTTAATCACCTTGTTGCGCAGTATAATCACACTCACATTATCACAATTAGTGCCAGGTAAATCTCAGACCATTCCAAAATGGCCGCCCCAATTCTTTCCCTGAACATCGGCTAGTCCTTCCTCAGATTGGGCTCTATGCCACTCCAAAATGGCTGCCGCAAACGCAGTGGGAATGGCCAGTCCTTCCTCCATGTTGGCAGCTCACCAGCTATAGCCATCCGGAAACGAACCGAGCAACACTGGAGCAGCGGATCCACGATGACAGAGAAGAGGAGAGAGACCACCGTGTCTCCACCTTCAACCCACCATCGAGCAAACTGCGGAGTAAGGTAAACGCCAGCCCAGGCCCCCAAAATGTTGGATAAATATGGCCACACATGGCATTCCTAGCCTTATTCTCGCGTCTTAATTAAATTACTTCAATTTTCCTTCCAATCCAGCATCCGAGACCGCTGTATTAAAGCGGTTACATAACCCAAGGAGCAACGCACTCCTACATCCGAGCCCCACTAATAAGGAAGACTCGTGAACCTACGGCCTTTTTCAAACAAATTCGTCTAAGACAAGGTAAAGGTTCTGCCCGGCACTTTTTTGCGGGTACTCACATCCGGCTCAGCTTTTTCCCTCACCGTGTAATTCCTGTTTTCAGGCACCTTCTAATCCTGGGCACTTCGCAGTACCCCTAAACAGCGCCTGACCAAGACAACCTTAGAGACTTGGCAGGTTAGTGATATCCCTGGCTATGCAAACAGCCATCGCCTATTAAAAACCGGGCACGAATAGTATCACCTAACTTCGGCCGCAATGTTCATCACGACTCCAACCCTCACCTATTCAAAACCCGGCACGCATGTTATTAGTCACCTAACTTCTGCCGCAACGTCGATCACGACTTAAAAATATCTGACGGACACAATGCGCCATCAATTAATGCCTCAGGAATTCGTCACTTTTCCCACGAGCACCACAACTTAAATCTGACAATGACCATGTGCACAAGTCACAATGTTGATCCTCCGCCGACTCCCTGCGCCGTTCGCTAGTCTAGCGTCGCACCGTCTTGACACCTGGCTAATTAGTCACTGAATAGTTCACCAATTCACCGCACCGATTTTTGGTTATCCGATTCCTAATTCTTTCACTCACCTGATCAAGAAGTATTGTGTATATTGATGTGACCAACTAGTCCAAATTCACGATGACGCAACTTTCACTGAGCCACGGCCCCTGAGTTGGCCCCCACTTGCATGAAATTATTGCACACAGCTCAATCACAACTATGGACAAAGATATTGGTTCTGACTAGGAGTGGCCAGGTAGCCACATATTGACCTCGCTACTACAATTGTTTCTATGTTTTTATGTCACTATTTCAGGCGGATGCCTCATGCTGTTCTCTCATTTTCCTCCCCTTTACTTCTACAGGCGTTCGCAATGGAAACAGGCAGTGATTAATACAGTCCTGATGATGATCCTGGTTCATTAGGAGCCAGGGGATCGAAACGTTGACGCTTAAAACAGTGTTGCAGGAAATCCATTTGTATATTATTCTGTACACACTGTATGTCGAAACTTGCTGTAATTGATTATTAATTCGCGAGCGACAGTTGGCTTGAAAACTCTTTTTGCCTGTAAAAAACTTTCCTCTTGATTCACTTACTTTCCGTATTCTATGGTCTTTCTAATTCTTGGGATAGGTACAGGATTGTGCCCTATCTAAATGTTTGTATGTGACCCTCTTTAGGTCAATCAAATTCCTTTTAAGTCTAAATTAAACATTCCTCGCCCGGCTGGGCCTGGAAACTGGACTATTGTACTGATTGTGGTCTATAAGTTTATTTGTTTGTTTATTGAATTCCCTGAGGACCCTTGTTCTCTATAATAGCAGATTACCCATGGTCCAAAGGTATCTTTTGGGTTCCCTTGTTTACATAAAAAATAGTTGCGTCCACTGTCCAAAACACTCCCACCACCAGCAGTATATGTCGACATGGCCTGGTGGTGGTTGCAGCGGGTATTGTGGCCCTGTTGGGGCTCTGAGCTGCATGATGAGTAGCTCCATGGCATCTGTTGTTCTTCTGGTCTGGCTCGGGGCTGGGATCCCTTTTCTGGTGCAGGCTGTCCGACTTTACACCAGGTCTTGTGTGGCTCGTTGAGAATGTTGCGGAGTGGTGCAGTCCTGTCAAGCGTCACGCAACAGGTGTGACGCTCACGCATTTCAGTGCGGTGATCCGCATCACCGCACTGAAATGCAATGTCACACATTTTGCCACCTGCTGCCAGGCGAGCCACCAGCTGTGCCTGTCACTGTGCCCGCGGCTCTCTCTGCTGCTCCCAGAGAGGTGCGCCTGCTTCCGTCGTGTCCCACAGTTAACCAGACTACTGCTGCATCTTTCAGCTCTGAGAGCGCTACAAATGTATCGACTAGAGTGCCGTCACGTCCGACCCGTAACAGGTTAGTAAAGCGGCGGGGGAATCTGAGAGTGCAGGCTGCCTGCTGCTCACAGCCTCTCTCATGCCATGATGGCAGGCCGCCCACCGCGGCCGCAGGGGACCAGACGCAGCGGCAAAGCACGTAGAGGTTGTGATCTGGATTGGCCAGCGGTTCAAAAAGGGTGAGATCGGCTGCCCCGGCGGGTGAGTGTGGTCTGCTGCCCATGGCGAGAGAGAGAGCGAGAGAGGTCTGCAGCGCTGGATGCGGCACATCTGCAGCGCTGGATGGGTTACATCTGCAGCCGAGGATCGGTGATAGCCACATCTTTATAGAAGTGAGACCCGCAACCCTGGAGGGATGAGACCCGCAGCTCTGCACCAGTGAGATCAGTAAACCCGGGCCAGTGAGATCTGCGAGCCTGGACGAGGGAGATCTGATCGCAGGACCATGGAGGATGTGAGTACTGGGGCTGGCGTATTTATTTCCTGCCCGGCCCTTTGAACACTTTTGAGAGTTGGGTTGAGGCAGGGAGAGATGTTATGGTAGTAAATGAACGTCCAGCAGAGAGGGCCTGCAGTGTGCTGACCCTGCACCCCTTCACCATTCCTTGGGCATCCAGTGTGCTGACCCTGAGGCCCTCCCCCACTGAGGGACCCGCGGTGTACTGCCCTGGCCTCATCCCTCTTTATGGCAGTCTACATGCCTGCTCCCCTCCGCTCCGTTCAGTGGCTTTGCACCACAGCACAGGGCCAGCGCTATCCACCCGGCACAAGGACAGCTCTGGTCCGAGAGGTGGACCTTTCAGTAATGCAGCAAGTGCAGTAGCACCTGGACCTTTTTTTGTGAGGAGCCATTAAACCCCAATGATGCTTGTTTTAACTTACTAACCAGCCAGGTGTGCTGACTATACCAGGCTGCCTCCTTCACCGCAGCATCATGTCCAGCTCAAGTGTAGTGGCACAAGGATCAGTGTACGGGCGCTGCTCACCGTGCTGGCTCTCCCCTCTCCCGATCTTAGACGTACCCCAGGGTACTTACTGACGCTATTCACCCCCACATGAAAGACACCCCCACGGTCCTGACCCTACTCACCCGCACTGGCCCTCCTCACTCTCTACCTCAGAAGTATCTCCAGGTTCCTGGTCTTAGCCACCCTCCACATCAGAGCTACCCCAGGGGTACTGGCCCTATTCACCCTCCACATCAGAGGTACCCCAGGGGTGCTGGCCCTACTCACCTTCCACATCAGAGGTACCCCATGGGGTATTGGCCCTACTCACCCTGCACATCAGAGGTACCCCATGGGTACTGGCCCTACTCGCCCCGCACATCAGAGGAGCCCCATCTCACCCTGCACCGCAAGAGCACTCTCTGTGCACCTACCTTCTCACTCTCCATCTCAGAAGTACCTCCAGGGTACTGACGAGGTGCAAGTCTAAAAAAAAAAAAAAACCACAAAAAAAAACCTGCTCCTAACTTTGTGTGCATAGAGAGCTTTGATTTAATATGTTGCAAAGGAGCTTCCTGATATTTGTATGATTCTAAGTATATTTACTTAGACATGAGTATAAATGAAAGTCGTTTAACCATCATTTCTTACGCTTTGCAGCAGTTAACTTTTCTAGTTTGCTCAAATTGGTGTCATATCTGATATTTATAAGTTTCCCTTGTTTTCATAGCTTGGTTTTGCTGGCAAGAAAGTGTCACTCATAGTCATTAAAATGTCACTCATAATTACTCTTAAATTATGAAAATGTCACACATATAAATCTGAAACCTTGGCAGCTATGCAGTGGTGTTGTCGCGACTTTTTGAACGGGAACGCCTACTCTGCATCTCATTAGCGATAGTCGACGGAGTCATCTGTGGTGTTTTTTGCAGCTGATACCACAGGGAAACTAGTGTTATGGAATTTTAGCACCAGCTTGTGAATGGGGCGATAAATTTGTCGCGTCTTTGGCTGCGATAAAGTGCTGATAACTCAGCTATAGATCCTTGAGAATATACCCCCATGTGTACAAAGCCTTGTTGGTCTCGGACAGTATATTTTTCCCTCCATCCAACTTTTCTGCGCTGTTGTCTCAGTTCTGACTCCTCTAGTTTGAACAACTTGCTGTGCACAGCAGAAGTAAAAAGGATACTATAAGAATGAGAAACACTGCTGCAGCCTCTATCAAAGTGCACACCAATGTTATTTTAGCCAGACTGTCGAAGAAATTACACAGTGGAAATATTAATTTGGGCCCCATATTTTTCTTGAGGGTAAAAACCCTACAGGAAAGGCCGATCTCGGTATTTATTTTTCGAGTAATTTTCTGAGATCCCTCCCAAGTGAAGCTTTTTAGCCTTATTGTTTGAAATGTATACTGTATTATGAACCCACTAATCCAAATTTGAATTAAAAAATCAATTGGTGAGAGAATCGTGTTTCGACCGTGCTTTAGTATAATGAATGGTTTGTATTATATGCATAACGTTTGTACTATACGTGAGTGTAACACTTCCTCGGTGCTTCGAAATTATTTTAAATTATAAGGAGTGCTGTTATTAGAGGTCTCATTGACCAATTGTACTAAATAAAATTCGGGCCCCTTTCTGGTCCGCTCCAGATATAGGCAGCATTTCCGGAGTGCTCGAGCAAACCGGATGTTTGTAGTATAAGAAACCCGTGTTTGTGATTGGGCTATCCAGTAAAAACTATACAAGCATTCCCCCTTTAAAATGTGTTCTATGTGTGATTGCACCACTTTGGTGGATGCCTGGGAGTGATTTACTTTTAAATACTTTTTTGGGTCAGCTACTGTGCATAAAGCACTTCCGAAGTACACGCTGGTGCTAGAAGCAACCCGTGTTTGTGATTGGAGGATCTTATGATCCAATAGAAAGTGTGAAAACATTTGTATGCAACGGGAATGGAAAAAATGTAGTATGATTGGAGTGTTGTCATTTGTTGTATTTTTTATCCAATAGAAATCTTGAAAACGCCTCCCCCCCCCATTTGACCCGCTTAATGTAACGTAACTTGTTCTATTGTACAGTGCTCTGACACCTTCGGTTAAAGTCCGCGCTTTATAAAAATGCATGAATAAAATAAATACATAAAATTAAAGTATTACAGGAGTGCTTAGGGAAACAGTTAACAGCATGATGGTGGAATGAGCCAGTTACCGTGATTCGCTAATTTTGCTCCAATGGTAAATGCCGTAGCACTTGTTCCTTTCTGGTCCGTAGGGATGTGTGGACCTGTTGCGAGATACAGACAGCTGTAATTCTATGTCAGTCCACGGAGGCTCTGATTATGCTTCTCTTATCTTTACTGACCAAAACAGCAGCCAATAAACAACTTTAAACTTGCATGATCCCGGAAGGACAACCCCCTCCATTAGTCTGCACCAATCACTGTCCAGTCCAATACAATAACAGTCTATGCAAAACCGGAACCTTCCTCTTTCTTTGCGATGTCCTCCGCAGTCCAACCAAGACTGGAGCCCAACGTGGCAACTATCGCATCCTCTTGTCCGAAGGGGAAAACTTCTCCTCAGCTGAGACCCAGCTCAGTCCGCAGGAATCGTACTCAGGTCTGTTTATGCTGATCACCTGAAACGAAAAAATATGTGGTAATGGTTATTCCAACATCAAGGAATACAACAAGCCATAACATAATTCGGGTGGGTAAAATATATCACATCTGCAAATCGACATACCAAGTACATTACTGGCAACTCGGGTGGGATAATCCTCGCCTCCGTGTCGCGAATGCTAGACAATTTTTCATTCTATGTCAGTCCACGGAGGCTCTGATTATGCTAGTTTAAAGTTTCTCCACCACCACCGAGGCCACATCAACAATAGGTTTATGATAAAACGTTTTAAAAGTAGATTCAGATGACCAATCAGCCGCAGTCATGATGTCCTGAAGCCGAGACCCGGCACCAAAGGATTTTGAGGCCATAGCCCCTCGAACAGAATGAGCTCCAAACTTGGAGGAATCAATGCCCGCCAGACTCAACAACCAGGAGACCCACCTGGCCAGAGTAGCATTGGTGACTGGGCGGAAAGGTCTCTGTAGAGAAATCAATAATTGACCAAAATCGTTCCTAAATTCTCTAGTACAGTCCTCATATACCTTCAGACATTTTACTACACACAATTTACTGTGGTGAGGAAAAGCAGGATAAGAAATACATTTTGAATGTGTTTTAGTACGTTTTGAAATCGTGAAGGAAATTCCCGTAGGAGTAAATACTCTACCTGCTAAATCCAGTGCTCGAATGTCCGAGACTCTTCTGCAGGAGATCAAGCAAATCAAAATCGTAAGCTTCACTGAGAGCTGTTTCCTAGACAGACCCTCATTCGCCGGCCAAGCCGATAAAAAACGTAAGACAACAGAAACGTCCCAAAGCTCCGTATACTTAGGCTGAGGAGGGTTCACCATCCGGATCCCCCTGACCACCTTACACACCAGTGGATGTTCCCAGACAGGTCTACCATCCACATGCGGATGCCCCGCCGAAATGGCCGATCGGAAAGTGTTCACCGATCTGTATGCCAAGCCTGACCGAGCCAAATCAGACAAAAAATTCGCAATCACAGAGACATGTGATCCCACCGGATCTCCCTGTTGCTCGTTACACCAACCAACCCAGCGTCTCCAAGCCGACTCAAAACGCTTGTGGGTGGAAGGCGCCCATGCCTGTGACAAGAAGAAGAGAGTGTCTTGAGAAACTCCTGGCACTTGCCAGCGTCTCCTGAAAGTCTCCACGCCATGAGAGACAACTGATCCAGAAGGACCAGCGGATGTTGAAGGCCACCAGGGTCTGTCAGCAGGTCTGGGAACGATGAGATTTGCACCGGAGGTGCGCATGCAAGACTCATCGCGACCTGAAACCACGCTTGGGTTTTCCAACATGGAGAGACCAAAATCACCTCTGCCTTCTGCCTCCGAATCTGAGCCAGAACCCTCGGGATCATGATGAACGGGGGGAAGGCATACAGAATGCCTGTCGTCCATGAATGAAGAAAGGCGTCCGAGCTGATCGCCAACGGATCCGGACGCCAACTGAAAAAATGGGGCAACTGTCGGTTGAGTCGTGAGGCAAACAGATCTATTAAACACGGACCCCACAAGCGGTCCAAGGCCCTGAAAATCCTGGGATGCAACCTCCAATCGCTGGTATCCCTCAAATACCGTGAGTTCCAATCCGCTGTCACGTTGACAGACCCCGGAATGTACTCCGCCGTCACCGATATCTGATGGTCCAGGCAATAGTGCCAAAAATCCTTGGCAATCTCCGCAAGTAGATGAGATCTGATGCCCCCGAGGCGATTTATGTACCGTACCGCGGACACATTGTCCATGCGTAGGAGAATACAACACGAGACCTTCTGAGGGGATAGAGTCCGCACCGCAAAAGAACCCGCCAGGAGTTCCAGACAATTGATGTGGAGTTTCAATTCTTTGCGGGACCATCGGCCCCCGGTCTCCACCGAGCCGCAACGGGCTCCCCAGCCCCACCGGCTCGCATCCGACTCTATCACAACCTCTGGGGTGGCCGCAAAAATGGCTCTGCCGTTCCAGGCTTCCAAATGCTCCAACCACCAGTTCATCTCCGTGCGCGCGTCCGTCGATAACACTACCTGTTGGGCGTAAGTCAAGCCCTTGCGAAGGTGTAAGGCCTTCAAGCGTTGCATCGCTCTGTAGTGCAAGGGACCCGGAAAGATCGCCTGGATGGAGGAGGCCAAAAGCCCCACCAGGCGAGCCAAGGTCCTCAAGGAAATTGTCGGAGAGACAAGTGCTTTCCTCAACTCCTTCTTGATTGCCACCCTCTTCTTGAGCGGAAGGAGCTACTGGGCTTTCACAGAGTCGACCTGGAATCCCAGAAATTCCATAACCTGTGACGGTACCAGAATGGACTTCTGCAAGTTCAAAAGGAAACCCAGGTCCTGAAGGAGGTGAACCGTCCACGATAAGTGGAGCGAAACAATCTCCGGAGAGCATCCCAAGATCAGGATGTCGTCTAGGTAGATGATCAATCGTACGCCTCTTTCCCTCAGACACTAAACTATCGGTTTCATCAGTTTGGTGAAACACCAGGGAGCGGACGAGAGGCCAAAGGGCATGGCGGCAAACTCGAACCATTTGCTGCGCCACTGAAATTGAAGAAACCGTCGATGCGGTGGAAAAATGGGCACCGTTAGGTAAGCGTCCTTCAAATCCAGACGTACCATCCAATCTTGTTCTAACAGGATGTCTCTCAGTAGGTGTATGCCTTCCATTTTGAAGTGGCGATACACCACCCATGCGTTGAAATCCCTGAGGTTTAAAACTAACCGAAAGCCCTGGTCCTTCTTTGGGACCACGAAGATTGTGCTCGTAAAGCCGTGATCGTGCGGCAAAGTTTCCACAATTGCCCCTTTCCTGAGCAAAGCCAGCACCTCTGCGTCTATGAAACTCTGTTCTTGTAGGGAAAAATGTAGTGGCGCGGGCGCTTGTCGCTGCGCGGGGGAGGCATAAAACTCTATGCGATACCCTTGGACGGATTGTAACACCCAGGGATCTGTTGTTAGTTCCCGCCACCTGTGAATAAACAAGGCCAACCTGCCCCCCACCTTGTGTTCTGTTGCACAAAGAATTCGTACCTGAGTAGGAGTTGTCTCCTGAGTTATTTTGCTGTCCTCTGTAACTTCCTTTCTGTCCTCTGCCACGACCTCCTCGATTACGGGAGGGGTAGAAGTTGGGGCGTTGGTAGCCTCTGCCTCTCTGCTCACCTCCGCGTGAGGTCTGATTAAAACCTCGGCCGGACCCTCGACCTCGCTGGCGTCCGGCCCTGTCAAAAACACCGATGTGAAGCACCCTCTTAATTGTAGTCTGCGCTTTGTCCAGCGCGGAAAAAGTGGCAACGTACTTGCCCATTTCTTTAACAAACTTGTCTCCGAAGAGCATGCCGTTAGCCAGAGAACCAGGTTCGTTGGAGGCCATCTCCGCCAATTGGGAGTCTATGCGCATAAGAAAAGAGCGCCTCCGCTCCGTAGACAGCGCCACATTCGTGTTTCCCAGAAAGCACATCGTGCGTTGGGCCCATTCCATGATGTCAGACGTGTCCATAGGCACGCCTTGTTCTTTAGCCTTGACAGCGGCCTCCAGAATCTTAGTGAGGGGTCCAGAGACGTCCAGTAACTTGTCCTGGCACCCCCGCCAAGCCTTATCCAGTCCTTTTTTGGGGGTTTTAGCAAACTTCCTCATGAACGCTGTCATGGTAGGGTCAAGGTCCGGAGTATCCGCCACCTTCCCCGTCACCGACGGTCTGAGACATTCCGACCTCAGAGTGGCTCGAACCCCACTCTCAAAGCCTTGGCGCAAGTTATTGGTGACATAATGCGCAACCTCGGCACAAGGCACCCACTCCGTGGATCTAGGGTGAATTATATTATTGGGGTCAAATAGAAGGTTCCTAGGGACCTGACTATCATCGGCCTTGAAAGCTGTGTGCCTAGTTTTCTTAAACTTCTTCTTAGAAACTATAGACTCCACCTCCGAGTCTGAAGTATCAGGCGGCGGCGAGGATGACTCCCCTGAGGTCTGATAAGCCATAGAGCCATGGTCCCTCATCACTGACCTGGCCATCTGCGCTATCTTGTGGTCTTGGGACTGACCTGAAGTATCCCCCTTTTGTGAGGATTTAAACTTCCTCTTGCCCGATGGATGATGGGACTTGGTAAAAGGTTTTAACGCCTTAATCAGGGCCTTACTGACAGAGCTCTGGTCGTGGGTAGCCAGAGCTTCGCCTAAGTTCTCCTCCAGTTGTTCTTCCTCAGGCTCATATTGTTCATATTCATTAAATTCAACCCACTGGTCGCCCTCCTCGGCGTAATACACCATATCCAAGCAAAGGAGGTGAGGAGGAGATTAATAGGGGGGGAGCAGCCCAGGGGTTTCGCCTCTACACACACACTATGCAACCCCAGTTGCCAACACACCACAGATGCAGGCCAATATAAGGTGGAAGGAGACCCCTTGCACAACCAAAATGCTCCCCTAGAGCAAGCTCTTATTCCGGACACGCTCCGGTCAGCGTTAAATTGAGGCCAGGGATTTATGCAGTCATAAACGCGCAGATCGCGAGGAGCCGGGAATCTCAAAACGAAACTCGGCTCCTCGCGCATGCGCGTAACGCTGGGGGCACACACTCGACTGCTCTCTGTGCGCGGCAAAGCCACGTCTGCCTCCTCCTGCTCCACCGCCCCCTAACGTGCTCAGACACACAGCGCGCGTCGCCGGACGGCGGACCGGGCACAAACCCGACGGTAAAAAACGCTCGTAAGCCGCAACCAAAACAGCGTTGTCGCGCTACAACCAGCCGCGCATTCGCGCATACACCATGTAAGAAATTCAGGTAATTCACACCATAAACCCTCATTCACACACAAATAAGGGAAAGGTTGTATTTTTTAATCAATAGAAATCTTGAAAACGCCTCCCTCCCCCCACATTTAACCCGCTTAATGTAACGTAACTTGTTCTATTGTACAGTGCTCTGACACCTTCGGTTAAAGTCCGCGCTTTATAAAAATGCATGAATAAAATAAATACATAAAATTAAAGTATTACAGGAGTGCTTAGGGAAACAGTTAACATCATGATGGTGGAATGAGCCAGTTACCATGATTCGCTAATTTTGCTCCAATTGTAAATGCCGTAGCACTTGTTCCTTTCTGGTCCGTAGGGATGTGTGGACCTGTTGCGAGATACAGACAGCTGTAATTCGGTTTTTATTATGCTGATTTCGATTTATATAACAAGCCCTAGCTTTCATCCAATGTGCTAGAAATACGGGCCCCCTTCTGGTCCGCCCACGAGCACTCCAAGAACCCCTACCACACCAAGGGCGAGATGACCACGCTCTGTACATATGTAATATGCATTGGTTAAACCCTTATTGCTCCAACTTTTCTTAAAATGTAATCTTGAGAGAATGAAAAATTGTCTAGCTAACGCGACAAAGAATTAACAATTCTATTAAGGACACAGGAGGCGAGAATTATGCTTCTCAATCTTTACTGAAAAATACAGCAGCAAAGAGTTAACTTTAAACAAGCATACCCTGGAAGTACAACCCCCTCCAGGTCTGCACCAATAGTAACACAACAGTAGGCATGAATGTTCGAAATGACGTAATCACTTCCGCTTTCTTTGTAAAGTCTATAAACAGAATCAGGACTGAAGTCAACTCCACGAGGAACATCAGAAATCCTCCAAGAACGCAGGGGTTTTGTCAAGACGTTCGTCAGGACATTTCAACCTTCAGAATTGGGTGCCTTGGTCACCTGAAACAAGAAACACAGCCATAACACCCATGTCAGACTGAAAGAAAAACAGTCGCAATAGAGAATTGGGTGGGGAAAAAATAAGAGGTCAAACAAAGCATCAAATAATGTAATCAGTATCAGAAGTAAGTACATAGCATGTACAAAATACAATATAACATCCTGGGTGGGATAATTCTCGCCTCCGTGTCCTTAGTAGAATTGAAAATTCTTTGTCGCGTTAGCTAGACAATTTTTCATTCTATGTCAGTCTACAGAGGCTCAAATTATGCTAGTTTAAAGTTGCTCCACTACACCCGACGCAATATCCACAATAGGTTTGTGATAAAAGGTCTTAAAAGTAGACTCAGAGGACCAGTCCGCCGCAGTCATGATATCCTGTAACCTAGACCCCGTGATAAGGGGTTTCGAGGCCATAGAGCCTCTAACAGAGTGCGCTCCAAAAATGGAGGAATCAATACCAGCTAGGGTCAATAGCCAAGTAACCCACCTGGCTAGAGTAGTTGAAGAGACTGTGCGGAAAGGTCTCTGAAGTGATATCAAAAGTTGACCTGCTACATCATTTCTGAATTCTCTGGTACAGTCTTCATAGACTTTCAAACATTGCACAACACATAGCTTGCTATGATGTGGAAAAGCAGGATAAGAAACACATTTAGAATTAGTCTTTGTACGACGAGAAATTGTAAAAGAAACTCCAGAGGGAGTAAATTCTCTACCTGCTAAATCCAGAGCCCGAACATCTGACACACGTCTACATGAAATAAGACAAAGTAACAGAGTCAGTTTGGCCAATAATTGTTTGCGCGACAAACCTTCATAAGCCGGCCAAGATTGTAAATATCTCAAAACTATGGAAACATCCCATAATGTTTGATATCTATGTTGAGGGGGATTTACCAACCTGATACCTCGCAAAACTTTACAGACCAAGGGGTGTTCCCCTACAGGTCTACCATCTACATGAGGATGTCCCGCCGAAATGGCTGATGTAAAATTGTTTACCGTCCTATAAGCCATGCCGGATTTGGCTAATTCAGACAAAAAATTCACAATCACAGAGATTCGAGATCCCAAGGGATCACTCTGTTGTTCACCACACCAATGCACCCATCGACGCCAAGCGGATTCATAACGCTTGTGAGTGGAGGGTGCCCAAGACTGGGAGAGAAAGAAGAGAGTGTCTTGCGAAACTCCCGGCACTTGTCAGCATCGCCGGAAAGTTTCCACGCCATGAGAGACAACTGACCTTGCAGGACCAAAGGATGAAGAAGACCGACTGGGTTCGTTAACAACTCCGGAAAGGACCTGATCCGAACCGGAGGGGCACATGAAAGATTCATTGCTCCCGGAAACCACGCTTGGGCTTTTCAACAAGGTGAAACTAGGATTATTTCCGCTCCCTGTCGGCGAGTCTGAGCTAACAGCCTTGAAATCATTACAAATGGTGGAAAGGCATACAGAATGCCCATCGTCCATGATTGAAGGAAGGCGTCCGAGCTGATCGCCAACGGATCCGGACGCCAACTTTAAAACAGGGGAAGTTGTCTGTTGAGTCGAGACGCAAACAGATCTAGAACACACAGGCCCCATTTGGAGTCCAACGCTTGGAACACACTGGGATGAAGTTTTCAATCGCTGGTGTCCCTTAAAAAACTGGAATTCCAATCTGCCACCACATTCAAGGAACCCAGAATGTATTCTGCCGTCACTGAGATGTGATGGTCCAGACAATAATGCCAAAAATCCTTGGCAATCTCCACTAAGAGTCGGGACCTGGTACCTCCCAGACGATTGATGTAACGAACCGCGGACACATTGTCCATGCGCAGAAGTATACAACAACTTGCTTTCTGAGGAGAAAGAGTTCGAATAGCAAAAGAACCCACCAACAGCTCTAGGCAGTTGATATGAAGTCGCAACTCCTCCTGAGACCACCGACAACCGGTCTCCAGTGTCCCGCAACGAGCCCCCCAGCCACAGCGACTGGCATCATACTTGATGATGGCATCGCCGCAAAGATTGCCTTGCCATTCTAAGCATCTATGTGTTCTAACCACCAATTCATTTCTAGGCGAGCCTCCAGAGAGAGCGCAATCTGTTCTGCATAATGTAAGCCCCTGCGAAGATGCAAGATTTTTAACCTCTGTAAGGCCCTGGAATGAAGGGGACCAGGAAATATCGCCTGAATGGATGCCACCAACAATCCGACGAGGCGGGCTAACGTCCTCAATGATATTGTCGGAGAGGCAAGTGCTCTCCTCAACTCTTTCTTGATCGCAGTTCTCTTCTTGAGAGGTAAGAGTAGTGAAGATGTCAAAGAATTGACCTGAAAGCCCAAAAAGTCGATGACTTGTGATGGAATCAGGAGAGATTTGGGAACATTGAGGAGAAACCCTAACTCTTGAAGGAGACGGATAGTCCAGGACAGATGCAGCTGAACTATCTCAACCGACTGACCCATGATCAGAATGTCGTCTAGATAGATAATTAGTCTGACTCCTCTCTCTCTCAACCACTGAACAACCGGTCTCATGAGTTTTGCGAAACACCATGGAGTGGACGAAAGACCGAAGGGCATGGCCGTAAACTCGAACCATCGATTGCGCCATTGAAATTGGAGGAAGCGACGATGAGAAGGAAAAATGGCAACGGTTAGGTAAGCATCTTTTATATCTAACCGAACCACCCAATCGTGGCTCAATAACATGTCTCGTAAGAGATGAATACCCTCCATCTTGAAATGACGGTACACTACACCCACATTGAAATCCTTCAGGTTCAGAACTAGACGAAAGCCAAGATTATTCTTGGGCACTAGGAAAATTGTACTCACAAAACCGTGCGGATGGAGATCCGTTTGCACTATAGCCCCTTTGATCAACAAAGACTGAATTTCTTCGTCGATGAAACTCATCTCTACAGGGGAAAAACTTAGGGGTCTCGGAGCCACTGTTTGATTGGGAGTGGAATAAAACTCTATCTGGAAACCCTGAATAGTCTGATGGATCCAAGGGTCTGAAGACAGGGCCTCCCACCTGGGAAGGAACTGTGCCAGACGACCTCCCACCATGTGATCCCCATAATGTAAAATGGGTACCTGAATACGAGGAGTCTTCAGACTGGAACTGCTGGCCTCGATAGTTGCCGCGCTGACCACGGCCCCTGTCGCCTCTGTTTCTGGTCGGATAAAATGTGGATCTCTGGGCACCTCTGCCCCATTGATCTGAACCTCTAGAGGTCTGATTTCCACCTCGGCCGGAACCGCGACCTCTAAAACGGCCGGCCCTATTAAAAACACCAGAGTGAAAAACTTTCTTGATATTGGCTTGTGCTTTATCCAAAGCCGAAAATGTTGCCACATATTTTCCCATTTTCTTTACAAAATCCTCTCCAAATAGCATGCCATTGGCTAAGGAACCTGGTTCCGTGGTTGCCATTTCTGCTAGCTGAGGGTCAATACGCATCAAGAGGGATCTTCTCCTCTCAGTGGATAATGCCACATTTGCGTTGCCCAAGAAACACATGGCGCGTTGCGCCCAATCCATTACCTCTGAAGGATCCAGAGGAATACCCTTGTCTTTTGCCATAATGGCAGCGTCTAAAATTTTAGTCAGCGGGCCAGAGATGTCTAAAAGCTTGTCCTGGCATCCTTTCCAGGCTCTATCTAAACCCTTTTTTGGGTCCTTAGCGAATTTGCGCATGAAGGTAGCCATATTTGGGTCCAAATCCGGTGTATCTGCCACCTTGCCCAACAAGGATGGTCGAGGACACTCAGACCGAAAGGTGCCTCTGACTTGGTTCTCAAAACCCTGTCTTAGATTATTTTGCACATAATGTGCCACTTCCACACAGGGCTGCCATTCCTTGGAACGAGGATGGATTACATTTTGAGGGTTAAACAAGAAATTTTTAGGCTGCACCTCTTCTTGTGCGCCATAAAACATGTGCTTGGTCTTCTTGACCTTCTTTTTGTGTTTAACTGAATCATCAGAATCCGAAGTATCAGGAGTAGTTGGAGACGAGTCTCCCTGCGTATCCCTGTCAGCCAAGGAACCATGGTCCAAAAGCACACTCCTTGCCACATTCAACAGGGCTTAAGCCGAAGCCCGAGAGGAAGAAGAGGGTGTGCTAGCGGATTTAGATTTTCTTTTTCCAGAAGATTTTAAAGTCTTCGCTAAAGTCTTCAGCGCCTTGATAAGCGCCTTATTCATTAAACACCGGACGTGGGTATCCTGGGCTTCTAAAGGTAGCTCCTCCACAGTTTCACCAAAAGGTTCCTGATATTCTTCATATTCGTTGAATTCAACCCACTTGTCTTCCTCCTCAGCGTAGTACGCCATAATTTATACAGGAGGGCTGAAGGAGTTCTAGGGGGGGAGAACCCAAGGGCAAAGAAGACCTCTTAATTAGTCAAAAAACAAAAGGACCTGGGTCAAAAATATTAATTCATATGTGGCAGGAGCATGCCCTTATTAAACTTCCCTAATGCCAAGCATCAATCTAGAAACGCTCCAGTCAGCGTTCAAACTGAGCCAGGGATTTGACAGGCACGGAAATTCCACACAGCGTGAAGAGCCGGGCTTGAATTCAGTAACCGGCTCTTCACGCATGCTCAGAGAAACCCGAAGGCGAGGCTAAGCCATACCCTGCTCCCCTCGTGCACCGAAGTGCGTAGCTCTGCTCCCTCGCCACAGCCCGCACTAAGGAACTGAACCAGAGAGGCACCGAAGCCTCAACTCCCTCTAAGGTAGGGTACAACACTGCAAATGAAGCGCGAAGACGCGCGACTCTAAAAAGGCACACACGCAATAAAGCAATATGCAAATTTAAACAAAGTGCACGGGAAGCGAATCGCTACTCCCGAGACAGAAAATAGAAGCGCAAGCTCGCGCTCACAACCGTCAGCGCAGCGCGCTATAAATTCAAGTATAATTAAGTAAATAAAGCATTTCAAAACACACGAAATGTAATAGAGGAAAAAAGTCACTTATCTCGCTGCTGCAGCAGCAAAGAAAGAAGAAGTGATGACGTCATTTCGTACATTTATGCCTACTGTTGTGTTACTATTGGTGCAGACCTGGAGGCGGTTGTACTTCCGGGGTATGCTCGTTTAAAGTTAACTCTTTGCTGCTGTATTTTTTAGTAAAGATTGAGAAGCATAATTTGAGCCTCCAAGGACTGACATAGAATTGTTTATCTGTAACTCTCACCACGAGTAACTGTAGTAGATACACGTATTGTCAAAGACTATCACATTACTCTGAATGAAACATTTTCTAGCTAACGCGACAACGAATTTTCAATTCTATTAAGGACACGGAGGCCAGAATTATGCTTCTCAATCTTTACTGAACACACAGCAGCAAAGGGTTAAACTTTAAACTGCATACCCCGGAAGGACAACCCCCTCCAGGTCTGCACCAATCATATCACAGTAGTATGAATAAATGTCCACAATGACGTAATCACTTCCTCTTTCTTTGCAAATGTCTATAAACTGAAACAAGACTAAACCCAAACTTGACATCGAACCGCGTCAGCGACCAATCCTCTTCAAACGTAGAAGGCCGGTGCAAAACTTTGTCAGAACAGCTCACACTTCAGGATTGTTTTCCTTGGTCGCCTGAAACAAGAAACATAGCCATAACACCTATGTCATAACAGTCATAAATTAACAAATCGGGTGGGAAAAAATAAGAAGTCAAACATTAGCATTGAAATATGTAAGCAAATAGCATTATAACCATTATGAAGATATGTAACATATAAAGTAATCCATCCTGGGTGGGATAATTCTCGCCTCCGTGTCCTTAATAGAATTGAAAATTCTTTGTCACGTTAGCTAGAAAATGTTTCATTCTATGTCAGTCCACGGAGGCTCAAATTATGCTAGTTTAAAGTTGCTCCACTACAACAGACGCAATATCCACAATAGGTTTGTGGTAAAAGGTCTTAAAAGTGGACTCAGAGGACCAGTCTGCCGCAGTCATAATATCCTGTAACCTGGACCCTGTCACTAGGGCTTTAGAGGCCATGGATCCTCTCACAGAATGAGCACCAAAAACGGAAGAATCGCTTATCGAGGGAACATCTGTACACCCCCGTTTGAAGAAAATCCGGAAATTTCTCTATCCCCCTGATCCAACATTCCTGAAAGAATCTACTCTTTTTTCTGATTCTCTGACTTCCCCACTGACTCCTCCCCCCGGCCATTTCCATCGCTTACCTGGTCATTTATCCTGTATTGAGGATCTCCCCCGTCGGAGCACGACTTTGTCTACAATGCTTCCCGCCTTGAGCTTTGTTTGTTTGTTTCTCTTTTTGTTCTTTTCTAAAAAACGAAAATAATCATAGCCTGACTCCATCCTGTGTTGCAGAGACTTGTATCCTGTATTTTGCCGGACCTCTAGGGTTTCGGCCGCTGCTTTGTGATATTCAATGACTGCTCTCTATGCTCTAGCGGCCGGCCCCTGTGGTTGTAGGCCCGTACTTGTAACCATATTTGCATTGCATAATAAAGTTAAAAAAAAAAAAGGAAGAATCAATTCCCACTAGGTTCAATAACCAGGTAATCCACCTGGCTAGAGTAGCAGAAGAGACTGGGCGGAAAGGTCTCTAAAGCGATATCAACAATTGACCTGCCACATCATTTCTGAACTCTCTGGTACAATCCTCATAAACCTTTAAACATTGCACAACACACAGTTTGCTATGGTGAGGAAAGGCAGGATAAGTAATGCATGTAGAATTAGTCTTAGTACGACGGGAAGGTGTAAAAGAAACTCCAGACTGAGTAAACACTCTACCTGCTAAATCCAGAGCACCTATGTCCGACACACGTCTGCAGGAAATAAGGCATAATAAAAGCGTCAGCTTGGCAGACAATTGTTTGCGCAACAGCCCCTCATTAGCTGGCCATGATTTCAAGTATATCAGAACTATGGAAACATCCCATAATGTCTTATAGCTAGGTTGAGGTGGATTTACCAATCTGATACCGCGTACAACCTTACAAACCAAGGGATGTTCCCCTACAGGTCTACCATCCACGTGAGGATGTCCTGCCGAAATGGCTGATCTAAAATTGTTTACTGTCCTATAGGCCATGCCTGATTTTGCCAAATCAGATAAAAAATTCACAATCACAGAGATACTAGATCCCAAGGGATCACTCTGCCGTTCACCACACCAACGCACCCATTATCACCAAGCGGATTCATATCGTTTGTGCGTGGAAGGTGCCCAAGACTGGGAGAGAAAAAAGAGAGTGTCTTGTGAAACGCCCGGCACTTGCCAACGTCACCGGAAAGTCTCCATGCCATGAGAGGTAACTGACCTTGCAGGACTGAGGAATGCTGAAGGCCCACTGGATCCGTCAACAAGTCTGGGAATGACCTGATCCGAACCGGTGAGGCACACGATAAGCTTGTTGCCACCGGAAACCATGCTTGGGCTTTCCAACATGGGGATACTAGGATAATTTCCGCCCCCTTCCTGCATGTCTGAGCTAACAACCTCGGAATCATGACGAAGGGTGGAAAGGCATGCCCGTCGTCCACGATTGAAGGAAGGTGTCCGAGCTGATCGCTAACGGATCCGGACGCCAACTGTAAAACAGGGGAAGTTGTCTGTTGAGTCGGGACGCAAACAGATCCAGAGCACACGGTCCCCATTTGGAGTTCAATGCTTGAAACACACTGGGGTGAAGTCTCCAATCGCTGGAGTCCCTCAGAAATCTGGAATTCCAATCTGCCACCACATTCGACGAACCTGGAATGTATTCCGCCGTCACTGAAATGTGGTGATCCAGGCAGTAGTGCCAGCAATCCTAGGCAATCTCCGCTAGAAGTCGGGATCTGGTACTGCCCAGGCCATTGATATAACGTACTGCGGACACATTGTCCAGACGCAGAAGAATACAACAACTCGCTTGCTGAGGAGACAGAGTTCGAATCGCAAACGACCCTGCCAATAGTTCTAGGCAGTTGATATGGAGTCGCAACTCCTCTTGGGACCACCGACCCCCGGTCTCCAGTGTCCCACAATGAGCACCCTAGCCCTACCGGCTGGCGCCGAACTCTATGATGGCATCCGGAGTCGCCGCAAAGATGGCCTTGTAATTCCAAGCGTCCATGTGCTCTAACCACCAATTCATTTCCAGACGAGCCTCCCGTGAGATCGCAATTTGCCTGCATAGTGTAAGCCTCTGCGGAGATGCAGAATCTTTAACCTCTGTAAGGCCCTGTAATGTAAGGGACCGGGAAAAATCGCCTGAATGGACGCCGCCAACAAACCCACGAGGCGGGCTTACGTCCTCAATGATATAGTCTGAAGAGGCAAGCGCTCTCCTCAACTCTTTCTTGATCGCCTTTCTCTTCTTGAGAGGCAAAAGCAGCCTAGATGTCAAGGAATTTACTTGAAAACCTAAAAATCCGATCACTTGCGAAGGAACTAGAAGAGATTTGGGAACATTGAGGAGAAATCCCAACTCCTGAAGGAGTTGGATAGTCCAAGACAGATGGCGTTGCACCACCTCTACCGACTGACCCATGATCAGAATATCATCCAGATGGATTATGAGTCTGACTCCTCTCTCCCTTAACCATTGAACAACCAGTCTCATGAGTTTCGTGAAACACCATGGAGCGGACGAGAGACCGAAGGGCATAGCCAAAAACTCGAACCACTGACTGCGCCATTGGAATTGGAGGAAGCGCCGGTGAGGCGGAAAAATGGCGACCGCCAGATAGGCATCTTTTCGATTCAATCGAAAAAATCCAATCCGGGCTTAACAACATGTCCCTCAAGAGATGAATACCTTCCATTTTGGAATGACGGTATACTACTCCCACATTGAACTCCTTCAATTTCAGAACCAGACGAAACCCAAGATCTTTCTTGGGCACCAAGAAGATTGTACTCACAAAACCGTGCGGATGAGAATCCGTCTGCACTATAGCCCTTTGTTCAGTAACGACTGAACTTCCTCGTCGATGAAACTCATCTCTACGGGGAAAAACCTATTGGTCTGGGAGTCACCAATTGCGTGGGGGTCGCATAAAACTCGAGATGAAAACCCCGAACTGTCTGACGTATCCATGGGTCGGGAGACAGGGCCTCCCACCTGGGAAGGAACTGTGTAATACGACCTCCCACTATATGATCCCTGCAATTTAAAATGGGTACCTGAATAAGAGGAGTCTCCAGACTGGAACTGCTGGCCTCTGTAGCTTCCACGTTGTCCACGACCCCTGTCACATCTGTTGCGGGTCGGATAAAATGTTGACCTTTGGGAACCTCCTCTGCCCCATTGGTCTGCACCTCTAGAGGTTTGATTATTATTATTATTATTATTATTATGGAATTTGGTAAAGCGCGCGGCTACCCCCACCGGGGGTGTCCTGGCGCTGAGGACAGGAACGGTAGTGATCAAGGCGACTAGTAGCAGGAGAACAGGTATGTTTTCAATTTGGACCTGAAGAGGGGTTCTAATTCGGTGAGTCTGAGGTTAAGCGGTAGGGAGCTACACAGCTTAGCAGTGACCACTGCGAAAGCTCTACCTCCTCTTCTATAACGATGAAAGCGGGGAGGTAGTAGGAGACGGAGGTGGTTAGATCTAAGGGAGCGGACTGATTGGACCTGCTTCAATCTCTCTCTGAGATAACCTGGCCCATACCCACTGAGTGCTCTAAAGGCCAGGACCAAGGCTTTGAACTGTATGCAATGTGAGATCTGGAGCCAATGCAAGTTCTTTAGGTACGGGGAAATGGAGTGCCGATAGGGGACATGACAGATCAGTCTTGCCGCCGCGTTTTGGACAATCTGCAGTCGGTGCCGTAAGTATGCAGGCGCCCCTATATAAAGACTATTGGAGTAGTCCAGGTGTGAAGTGATGAGGGCGTGCACAACAGTCCTCATCGAGTCCCTAGACAGATAGGGGGAGATTTTTTTGATCATCTTTAGTTTGCCAAAACAGGCAGGCTTGATTCCGGTCTAGGAAAGACATGGCTTGATAGTTCGGGCTGGACTGTTCCCATGAGGCACAGGGTCAAGGCTGATTTGCATATAGCCATTGTCTGACATAGGGTGGTGTGGAGTGCAAAAAAACGATGGATTTAGGCCCAGATCTTTGTACTGGAGTGAATGTAAGACATTGTTCTGCATTCTGTCCATCAACTGTGTTTTTTGCAATTTTCACCCCGAGTGGGCTGGGTATGCTCAGACGTGAGTCCCAGGCTCTTCACATGACTGGAGTCAAGCTATCCAGGCTGAAGAAGGCTGATAGCCAGAAACCGGTCCTTGGATGCTTGATTCCGGTCTAGGAAAGACATGGCTTGGTAGTTCGGGCTGGACTGTTCCCATGAGGCACAGGGTCAAGGCTGATTTGCATATAGCCATTGTCTGACCTAGGGTGGTGTGGAGTGCAAAAAAACGATGGATTTAGGCCCAGATCTCTGTACTGGGGTGAATGTAAGACATTGTTCTGCATTCTGTCCATCAACTGTGTTTTTTGCAGTTTTCACCCTGAGTGGGCTGGGTATGCTCAGACGTGAGTCCCAGGCTCTTCACATCACTGGAGTCAAGCTAGCCAGGCTGAAGAAGGCTGATAGCCAGAAACCGGTCCTTGGATGCTTGATTCCGGTCTAGGAAAGACATGGCTTGGTAGTTCGGGCTGGACTGTTCCTATGAGGCACAGGGTCAAGGCTGATTTGCATATAGCCATTGTCTGACCTAGGGTGGTGTGGAGTGCAAAAAAATGATGGATTTAGGCCCAGATTGTTGTACTGGGGTGAATGTAAGACATTGTTCTGCATTCTTTCCATCAATTGTGTTTTTTGCAATATTTACCCCGAGTGGGCTGGGTATGCTCAGACGTGAGTCCCAGGCTCTTCACATCACTGGAGTCAAGCTATCCAGGCTGAAGAAGGCTGTTAGCCAGAAACCGGTCCTTGGATGCTTGATTCCGGTCTAGGAAAGACATGGCTTGGTAGTTCGGGCTGGACTGTTCCCATGAGGCAAAGGGTCAAGGCTGATTTGCATATAGCCATTGTCTGACCTAGGGTGGTGTGGAGTGCAGAAAAACGATGGATTTAGGCCCAGATCTTTGTACTGGGGTGAATGTAAGACATTGTTCTGCATTCTGTCCATCAACTGTGTTTTTTGAAATTTTCACCCCGAGTGTGCTGGGTATGCTCAGACGTGAGTCCCAGGCTCTTCACATCACTGAAGTCAAGCTATCCAGGCTGAAGAAGGCTGATAGCCAGAAACCGGTCCTTGGATGCTTGATTCCGGTCTAGGAAAGACATGGCTTGGTAGTTCGGGTGGACTGTTCCCATGAGGCACAGGGTCAAGGCTGATTTGCATATAGCCATTGTCTGACCTAGGGTGGTGTGGAGTGCAAAAAAATGATGGATTTAGGCCCAGATCTTTGTACTGGGGTGAATGTAAGACAGGAACGATTTTACCCAAGCCAGTGGAGTGCCCTGTATTCCTGCAAAAAACGATGGATTTAGGCCCAGATCTTTGTACTGGGGTGAATGTAAGACAGGAACGATTTTACCCAAGCCAGTGGAGTGCCCTGTATTCCTAGGTCACGCAACCTATTCAGTAGTATGGAGTGGGTCACTGTGTCGAAAGCCGCGGACAGATCGAGGAGCACCAACATGGCAAGCACATCTGTGTCCACGCTCTCTCTTATGGTCTCTGATACTTCCAGAAGGGCTGTCTCTGTGCTATATCCGGATCTGAATCCGGATTGAGAGTCATGCAAGAGGGTGTTGGATTCCAGGTAGTCGGCCTATTGCTCCTGTACTACTTTTTCCAGAATCTTGGCAGGTTTAGGGAGGAGAGAGATAGGTCGGTAGTTGCTAAGTACCGACGGGTCAGCATCCGCTTTCTTCAATATGGGGATAAGCATTGCCTGTTTCCATTCTGACGGGATTTGGCCAGAGGAGAGTGAAGTATTCCAAATGGAGACCAAAGGGGTGGTGATAAGTGGACCCAGCTGCGTGAGTATTTGAGCTGGGACGGGGTCTGGGGGAGAGCCAGATTTACATTTTTGCATTCTATGTTGGACTGAGTCTCTAACAATAGGATCAAATGCATCAAATGTGGTGGTGCAGGCCGGAAGAGGGGGGAGGACTGACAGCGCCTCACCAAGCCCTTTAGGTGGTGTAAAAGAGGTGAAAATATCCACAATCTTGTGATGAAAAAAGTGTGATAGGTCATCACAGAGTTCTTGGCTCGGTGAGGAGAGACGGGTAAGTGCTGAAGGCTTTGTAAAATCTTTCACGATTTGAAAGAGGGTTTTGGCCGAGTTGTCAGCGGAGTTGATCTTGTTGGAGAAGTATTCCTTCATAGTGACTTGTTTTAACTTGTGAAACCTTTTGAGCACAGCTCTATATATATTTTTTTCGATAGGGTCATAGGTGCGTCGCCATTGTCGCTCGAGTTTTTTACATTTGCTTTTCTCCGCACGGAGTTCCGGGGAAAACCATGGAGCGGAGGGCTTCGATCTGGCCGAGGAGAGGGGGAGAAGGAGGGCGATCGTATTAATCGCTGTGATAAGAGTGAAATTGAGTTTTTCCACATCTGCGTCTATATCCTTAGTCGGGAGCCACTCCATATTAGAAAGTACTGGTTCAAGGGCGTCATGGGTGACCTTGTGCCATTTCCTGCCCAGGTTAGGTTTTACACTATTCATGATTACTGGGGGGGGATAGAGAGGGTGAAAGGGATGAGTGAATGGTCAGACCAGGCCAATGGACTCGGAGTCAGAGTAGAAAGTGCTGGCAGGCTCGAGAAGATCAAGTCTAGGGTGTGGCCTGCCATATGGGTGGGATTATGCACTCTCAGGTCCAAGTTTATACCTGCTAGTGTTTCTACGAGGGACCTCGCTTTTGGACAGGAAGGATCATCCACATGTAGGTTAAAGTCACCTAAGATGGTAAAATGCGGGTGTTTAAGGGAAAGGTCAACAGGGTGGCCAATAACTCAGTGAGGTGAGAGGGCTGTGTGCCAGGGGGATTGTAGATTAGGGCGCCCGCCAGGACCAGATGAGTGGGGTCCGTGATGCTGAAATACATTGCCTCGATAGGGCCGGAGTTAGGCAATTTCCTGGAAGTTATTTTCCATTGGGACCGGAAAATAATAGCAACCCCCCCTCCCACTTTAGTCCCTGGTCGGTTAATCCCTACAAAGCGGTAGTCTGGGGGGATTGCTAACGATATATCAGGGTTAGAATAGTCTTTGACCCATGTTTCGGTAAGGAACATCTGGTCCCATGTGTGGGTGGTGATTGAAAGGAATCCACTCAGAAAGTGGTAGTGATCCCTAAAGTGATGGGGAGCACACAGTGTAGTTTAAATGCCCCTCACACACCAACCGGCCCCTTGGTGTCATGCTTCATCATCGGGGCCTTCGCACCCCTCTACGGGATGCGGCGTGCTACGACTCACGGATACGTAGGAGCACTTGATAGTGAACTATGTGTAGGTGTGTGTTTAGGGAAGGAGTGTGAGTAGTGAGGTGAGGTGAAAAAGTGAAGGTTAATTAAAAAATACCTGGCTCGTAGGAAAAAATTATTTATTATGTCCTCGGCTGGTATTGTTAAAAAGGTGCAAAGTGAGGTTGACAAATATACGTATTAGGGTATATCAACCTCTAAAAAGCGTCGACATGTTTTGGAGTACAGCGACTCCTTCTTCAGGATGAGGATATGCACGTTATCCTCACCTGTGTCACTTCTTACAGTCCAATCTCGAACCAAGTTTCCAAACTGGTCAACAAACATTGGCGTACTCTAACAAGCGGCTCACTGAATCTGGAACAACCACTGTTTGCTCACAGACGTGACAGGAATCTAAAGGACATGCTCGTCCACACTAGACCTCCCACACACAAAGTGGAACAAACAAGGTTACAAGGAATACATGGCCATCACCCTTGTGGCAACTGTAACAGCTGTCATTTAACCAAGAAGAGCCAGACACTCACCTTCACGAATGGTACCAGTTGGGAACAACGCACATTCACCAACTGTAACAGTAAGAACGTTGTGTACCTAATCACATGCCCCTGCAAGAAGGAATATGTGGGCATGACAACAAGGCAAGTCAAAATAAGGATCAATGAGCATAAAAGCAACATAAGATGCAAAAAATCAACTACAAAAATGGCAGCCCATTTTCTTGAATACCAACACTGTGTTAATGAAATACACTGGACAGTGATTGAGCAACTGCCTACAGAAGCAGGGCTATTTGAGAAAGAGCAGCGGTGGGTGTTCCGTCTTGGGACTGACACCACTGGGCTAAATGACTCCATTCCATGGAGCCAATTACGCTGATCTGTTCTGATGAAATTGGCATCTCCCATTCTTCCTTTCAGGCTAGCAGCACAACTATATTGTAACCTCTATGCATTAAGGCCATTGTATTTATGAATCCATGAATACTTGGACAGTTTTAGACAACGCTGTCTTAGGTATCTTTACTATCAATGTAATTATGAATCCTTGAATACTTGGTTCGATTCAGACAACGCTATACCCTGAATCTTGTTAATCCTCTCCTAAATTCCAACTGATAGCCAGTGAACATGCGCAGGTGAATAGCGTCTTTATGATACGCATGCGCGCCGTCTGACTGTTAGGCAAAGTCAATAGAGGGCACTACGCATGCGTGAGTGCAGGTACGCTAACTCCTAGCGCATGCGCATTTCAATCATGTATCGCGCCCCTGACCAGCGCGCAATACCGGACCTCTCCTGCCCACTGTACCCGTATTTGGGCATGTTTCCGCTTCAAATTAACTAATTAACTCTCTTATTGAAGCCCTGGGCTGTATATAAGAGGCCAAAAACCGACCTGATTCTACACATCGTTGGAGCCGCGTTGAGGAGAAGGCAGTCTATTAGACCGTGAGTTGGGTCGCAAAATCGAGGGCCAGCGAATTTCTCCCATAACAACTATATGAACCTAAAACCTACCCTTAACATCCTTTAGGTTGGTTTACTGAGCAGTGAGGAATGAATCCCCCAATACTACGCTTAGGTTCATGAGGTCAGAAAACCTTGAACTATAAGTAAGCCTCCATTTAAACTCTTTCCTCTCCTTCACAGCCTTTGTTGGGAAAGATATCCTGGCGTTTTTCCACTATATATGTATGTCTATGTCTACTGTGTGTCTTTTTTTGTGTTTTACTCCACAGGGTCCCTGAACCTTAATTCGGGATCATTTTTACCCTCATATAACTGGAAACCATTGCTTTTCCTTGTTCCTGGACGTCCGACTGTGATGTTTACTATGTTTTTACCCCACAGGTTCTTCTAACGCCAATTGGGCGCAACAGAGCTTATCTACAATAAACACTGATAGGTACATTTCACCTAGTTTTTTGGTAGAATACACTTTGACATTCTACATCCATGTGAGTAAGGTGAGGATAACGTGCATATCCTCATCCTGAAGAAGGAGTCGCTGTACTCCGAAACATGTCGACGCTTTTTAGAGGTTGATATACCCTAATACGTATATTTGTCAACCTCACTTTGCACCTTTTTAACAATACCAGCCGAGGACATAATAAATAATTTTTTCCTACGAGCCAGGTATTTTTTAATTAACCTTCACTTTTTCACCTCACCTCATTACTCACACTCCTTCCCTTAACACACACCTACACATAGTTCACTATCAAGTGCTCCTACGTATCCGTGAGTCGTAGCACGCCGCATCCCGTAGAGGGGTGCGAAGGCCCCGATGATGAAGCATAACACCAAGGGGCCTGTTGGTGTGTGAGGGGCATTTAAACAACACTGTGTGCTCCCCATCACTTTAGGGATCACTACCACTTTCTGAGTGGATTCCTTTTTGTTTAAACGAATTACCAGGGGAGACTGAATCCACTTGTCTCTCTCCCTCCCTCCTTTTGTTATATTTAGGTGGTGATTGAAAGCCAGATATCGCCTGCATGACGTGGGAGGGAGCGGCAATTAACGAGACACGCCTTGACCTCACTGGGCAACACACGGTCTGTAGTTTTGTATATTTCTTTACTGTGGCAAATGGTAAGTGCTTCCAGAGGGAAGCCGCAGTCTTTGCATACAAAGTGGTCAACAAGTAGCTGAGTGGGATTGAACTTAGAGCTACAGCTACCGGTCTGAGGCCTCATGGCCAACAGTTGAGCCCTGGACCAGCGTGTTTGCCCTATTGTGTATCCTCCGGCAGCCTGCCTGGCGCTGGACGTGGTACAGGCGTGGACGGGCGCAGACGGGCTTGCCTTCGGCGAGCCAGCGGCGCGCCCGCTGCGCGCATCTGTTGCGCGTCCTAAAGTGCATCGCCTTAAATGGCTGGTGTGCTGACCCCAGACTCCGCCCTCCCAGCGTCCAGAGATTGCGATTGGCCGCCCCGCCTAGGGGGCGGAAGTAGCTGGAAGAAGCTGGAGTATCGAGCGGGAGCCGGGGATTCAAAGCACACACAAAAGGTACACTTTAAAAGATCAAAGATCGGGCAAAGTTTAAAACATAACGAGACCTGGGGCTGCTAGCGCGTTTAAAGAATAGCGCCCATCCGCAGCAATAAGGTACAGAGTTATGCAGGTTAAATACAAAGTGATTAAAATGATCAGGTAAAATTAAAACATGGCGTGACCTGAAGCTGCTAGCGCGATTAAAGACTGCGCACGTCCACAGCGATCAGGTACAGAGTTATGCCTTAAATGGCTGGTGTGCTGACCCCAGACTCCGCCCTCCCAGCATCCAGAGATTGCGATTGGCCGCCCCGCCTACCCTCCACAACAATCGGGCAAGCCCGTGGTGGACCGGGGTAGGGGGCGGAAGTAGCTGGAAGAAGCTGGAGTATCGAGCAGGAGCCGGGGATTCAAAGCACACACAAAAGGTACACTTTAAAAGATCAAAGATCGGGCAAAGTTTAAAACATAACATGACCTAGGGCTGCTAGCGCGTTTAAAGAATAGAGCGCGTCCGCAGCAATAAGGTACAGAGTTATGCAGGTTAAATACAAAGTGATTAAAATGATCAGGTAAAATTAAAACATGGCGTGACCTGAAGCCGCTAGCGCGATTAAAGACTGCGCACGTCCACCTCGGCCGGACCCTCGACCTCTGTAACGGGCGGCCCTATTAAAAACACCTGAGTGGAAAACACGTTTGATATTGGCCTGCGCCTTATCCAAGGCAGAAAAAGTTGCCACATATTTTCCCATCTTTTAGACGAAGTCATCGCCAAACAACATGCCATTGGCCAAGGAACCCGGTTCCGTAGTCGCCATCTCAGCCACTTGGGGATCTATGCGCATAAGAAAGGATCTTCGTCTCTCTGTAGATAACGCCACATTGACATTGCCAAGGAAACAAATGTTTCCTTGGCAATGTTGCGCCCGTTCCATAATCTCAGAAGAGTCCATGGGGAACACCCTTATCTTTTGCAGTGACTGCGGCATCTAATATCTTAGACAGCAGAACCGAGACATCTAATAATTTGTCTTGGCACCCTTTCCAGGCCCGATCCAGTCCTTTTTTGGGATCTTTGGAAAATTTGTGCATAAAAGTGGCCATGTTAGGATCTAATTCTGGCGTATCCGCCACTTTACCCAACAACGACGGTCGGGGACATTCTGAGCGCAGGGTGGCCCTGACCTGACTCTCAAAACTCTGTCTTAAATTAGTTTGAACATAGTGCGCCACTTCAACACAGGGAACCCACTCAGTAGACCTACGATGGATTAAATTCTGAGGATTAAAAAGTAAATTCTTACGTGTCAACTCCTCCTGCGCACCATAAAATACATGTTTGGTCATTTTGACCTTCTTCTTGGGCTGCACTGATTCATCGGAATCTGTTGAATCCTGAGTAGCTGGAGAAGACTCTCCATGCGTATCCCTGCCCGCTAAGGAACCATGGTCTTTTAAAACACTTTTCACCACATTAAGCAGAGCTTCACCCGAAGCCTGTGTGGATGAAGAATGCTTACTAGAGGACTTAGACTTTCTTTTGCCAGAGGACTTCTGGGGTTTCGATAGGGGTGTTAAGGCCTGAATAAGCGCCTTACTCAACAAACCCTGGACGTGGGAATCCTGGGCTTCAACAGGGTGCTCCTCCAAATGGTACACAGTTTTAAATTTCGACCTACCAAAATATTGTGTTTGAAATTTCGAAGGTGCAGAATATCGATGTCAAGAATATCGTTGGACAGAATATCGACCCTAAGGTAAGTAATATCGAAATTCTTTATATCGATGTAAGTAATATCGAAGTTAGTAATATCACTAGCATATATATCGATGTAACTAATTTCGATGACACTAATATCGATATTTGTATTATTTTTTTGTTTTTTATTATGTATGTGTTATATGTTTTAGTTCAGTATTTAAAATAAATTATATTATATGTGTATTAATTTTATAAGTAAATTATATGTTTTAGTACCGGAGCGGGTTGTGGGTTTATAGGGGAATAGGGTGTGAAGTAATTTAATTGTAATTAATAAAATATTTATTTATGTATAATTTATTTTGTAATTATTTATTAATTGGCAATTAATTATTTTAATTGATAAATTAATTATTTAATTGGTAATTAATGTTAATTTTAATTAAATGTTATGTTTTAGTACCGGAGCGGGTTGTGGGTTTATAGGGGAATAGGGTGGGAAGTAATTTAATTTTAATTAATAAAATATTTTTTTATGCATAATTTATTTTGTAATTAATTGTTAATTGGCAAATAATTATTTTAATTGATAAAATCATTATTTAATTGGTAATTAATGTTAATTTTAATTAAATGTTATGTTTTAGTACCTGAGCGTGTTGTGGGTTTATAGGGGTATTGGGTGGAAAGTAATTTTATTGTAAATATTTAATTATTTATACATTTTTAGTTATGGCTAATTAATGTATTAAATAATTATTAATTGGTAATTAATTATTTTAATAGATAATTATTTTTTAAAATTGTCAATTAATATTTCTAATTTGTAAAAAAAAATTATAACTAGAAAAATTAATTAATTAATTGTTAAACATTTTTTAAAACAAATATTAATTTGTATAATGTATTTTAATTTTTAATATTGATTTAAATTTAAATAATATTTTATTGTTATGATAAATAATTTATTCTTTAATATTTATTATTTGATGAGTAATATTTAATAAATATTATTTATTGGTGTTTGTTGTTAATTTATAGTCAATTAATTATTCAAATGTAATTGGTTTTATTAATTATTAATTGTTTTTTATTGATGTTGATGTATTTGAAAAATTAATTATACATTATTTCAAATATAAACATTATTTAGAAGTATGTTAAAATAAAAATCTATGTTATTAAATGCTTTCCCTACTGTTGCACCTTTTGGAGTTGGAATAGTAATTTTTCCCCCTACGCTATCCAAAGCTTTCCTTACTGTTTCACCCTTTGGAGTTGGAAAAGTAATTTTTCCCCCTACGCTATCCAAAGCTTTCCCTACTGTTGCACTCTCTGGAGTGGGAATAGTAATTTTACCCCCTACACTATCCAACGCATTCCCTACTGTTGCACTCATTGGAGTGGGAATAGTCATTTTTACCTACCCGCTATCCAACGCTTTCCCTATTGTTGCACCCACTGGAGTGGGAATAGTAATTTTTACCTGTACGCTATCCAACGATTTCCCTACTGTTGCACTCACTGGAGTGGGAATAGTAATTTTTACCCACCCGCTATCCAACGCTTTCCCTACTGTTGCACTCTCTGGAGTGGGAATAGTAATTTTAACCCCTACACTATCCAACACTTTTCCTACTGTTGAACCCACTGGAGTGGGAATAGTAATTTTTTACCCGTACGATATCCAACGCTTTCCCTACTGTTGCACTCACTGGAGTGGGAATAGTAATTTTTACCCACCCGCTATCCAACGCTTTCCCTACTGTTGCACTCTCTGGAGTGGGAATAGTAATTTTACTCCCTACACTATCCAACGCTTTCCCTACTGTTGCACCCTTTGGAGTTGGAATAGTAATTTTTACCCTTACGCTATCCAACGCTTTCCCTACTGTTGCACTCACTGGAGTTGGAATAGTAATTTATACTCTTGCGCTATCCAACGCTTTCCCTACTGTTGCACTCACTGGAGTGGGAATAGTCATTTTTACCCAGCTGCTATCCAACGCTTTCCCTACTGTTGCACTCTCTGGAGTGGGAATAGTTATTTTTACCCACCCGTTATCCAATGTTTTCTCTACTGTTGCACTCTCTGGAGTGTGAATAGTAATTATTCTCCCTACACTATCCAATGCTTTCCCTACTGTTGCACTCTTTGGAGTTGGAATAGTAATTTTTACCCTTACGCTATCCAACGCTTTCCCTAATGTTGCACTCATTGGAGTGGGAATAGTAATTTTTACCTACCCGCTATCCAACGCTTTCCCTTCTGTTGCACTCACTGGAGCGGGAATAGTAATTTTTACCCACCCGCTATCCAACGCTTTCCCTACTGTTGCACTCTCTGGAGTGGGAATAGTAATTTTACCCCTACACTATTCAGCGCTTTCCCTACTGTTGCACCCTTTGGAGTTGGAATAGTAATTTTTACCCTTACACTATCCAACGCTTTCCCTAATGTTGCACTCATTGGAGTGGGAATAGTAATTTTTACCTATCCGCTATCCAACACTTTCCCTACTGTTGCACCCTATGGAGTTTGAATAGTAATTTTTAGCCTTACGCTATCCAATATGATTTATATTTATTTATGTATTTTATAATATTATTATTATGTTACATAATGTTGTGTTTAATTAATTTTTTAAATATTGAAAGTATATTTCATTGTTTTTATGTATTAAATATAAATATTTATTATTATTTATGTTATTATTTTATGAGTGTTGATGTATTTGTAATTTATAGTATTTGTTAATATTTTTAAATTAATAAAAAAATAATAAATATTATAATTAATTAAATATATATTACATATTGTATGTTTAATTTTTATTAAATGTTTAACATTAAATATGTATTATGTATTCATTTTAAACATTCTAAAACATTTTTACATAAGTTTAAATTATATAAAAGTATTATTTACTTTATATTTTTAATAACAAAAAAACGATATATTTAATTACGATATTTTTAACAGCGATATTTAAGTTTCAATATTTTTGTACTTACCATGTTGTAGATAGGGTGTCAATATACTTGCCTTCGATATTCCAGCGTCGATATTTTGTGTGTCAATATCCTGTCTCTCGATATTCTGTCAGAGATTCCCTCCAAATGATGTTCATAAGGCTCCTCATATTCTTCATATTCGTTATATTCAACCCACTTGTCTCCCTCTTCGGCGTTATACGCCATAATAAACCACAAGAGGTGTGAAGGAGATTCAGAGGGGGGAAGTAACCCAAGGGCAAATAAGACCTCCTGAAGGTTTTCCTCAAGAGAAAGAACCTGGGTCTTCATATAAAAGTAAGGAGAAAAAATATATAAACTATGCAAATAAAATATAAAAGTGTCAATATATATTCAAATTTATATTCAAATGTGGCAGGAGCTTGCCCAAAACTCCCCTAGTGCCAAGCACTAATCCGGAAAAACGCTCCGGTAAGCATTAGTAGAGCAGGGAATATTTGACACGCAACACAGGTGCTGATGCGCGAAGAGCCGATGACAGAAAATGAAACCGGCTCTTCGCACATGCGCAGAATGTCAAGAATGTGGGTCTAGAACGAGCCTGTTTCCCTCGCGCACCGAGGTGCGCAGCTCTGCTCCCTCGCCACAGCCCACAAGTTAAACAGACTACGGAGGGGCACCGAAGCCTCAGACTCCGTGTAAGAAGTCGCGCATGCACAGATAATGAATGAAAGTGCAGCGCGACTTCAGGGAACTCGAGAAATAATGAAATTACGAGCGTGCCGGCTAAAAGGCAGAAAAGCCCCAAACCAGTGCTTTAAATGGGAAAAAATAAGTGCAGGTACTCATTAAAATGCGCTAGAGGTGTAGTGAGGGGGCGGGGCTAGGGGCGGGGCTAAGGGCAAGACATGATGATACTTAACAACTTGTATATTAGTTGCAGCACACACGAAAACACATGAGAAATATGTTTATATAAACAAAGCAGGTTAACTCATTACACAAAATGAAAGAGAAATGTGATATGTTAACATTTCCTTTTTTTGCAATAGTTGCACCTTCTTAATGTCGTACTGTTAATTGCTGTTGTTCGGCACAATACAATATATTTTTGTGCACGCGAGTAGGAAGAAACTGAAAATATCCCCATGTCCTCGCACCAAAGCTCTTATTGGCACCAAGCAAATGAAGCAACTCATCATGACCCTCCCCAGAAGATATTTCTTGTCTCTTCCATTGTTCTATCCATTCATCCTTTCATCCTACCATTTACATCCTGATATCCACCATTTAACCTTTACATTCTATCGTCTATTCAGTCTTTCATCAATCATTCAGTTTTTCACCATTCCGTCTGTCCACCCTTCATATCCAAACCTATCCATCCATCTATCTCCAAACCTATCCTTTCACTCATCTATCTCTATATCCACCCTTTCCCTCATCCATCAATCCTTTCGGTCATACATCATCAACCCTTTCACTCCTTTATTCCATCCACCCATTAACTCAATCCCTCCTTTCATTCATCCATCATCTACCCTTTCATGCATCCTTCCTGCTTTTCATGCATCCATCCAATCTTTCACTTATCCACCCATCATCCACTCTTGTAAACACATGGTGCCCCTGGCTCGTGCCCGCAAGGGAAACACTTTGAGTGCCTCCCACTTTCCCCCACTTGTGAGCGCGAGGCGCGCTCTTGTTCTTATCTGTACCTGGTTTGCTTGTACAAATTGTGTGTGTGTTCTTCTGTAACATCAACTTCCCTCTATCACTGCTCTTTACAGCCCCTCAACACGCCTCCTGTCCATAGTCTTGAAGCCACACTACCAAGAAAGTACTTTCAATTCATGCAGCAGGTGCAGTGGCACCAGGCCCCTAATGCCTCTGTTTCCCATTAAACCTAGACTAAAGCTTCATTTTACATTTGATCTAGAAGCCAAAGAGTCTACTTTCTTCCTTGCACGAGGGGCCGTCACACACTGCTTACTCCACTGCACACTTCCATAGATGCTGTACTTGCCTCCGTTGTTATCTGCAAAGTTTGCTCTTTCATGCATGTGCCGTGTCACCCCCCCACCGGCTATCACCATTTTTGCTGACTGACACAATACTCGCACTTCATCTTCGGTGCGGAACTGCAGGTACTGGACTGAGCTCCCAATTGTGTAGGAGGGGCAGTAGCACAGTGTCCTACACAAAGCCATTGAACCCAGATAACTACTTCAGTTCGCCCATCTGCATATCTGTCCCCAGCTTTTGTGCCGCCTTTCCAGGGCGTAGCTTCTGTTGGTTCAGCAGGTGCAGTGGCTCCTGGACAGTAATCGCACTTGTGCGCTTTTCATCACCCTGGTACGTAGAAACACAAATTGCTGTCCTTCTCAAATACGCCACCCACAGCATTTCTTGGTTTCCTTTTCTTTTTCTCATTACAAAGCCTCATGACCTCCCCTTATGTTCTTTTAACCGTTTATCCGTCACTGCGTTAAATTACATTCGATCGACATTCAGACGCTTCTTACTTAAATTTATGGAGTTTACTTCCATCATTTGTTGAATTATGCACTATTCCAACCACATTCCATCTAGCCCTTCCAGCCCCTTCTAAAATGCAAACTATTTCTACCGCACGCCGTTTCCTTTGCTTACAACCCAACCACCAAGGTATGTTCTTGTTTTTCCTGTCTCCGCCGTTCCTTTTCTCTCCAGCTGTCTATTGCTTCATGTCGCAGGCCTGTCCTCGCCTTCCTTGTCCCACGCTTTCCTTCCCCCTTTCTTTCCGTCTCTCCTGCTCTTCATTTCCGAAGCTGCCTCTTCTCTTTCCCCCCCCCTCCAGGGGCTTAATTTTCACAGGTCATGAATGGACCCTGCTTTGTCAAGCACAGCGTGATGGCGAGCACAAACAAGCCCTGCTGAAGAGCTCAGCTGGGGCTCAGATCGGGGCTGCAGAGGCGGCGCCTTGGCTGCTAGAGACAGGTTTCACTCCTGCTCACCAGCACAGCCAATGAGCCTACCCTTTCATGAGTACCGGTACTCTCCTCAGCAGGAGAAAAAGTGCCGGTACTCAGAGGGATAAATCTAAGAAGTGCCGGTACTCAGTACCGGTGAGTACCGGCCCATTTAAAGCACTGCCCCAAACCTACTAAAAATAGACGCCAGTATAAATAGAAACAAAGCTACACAGCGCGCTATATAACATATATATAAAAACAGTCAATTAAACAGACAATAAAGCACCACAAATAACAAGAAATAAAGAGTCACTTATCTCACTGCTGCAGCAACAAAAGAAAGAGGAAGTGATTACGTCATTATGGACATTTATTCATATTATTGTGATATGATTTGTGCAGACCTGGAGGCGGTTGTCCTTCCGGGGTATGCAGTTTAAAGTTTAACCCTTTGCTGCTGTGTGTTCAGTAAAGATTGAGAAGCATAATTTGAGCCTCCGTGGACTGACATAGAATTCCTTATCTAATGTACTTGGTTCTAACTGAAAGCGCTCTGACACCTCTGGGTAAATACGTGCTCTAAACATTTCATGAGTACTTGCGGACACAGGACAATGAAGGAAGAATAAGCCAGTTACTGTGATTGGGTGATTTTTGCTCAAATGGTAAATGGTACAGCACTGCTCCTTTGTGGTCCGCAGGGATCGCAGACACATGTAACGAGATACAGACAGTTATTATGCGGTTTCTAATACTCGGATCCCGACTTCTACAGTGACCCGTAGCATGGTACTTGTTATTATACCAATGTAGTGGGAGGATGACACCATGAACTATAAGTGGTTAATGAGCCATATATTTGTAAAGAACAAACATATCACCCATTAAGGTTTCAAGGCGCTGGAGGCCGTTAGGATGATTAAGTGAGCTATTGCATAGAGAAACATGGTGCTGAGCTGAGCTGCCGGAGATCGCACCTCGAGCCCGCGATCAGAAGTCAACCGCTCTGGCCACTGTGCCACACCTCTCCTACGGTGTTTGTATTATTAGTGCTCTTGTAATCAATAAGAGAGAGAGGAACTAGAACAGCTAGCTCGTTTCCCCTGAGGTTAAATGAGTAAACAACAAGAACTAGCTACTAGGGTAGAGTTTGCGTACTATGTGTCTAGTATGGGAAACCATTTGGTTTGTTAGGAAGGCCCTCACCCACCAGCCTAGCTTGTGGCATGCTTCATCATCGGGCCCCACCCGAGGCACCGAGTGCGCCTCAGGTGTGCTGCGACTGCGTAGCGGGTTTTTAAAGCGTGAGTGTCAGTGTGCAGTGTAGTTGTGCTGTGTGAGGTTTAAAATACTGTCCTAGGGGTCCCAAAGCAGTTCGTTTATTAGTGGGCCCCAGGCAGAAGTTAAAAACAAAGGCTAGGGACGTGTAGGGGTAGACTCATGGTCTCCCACATCCAGTGTGGTCGACTAGTTTCAGCCAGGCCTTATATTTAAACTGGCTTTCATCAGGACCTTTTATGTGTGGGTATGTTACAGGATATATATGCTTCAGTATCCTGAATGTGTGGCACACACTAAGGTGCTCTATATGTAAAGAGGTGTTTCCTCTCAGTTTGCACTCCTATCTTCAGGGGACAAACTCCCAGGATCTCCTGCTAGTAGGTCGGGACTTTATGCAGTTTGCTATGGTCTCCTGACCCGCTGGAACACCTGTCATCCGGCCGGGGAATCCAACAAACCAAATGGTTTCCCATACTAGACACATAGTACGCAAACACTACCCCAGTAGCTAGTTCTTGTTGTTTATTCATGTATTATTAGTACCCCTGGGCAAAGCAGTACGCTACGCTCGCGTAGTTTGCAAAGTTTGCGCAACTTCGCAGTACGTGAACTGCACGTAGCACAGTGCAAACATGCGTAGCGTAGCGTAGTGTAGTGCAGCGGTCATTTTTGCTTGCTCGTGGTCCTCAAGGTCAAGTTGGCGACCGTGAGCAAGCAAAATGACATACTCGCAAGACTTTGTCCTTGGTTGCGATCAACAACATCAAGTTGCCGATCGTGAGCATGGAAAATAAACCTCCCGGCGAGATTTTCAATACGGGGAGGTCAGGTTTCTCATTGCGAGTGGTCGCACATGCTCACGACCTCTCACGATGAGAAACTACCAGTCCGCGTTGAGAAAGCCGCAGCTCGAGTAAAAATCTACTTGAGCGGCTGAAAAGTACAGCTCACACTGTGCAAGATGCCGTTTTCAATGATTGCACAGTGCCGGATGTTTGTCCGCACTGTGCAATCATTGAAAACGACATCTTGCACAGTGCGAACATGCTACTGCGTAGTTCGCGTAGTGCTACGCATAGCTCGCATAGTGCGAAGTGCACTTTGCGTAGCTACGCGTAACGCTACTTTGCGAACTACGCCCACCCCTATAGTGCATGGAACACAGCATTGGAGCATTTGCCTACCCGCTGACATTTAAGTTGAAGCTCAAGTGAACTTATGTAGGGCTATTTTACAAAGGTATTGATCATTTTAAATTTGTACAGGTAGTGATTGGTTTATTAATACTATAAAGAGTCCCAGCACCCACTGGCTGAAACAGAGGAAGACTCTGCGGTTCATTGTGCTACTTTGTGGGGTTTGTTTTGGGGACACAAGTATTAGTAAATTAGCTTCTTTTGGATTTTTAAAGATGGTGGAAGTTTGTTTTTTCCTGGTTTAATATTTTAGTTTATATTAATTGACTACAGTTTATTTTTGGCAGGGGAATGGATAACTCTAAAAGGAAGAAGGTGTGGGTCACGCACTCCTCGGTGTAGGAAAGTTAGTGATTTGTGGTGTGCTGCAGAGATATCACCCCCCGACAAGAAGGTGTGGAAATCACTGAATGGTTGGTGGCACCTAGGGTAGATGCCAACTCTCAGCGCACAACCTCAGTTGAAACAAATAAGTTTCTTCAATGAATAGTTCCAAATTATATCCAAAAATTAAACCAAGTTCATCGTTGTATTCTCCATGTTTAATTTCACATGTATTATTCTTTCAGGATCAATGAAATTTCATGTCATAGATGTATCCAATATCAAAGAGTATGGGTGCACATCATTTCCCAATGCATTTCGGATACTAGATCCTTCATCAGGGGAATCCTAAAACATAATAAAGTAAACTAAGTATGATCCACGAAGGCAGAAATGTATTTACATGAGTTTACCACTGTGATAAATGTCCATGTTAAATAAAGTGCACGAAATATAAAGTAACGTGAATGCACCCAAGGAGAACGTGCTTGTCCATGATAAAGTGAAAGAACAACGTTGTGAAAAGAAGACAGAATATTAAATGGTGCTAGGTGGATTAAACGTTCGAAAAAAGTGGCTGCTTGCATACTTATCGGTGTTTCGTGTAAACACACATAAGGTCCGTTATCTCCCCAAGTTGGAACATCAATCACACAAAAAACCATAAGCGTTAAACGCGATTTAAAGCACACTTACGATAGATTGAAGGCAAGAACACGCGTCCTGCTGCTTGCGCCCTTCGCCATTAGTTTGGGAACGAGGTGTTCCGTGAAAGCGGAAGTATAGCGATAGTAGCGAGAAAAAATAGAAAAGGGACCATAAGTGTAGCGGCCATATTGGAATGGTGAAATGAAAACGTGATTCCCCGTCTTAGTGAGAAGGGGTGAATAATGTGAACCGGGTGAGAACAAAATATGAAAAAAGAACTACCTGTGATTCAAGTTACACAGAATATAGATGAAAATATAACATCTCAAATAAATGCAAAAAATAAATCACATATGTTCACTGGTAAATACATGGTGAGTGACACATCAGTTAAAGTAGTTGCACTATAGGTAGCATTGAAACTCCATCCGATCATTAAGACCAGATGGTTTCATGGTTTGTAGGAATTTGATCCAGTGGTTTTCACGCTGCAGTAAAAAATTGTTGTTGTCTCTGTCGTCTCGCTTGTTGACCACTTCTACAGCAGCGAACCTGAGCTGGCTGATGTTGTGTCTACTTTCCTTGAAATGTAGTGCCAGGTTCGATTTGATGTTTGCTGTTCTTATATTACTCTTATGTTCATTTATTCTCACTTTAAGTTTGCGTGTAGTTTTGCCAGTGTACATCAGTCCACAAGGGCATTTGATGACATATATAACATTTTCAGTGTCGCAAGTGGCATTCAATTTTAGTTTCACATCTGTGCCCTTCATTGGGTGTTTTAAAACAGGGCCTTTGATCATATTGTTGCAGTTCTGACAATTCAAACAAGGTTGATTCCCTTTGTAGTTGACATTTGTTGTGGTTTTTGGGTTTTTTATGAGCTCCTTAAGGTTATTTCCCCTTTTGTAAGCGAACAGAGGTTGTTCACTGAAAATTCCATTGAAGTCCTGTTCTCGGCTAATGATTGGCCAGTGTTTCAAGATGGAGGTTTTGTAAGCCCTGGAGGCCTCGGAAAATTTAGATACGATTACAGGCCTTGTCTTTTGACTTTTTTGTTGAGTTGCTAATGCTTCCTCTCGTTTGATTCTGTCGCACCGTTCTTTGGCGTGGGTCAAGATGGTTTGAGGATATCCCCTTTTAGCAAAACGTGTCAACATATTGGAAGCTTGTTCTTCGTATTTGTGACTGTCAGATGCAATCCGTTTAACCCGTAGGAGTTGTGAAAATGGGAGATGATTTTTGAGTGATTTTTGATGGTAAGAATTGTAGTGAAGGGTGTTATTCTTGTCAGTGTGTTTCCTGTATAGGTCAGTCTCTAGATGATCCAGCACCCTTGTCACTCGCACATCAAGGAATGTGATGGTATTTTGACTGATTTCATGAGTGAATTGTATACGATCATTAATGTGATTCAAATCCGTTAATGCTTTGTATAGAGATTCATGATCTCCTTTCCATAGTACGAAAATGTCATCAATGTATCGCAAGAATGACATGGCATGTTTAGTCCAAGGTGTCTGATTCAAGATGTGGTTCTCCTCAAAGTAAATCATGAATGCATTGGCATAAACAGGAGCAGCACAATTGCCCATGGAAGTCCCGGACAATTGTGCATAGCATTGGTCGTTCCAAGAGAAATAACTCTGGTAAAGAGTGAAATGCATCAGTTGCATCAAAAAAATTTGAAAACCATTGGAAAGATCAGATTGTAGTAAGATGTTCTCCACTGCTTCCATGCCGAGATCATGAGGGATACTCGTGTATAAAGATTTAACATCAATGGAACACAGATAGATGGTAGCGTCTTCATCAAATCGAATGTCAATAATCTTCTGTAGGAAATGTGTAGTGTCCCTTATGTAGGTCCGAGATTGCTGAATAAGAGGTTGGAGATAACGATCAATGAATTTGCCTGTATTCTCATGGATACTGCCACGTGTAGACACGATGGGTCTAAACGGGGGTTAAGTAATGTTCTTGTGAACCTTCGGCAGCATGTACATGCTTGGAGTGCTAGAGTTGACATGTGTTAGAAACTTCTTGGTTTTGGTGTCTATGGTTCCATGTTCCTCAGCCATGGTGAGTATGTTGATCAAAACTTCTCCATATTGTTTCGTTGGGTTGAAGTGAATAAGGCCATATGTATTCATATCTGACAGATGTTGACGAACTTGTTCATTGTAAAATGTGGTGTCCATGAGTACTAGTGCACCCCCCTTGTCAGCAGTTTGGTATGTAATCTCTTTCCTGTTAGCCAAATTGTTCAACAGTGAATATTCCTTTTTGGTCAAATTTGTGTGTTTGGTCCTTTTGGAAAAATTGATGCTGCTGATGCCATTTTTGACCAGGCTTTCAAAGATATCGAATGATTTATGGCTGATGGGTGCCATAAAAGAACTTTTCGCCCGTAAACCTCTTAGTTGATCTTCACGATTGGTGTCTTGTGGAGGTATAACATTTTCAAAGAAGTGTCTTAAGCGTAAACTACGCATGAATTTGAATAAGCTAACCTCAAGTTCTAGCTCATTGGTATGGCTGGTGGGGATAAATGAGGTACCCTTCTGCAGTACGTTTATTTCATGGTCAGACAAAGTGTATGAGGATATGTTGATCACTAGGTTGTCTTCTTCTTTGGTTTGTCCACCCTCTGGTTCAGCGTGGTGCTTCTCAATTCTCTCTCCCTCTCTTTCTCTCTTTCTTTCTCTCTTTCTTTTGACCTGGCTCCTCCTGGGTCGTCTCTTTCTCCCGGGCCTTCCCCTAAAAAAGGAACCGTAGAGAGGGTGGAAGATTCAGTACTGGTTGAAGGTGTTTGTGAGTTAGTACGTCGTTGTTCAGGTCGTGTGTCTTCCTCTGAGGATGAAGTCTCTGTGGCAGTGTTGGTATTGGACCTTGGTGGTTTGTTTTGACGTCTCCTGGCGTATACCTCAGCCCAAGAGTATACCTCACCTAGCTTATAGTCTATAGTATCTCTGCGATACTTGCGTATTTTACGTTCATTGATTTCCCTCGTGTGTTTGTCTAGTTGGATAGTTATGTCTTCCAATATCTTGGACCATTCTTCCTTGGGCAACATGTCACTTAGTTCTTGCTTACATTGTTGTATGTCTCTATTAAGTTCTTCCAACGCTCTAGATAGTTCATCAACTATTAGTAATATTAAGTCCAACGAGCATTTATTAAGAATGGCGTACCATCTCTCTACAAATTTCGAGCTGTTCCTGCATAAGAGTGGTTTTAGCGGGACTCGGAGCCCCCTTGGGATTCGTTGAGCTCTATGGTAACGAATTAATGTACTGGCGTGGAGCCTTTGACTAATTTCCTTCTTTGAGAAGTAGAGTAGCTGTTTGAGGCAACTTTCTTTATTTCTGACGGACCCTTGCGGGTTATCCACCTCGGGGATCAAAGCATAGATTTTATCTACATCATCAGTATTAAAAGCGAAAGTGTCTGCTTTTAAATCAGTGAGTGCCGTGATGTCATCATAAGCCATTGTGCGTTCAGCAAGTCGGTGGTTTGGGGTGCAGTGTCCCTGGTCAGGGTCAACTTGAAAAGGAAGAAGGTGCGGGTCACGCACTCCTCGGTGTAGGAAAGTTAGTGATTTGTGGTGTGCTGCAGAGATATCACCCCCGACAAGAAGGTGTGGAAATCACTGAATGGTTGGTGGCACCTAGGGTAGATGCCAACTCTCAGCGCACAACCTCAGTTGAAACAAATAAGTTTCTTCAATGAATAGTTCCAAATTATATCCAAAAATTAAACCAAGTTCATCGTTGTATTCTCCATGTTTAATTTCACATGTATTATTCTTTCAGGATCAATGAAATTTCATGTCATAGATGTATCCAATATCAAAGAGTATGGGTGCACATCATTTCCCAATGCATTTCGGATACTAGATCCTTCATCAGGGGAATCCTAAAACATAATAAAGTAAACTAAGTATGATCCACGAAGGCAGAAATGTATTTACATGAGTTTACCACTGTGATAAATGTCCATGTTAAATAAAGTGCACGAAATATAAAGTAACGTGAATGCACCCAAGGAGAACGTGCTTGTCCATGATAAAGTGAAAGAACAACGTTGTGAAAAGAAGACAGAATATTAAATGGTGCTAGGTGGATTAAACGTTCGAAAAAAGTGGCTGCTTGCATACTTATCGGTGTTTCGTGTAAACACACATAAGGTCCGTTATCTCCCCAAGTTGAAACATCAATCACACAAAAAACCATAAGCGTTAAACGCGATTTAAAGCACACTTACGATAGATTGAAGGCAAGAACACGCGTCCTGCTGCTTGCGCCCTTCGCCATTAGTTTGGGAACGAGGTGTTCCGTGAAAGCGGAAGTATAGCGATAGTAGCGAGAAAAAATAGAAAAGGGACCATAAGTGTAGCGGCCATATTGGAATGGTGAAATGAAAACGTGATTCCCCGTCTTAGTGAGAAGGGGTGAATAATGTGAACCGGGTGAGAACAAAATATGAAAAAAGAACTACCTGTGATTCAAGTTACACAGAATATAGATGAAAATATAACATCTCAAATAAATGCAAAAAATAAATCACATATGTTCACTGGTAAATACATGGTGAGTGACACATCAGTTAAAGTAGTTGCACTATAGGTAGCATTGAAACTCCATCCGATCATTAAGACCAGATGGTTTCATGGTTTGAAGGAATTTGATCCAGTGGTTTTTACGCTGCAGTAAAAAATTGTTGTTGTCTCTGTCGTCTCGCTTGTTGACCACTTCTACAGCAGCGAACCTGAGCTGGCTGATGTTGTGTCTACTTTCCTTGAAATGTAGTGCCAGGTTCGATTTGATGTTTGCTGTTCTTATATTACTCTTATGTTCATTTATTCTCACTTTAAGTTTGCGTGTAGTTTTGCCAGTGTACATCAGTCCACAAGGGCATTTGATGGCATATATAACATTTTCAGTGTCGCAAGTGGCATTCAATTTTAGTTTCACATCTGTGCCCTTCATTGGGTGTTTTAATATAGGGCCTTTGATCATATTGTTGCAGTTCTGACAATTCAAACAAGGTTGATTCCCTTTGTAGTTGACATTTGTTGTGGTTTTTGGGTTTTTTATGAGCTCCTTAAGGTTATTTCCCCTTTTGTAAGCGAACAGAGGTTGTTCACTGAAAATTCCATTGAAGTCCTGTTCTCGGCTAATGATTGGCCAGTGTTTCAAGATGGAGGTTTTGTAAGCCCTGGAGGCCTCAGAAAATTTAGATACGATTACAGGCCTTGTCTTTTGACTTTTTTGTTGAGTTGCTAATGCTTCCTCTCGTTTGATTCTGTCGCACCGTTCTTTGGCGTGGGTCAAGATGGTTTGAGGATATCCCCTTTTAGCAAAACGTGTCAACATATTGGAAGCTTGTTCTTCGTATTTGTGACTGTCAGATGCAATCCGTTTAACCCGTAGGAGTTGTGTAAATGGGAGATGATTTTTGAGTGATTTTTGATGGTAAGAATTGTAGTGAAGGGTGTTATTCTTGTCAGTGTGTTTCCTGTATAGGTCAGTCTCTAGATGATCCAGCACCCTTGTCACTCGCACATCAAGGAATGTGATGGTATTTTGACTGATTTCATGAGTGAATTGTATACGATCATTAATGTGATTCAAATCCGTTAATGCTTTGTATAGAGATTCATGATCTCCTTTCCATAGTACGAAAATGTCATCAATGTATCGCAAGAATGACATGGCATGTTTAGTCCAAGGTGTCTGATTCAAGATGTGGTTCTCCTCAAAGTAAATCATGAATGCATTGGCATAAACAGGAGCAGCACAATTGCCCATGGAAGTCCCGGACAATTGTGCATAGCATTGGTCGTTCCAAGAGAAATAACTCTGATAAAGAGTGAAATGCATCAGTTGCATCAAAAAAATTTGGAAACCATTGGAAAGATCAGATTGTAGTAAGATGTTCTCCACTGCTTCCATGCCGAGATCATGAGGGATACTCGTGTATAAAGATTTAACATCAATGGAACACAGATAGATGGTAGCGTCTTCATCAAATCGAATGTCAATAATCTTCTGTAGGAAATGTGTAGTGTCCCTTATGTAGGTCCGAGATTGCTGAATAAGAGGTTGGAGATAACGATCAATGAATTTGCCTGTATTCTCATGGATACTGCCACGTGTAGACACGATGGGTCTAAACGGGGGTTGAGTAATGTTCTTGTGAACCTTCGGCAGCATGTACATGCTTGGAGTGCTAGAGTTGACAGGTGTTAGAAACTTCTTGGCTTTGGTGTCTATGGTTCCATGTTCCTCAGCCATGGTGAGTATGTTGATCAAAACTTCTCCATATTGTTTCGTTGGGTTGAAGTGAATAAGGCCATATGTATTCATATCTGACAGATGTTGACGAACTTGTTCATTGTAAAATGTGGTGTCCATGAGTACTAGTGCACCCCCCTTGTCAGCAGTTTGGTATGTAATCTCTTTCCTGTTAGCCAAATTGTTCAACAGTGAATATTCCTTTTTGGTCAAATTTGTGTGTTTGGTCCTTTTGGAAAAATTGATGCTGCTGATGTCATTTTTGACCAGGCTTTCAAAGATATCGAATGATTTATGGCTGATGGGTGCCATAAAAGAACTTTTCGCCCGTAATCCTCTTAGTTGATCTTCACGATTGGTGTCTTGTGGAGGTAGAACATTTTCAAAGAAGTGTCTTAAGCGTAAACTACGCATGAATTTGAATAAGCTAACCTCAAGTTCTAGCTCATTGGTATGGCTGGTGGGGATAAATGAGGTACCCTTCTGCAGTACGTTTATTTCATGGTCAGACAAAGTGTATGAGGATATGTTGATCACTAGGTTGTCTTCTTCTTTGGTTTGTCCACCCTCTAGTTCAGCGTGGTGCTTCTCAATTCTCTCTCCCTCTCTTTCTCTCTTTCTTTCTCTCTTTCTTTTGACCTGGCTCCTCCTGGGTCGTCTCTTTCTCCCGGGCCTGCCCCTAAAAAAGGAACCGTAGAGAGGGTGGAAGATTCAGTACTGGTTGAAGGTGTTTGTGAGTTAGTACGTCGTTGTTCAGGTCGTGTGTCTTCCTCTGAGGATGAAGTCTCTGTGGCAGTGTTGGTATTGGACCTTGGTGGTTTGTTTTGACGTCTCCTGGCGTAGACCTCAGCCCAAGAGTATACCTCACCTAGCTTATAGCTTATACAGGCAAATTCATTGATCGTTATCTCCAACCTCTTATTCAGCAATCTCGGACCTACATAAGGGACACTACACATTTCCTACAGAAGATTATTGACATTCGATTTGATGAAGACGCTACCATCTATCTGTGTTCCATTGATGTTAAATCTTTATACACGAGTATCCCTCATGATCTCGGCATGGAAGCAGTGGAGAACATCTTACTACAATCTGATCTTTCCAATGGTTTCCAAATTTTTTTGATGCAACTGATGCATTTCACTCTTTATCAGAGTTATTTCTCTTGGAACGACCAATGCTATGCACAATTGTCCGGGACTTCCATGGGCAATTGTGCTGCTCCTGTTTATGCCAATGCATTCATGATTTACTTTGAGGAGAACCACATCTTGAATCAGACACCTTGGACTAAACATGCCATGTCATTCTTGCGATACATTGATGACATTTTCGTACTATGGAAAGGAGATCATGAATCTCTATACAAAGCATTAACGGATTTGAATCACATTAATGATCGTATACAATTCACTCATGAAATCAGTCAAAATACCATCACATTCCTTGATGTGCGAGTGACAAGGGTGCTGGATCATCTAGAGACTGACCTATACAGGAAACACACTGACAAGAATAACACCCTTCACTACAATTCTTACCATCAAAAATCACTCAAAAATCATCTCCCATTTTCACAACTCCTACGGGTTAAACGGATTGCATCTGACAGTCACAAATACGAAGAACAAGCTTCCAATATGTTGACACGTTTTGCTAAAAGGGGATATCCTCAAACCATCTTGACCCACGCCAAAGAACGGTGCGACAGAATCAAACGAGAGGAAGCATTAGCAACTCAACAAAAAAGTCAAAAGACAAGGCCTGTAATCATATCTAAATTTTCTGAGGCCTCCAGGGCTTACAAAACCTCCATCTTGAAACACTGGCCAATCATTAGCCGAGAACAGGACTTCAATGGAATTTTCAGTGAACAACCTCTGTTCGCTTACAAAAGGGGAAATAACCTTAAGGAGCTCATAAAAAACCCAAAAACCACAACAAATGTCAACTACAAAGGGAATCAACCTTGTTTGAATTGTCAGAACTGCAACAATATGATCAAAGGCCCTGTATTAAAACACCCAATGAAGGGCACAGATGTGAAACTAAAATTGAATGCCACTTGCGACACTGAAAATGTTATATATGTCATCAAATGCCCTTGTGGACTGATGTACACTGGCAAAACTACACGCAAACTTAAAGTGAGAATAAATGAACATAAGAGTAATATAAGAACAGCAAACATCAAATCGAACCTGGCACTACATTTCAAGGAAAGTAGACACAACATCAGCCAGCTCAGGTTCGCTGCTGTAGAAGTGGTCAACAAGCGAGACGACAGAGACAACAACAATTTTTTACTGCAGCGTGAAAACCACTGGATCAAATTCCTTCAAACCATGAAACCATCTGGTCTTAATGATCGGATGGAGTTTCAATGCTACCTATAGTGCAACTACTTTAACTGATGTGTCACTCACCATGTATTTACCAGTGAACATATGTGATTTATTTTTTGCATTTATTTGAGATGTTATATTTTCATCTATATTCTGTGTAACTTGAATCACAGGTAGTTCTTTTTTCATATTTTGTTCTCACCCGGTTCACATTATTCACCCCTTCTCACTAAGACGGGGAATCACGTTTTCATTTCACCATTCCAATATGGCCGCTACACTTATGGTCCCTTTTCTATTTTTTCTCGCTACTATCGCTATACTTCTGCTTTCACGGAACACCTCGTTCCCAAACTAATGGCGAAGGGCGCAAGCAGCAGGACGCGTGTTCTTGCCTTCAATCTATCGTAAGTGTGCTTTAAATCGCGTTTAACGCTTATGGTTTTTTGTGTGATTGATGTTTCAACTTGGGGAGATAACGGACCTTATGTGTGTTTACACGAAACACCGATAAGTATGCAAGCAGCCACTTTTTTCGAACGTTTAATCCACCTAGCACCATTTAATATTCTGTCTTCTTTTCACAACGTTGTTCTTTCACTTTATCATGGACAAGCACGTTCTCCTTGGGTGCATTCACGTTACTTTATATTTCGTGCACTTTATTTAACATGGACATTTATCACAGTGGTAAACTCATGTAAATACATTTCTGCCTTCGTGGATCATACTTAGTTTACTTTATTATGTTTTAGGATTCCCCTGATGAAGGATCTAGTATCCGAAATGCATTGGGAAATGATGTGCACCCATACTCTTTGATATTGGATACATCTATGACATGAAATTTCATTGATCCTGAAAGAATAATACATGTGAAATTAAACATGGAGAATACAACGATGAACTTGGTTTAATTTTTGGATATAATTTGGAACTATTCATTGAAGAAACTTATTTGTTTCAACTGAGGTTGTGCGCTGAGAGTTGGCATCTACCCTAGGTGCCACCAACCATTCAGTGATTTCCACACCTTCTTGTCGGGGGGTGATATCTCTGCAGCACACCACAAATCACTAACTTTCCTACACCGAGGAGTGCGTGACCCACACCTTCTTCCTTTTCAAGTTGACCCTGACCAGGGACACTGCACCCCAAACCACCGACTTGCTGAACGCACAATGGCTTATGATGACATCACGGCACTCACTGATTTAAAAGCAGACACTTTCGCTTTTAATACTGATGATGTAGATAAAATCTATGCTTTGATCCCCGAGGTGGATAACCCGCAAGGGTCCGTCAGAAATAAAGAAAGTTGCCTCAAACAGCTACTCTACTTCTCAAAGAAGGAAATTAGTCAAAGGCTCCACGCCAGTACATTAATTCGTTACCATAGAGCTCAACGAATCCCAAGGGGGCTCCGAGTCCCACTAAAACCACTCTTATGCAGGAACAGCTCGAAATTTGTAGAGAGATGGTACGCCATTCTTAATAAATGCTCGTTGGACTTAATATTACTAATAGTTGATGAACTATCTAGAGCGCTGGAAGAACTTAATAGAGACATACAACAATGTAAGCAAAAACTAAGTGACATGTTGCCCAAGGAAGAATGGTCCAAGATATTGGAAGACATAACTATCCAACTAGACAAACACACGAGGGAAATCAATGAACGTAAAATACGCAAGTATCGCAGAGATACTATAGACTATAAGCTAGGTGAGGTATACTCTTGGGCTGAGGTCTACGCCAGGAGACGTCAAAACAAACCACCAAGGTCCAATACCAACACTGCCACAGAGACTTCATCCTCAGAGGAAGACACACGACCTGAACAACGACGTACTAACTCACAAACACCTTCAACCAGTACTGAATCTTCCACCCTCTCTACGGTTCCTTTTTTAGGGGAAGGCCCGGGAGAAAGAGACGACCCAGGAGGAGCCAGGTCAAAAGAAAGAGAGAAAGAAAGAGAGAAAGAGAGGGAGAGAGAATTGAGAAGCACCACGCTGAACCAGAGGGTGGACAAACCAAAGAAGAAGACAACCTAGTGATCAACATATCCTCATACACTTTGTCTGACCATGAAATAAACGTACTGCAGAAGGGTACCTCATTTATCCCCACCAGCCATACCAATGAGCTAGAACTTGAGGTTAGCTTATTCAAATTCATGCGTAGTTTACGCTTAAGACACTTCTTTGAAAATGTTCTACCTCCACAAGACACCAATCGTGAAGATCAACTAAGAGGATTACGGGCGAAAAGTTCTTTTATGGCACCCATCAGACATAAATCATTCGATATCTTTGAAAGCCTGGTCAAAAATGACATCAGCAGCATCAATTTTTCCAAAAGGACCAAACACACAAATTTGACCAAAAAGGAATATTCACTGTTGAACAATTTGGCTAACAGGAAAGAGATTACATACCAAACTGCTGACAAGGGGGGTGCACTAGTACTCATGGACACCACATTTTACAATGAACAAGTTCGTCAACATCTGTCAGATATGAATACATATGGCCTTATTCACTTCAACCCAACGAAACAATATGGAGAAGTTTTGATCAACATACTCACCATGGCTGAGGAACATGGAACCATAGACACCAAAACCAAGAAGTTTCTAACACCTGTCAACTCTAGCACTCCAAGCATGTACATGCTGCCGAAGGTTCACAAGAACATTACTCAACCCCCGTTTAGACCCATCGTGTCTACACGTGGCAGTATCCATGAGAATACAGGCAAATTCATTGATCGTTATCTCCAACCTCTTATTCAGCAATCTCGGACCTACATAAGGGACACTACACATTTCCTACAGAAGATTATTGACATTCGATTTGATGAAGACGCTACCATCTATCTGTGTTCCATTGATGTTAAATCTTTATACACGAGTATCCCTCATGATCTCGGCATGGAAGCAGTGGAGAACATCTTACTACAATCTGATCTTTCCAATGGTTTCCAAATTTTTTTGATGCAACTGATGCATTTCACTCTTTATCAGAGTTATTTCTCTTGGAACGACCAATGCTATGCACAATTGTCCGGGACTTCCATGGGCAATTGTGCTGCTCCTGTTTATGCCAATGCATTCATGATTTACTTTGAGGAGAACCACATCTTGAATCAGGCACCTTGGACTAAACATGCCATGTCATTCTTGCGATACATTGATGACATTTTCGTACTATGGAAAGGAGATCATGAATCTCTATACAAAGCATTAACGGATTTGAATCACATTAATGATCGTATACAATTCACTCATGAAATCAGTCAAAATACCATCACATTCCTTGATGTGCGAGTGACAAGGGTGCTGGATCATCTAGAGACTGACCTATACAGGAAACACACTGACAAGAATAACACCCTTCACTACAATTCTTACCATCAAAAATCACTCAAAAATCATCTCCCATTTTCACAACTCCTACGGGTTAAACGGATTGCATCTGACAGTCACAAATACGAAGAACAAGCTTCCAATATGTTGACACGTTTTGCTAAAAGGGGATATCCTCAAACCATCTTGACCCACGCCAAAGAACGGTGCGACAGAATCAAACGAGAGGAAGCATTAGCAACTCAACAAAAAAGTCAAAAGACAAGGCCTGTAATCGTATCTAAATTTTCTGAGGCCTCCAGGGCTTACAAAACCTCCATCTTGAAACACTGGCCAATCATTAGCCGAGAACAGGACTTCAATGGAATTTTCAGTGAACAACCTCTGTTCGCTTACAAAAGGGGAAATAACCTTAAGGAGCTCATAAAAAACCCAAAAACCACAACAAATGTCAACTACAAAGAGAATCAACCTTGTTTGAATTGTCAGAACTGCAACAATATGATCAAAGGCCCTGTATTAAAACACCCAATGAAGGGCACAGATGTGAAACTAAAATTGAATGCCACTTGCGACACTGAAAATGTTATATATGTCATCAAATGCCCTTGTGGACTGATGTACACTGGCAAAACTACACGCAAACTTAAAGTGAGAATAAATGAACATAAGAGTAATATAAGAACAGCAAACATCAAATCGAACCTGGCACTACATTTCAAGGAAAGTAGACACAACATCAGCCAGCTCAGGTTCGCTGCTGTAGAAGTGGTCAACAAGCGAGACGACAGAGACAACAACAATTTTTTACTGCAGCGTGAAAACCACTGGATCAAATTCCTTCAAACCATGAAACCATCTGGTCTTAATGATCGGATGGAGTTTCAATGCTACCTATAGTGCAACTACTTTAACTGATGTGTCACTCACCATGTATTTACCAGTGAACATATGTGATTTATTTTTTGCATTTATTTGAGATGTTATATTTTCATCTATATTCTGTGTAACTTGAATCACAGGTAGTTCTTTTTTCATATTTTGTTCTCACCCGGTTCACATTTTTCACCCCTTCTCACTAAGACGGGGAATCACGTTTTCATTTCACCATTCCAATATGGCCGCTACACTTATGGTCCCTTTTCTATTTTTTCTCGCTACTATCGCTATACTTCCGCTTTCACGGAACACCTCGTTCCCAAACTAATGGCGAAGGGCGCAAGCAGCAGGACGCGTGTTCTTGCCTTCAATCTATCGTAAGTGTGCTTTAAATCGCGTTTAACGCTTATGGTTTTTTGTGTGATTGATGTTTCAACTTGGGGAGATAACGGACCTTATGTGTGTTTACACGAAACACAGATAAGTATGCAAGCAGCCACTTTTTTCGAACGTTTAATCCACCTAGCACCATTTAATATTCTGTCTTCTTTTCACAACGTTGTTCTTTCACTTTATCATGGACAAGCACGTTCTCCTTGGGTGCATTCACGTTACTTTATATTTCGTGCACTTTATTTAACATGGACATTTATCACAGTGGTAAACTCATGTAAATACATTTCTGCCTTCGTGGATCATACTTAGTTTACTTTATTATGTTTTAGGATTCCCCTGATGAAGGATCTAGTATCCGAAATGCATTGGGAAATGATGTGCACCCATACTCTTTGATATTGGATACATCTATGACATGAAATTTAATTGATCCTGAAAGAATAATACATGTGAAATTAAACATGGAGAATACAACGATGAACTTGGTTTAATTTTTGGATATAATTTGGAACTATTCATTGAAGAAACTTATTTGTTTCAACTGAGGTTGTGCGCTGAGAGTTGGCATCTACCCTAGGTGCCACCAACCATTGAATGGATAACTCTGCCTGGATATTAGAATAAAACGTATTGTTGTATGATTGCATATGGCTCACTTTTTAAACCTGGAACTATGGGATAACCAGATAAATATATTGTATATGGGAGGCGTGCAATATTAGGTTTGTCCCAAGTTGTATGACTATGGATTTGTGTTTAAAGAGTACAGGGTCTGAATAGCAGGGGCTACTTAAACTACTCCGGAGCAGATTTACAAGAAAGTGATGCATCTGTATAGATGCGTCACTATCCCTGCGCCACCATTATAAACCCTTGCGCCACTATGGATGCGCCGTATCTACAATACGGTGCACCATGGCGCAAGGATTGACAGATGCCTCAGAAATTCTGAGGCATCTGTATACGCAAGCACGACACAACTCCAGCAATGCAGGTGGGAGGCCTATCCTCATTGTGCTGCGTCACTCCTTACGCCTGCTTCAAGCAGGTGTAGGAATTTGAAGCAGTGGTGTCCTAGAAGTGGCGCAGTGAAATCTTGTAGATTTCACTGCGTCACTTCTAAGTGGCTTTTATGCGTTGGAACGCCCACCCTGCATACATTATACCTGACGCAGGTATAATGAGATGCAGGGCTTGACAACGTGATGCGTCTCCCTAGATGCGTCATGTTGTAAATGGGATGCATTTTTTCGATGCTGTTGCATCACAAAAAGTGACGCAATAGCTGCGCTAAATGGCGCAAGGGGCTTGTATATCTGCCCCTCCATTCTTATTGTGTTTTGTAGGGGAATGATATTAGATTGACTTTAAAAAAAAAGTCTAAATAGATTTTTGGTGCTCCTGGACGTTTTATTTTTATACAGATGTATTTTTTTCAATTTTATTTCAGTTTCAGAACCCATGTGGGGGTGGACACTAAGGGGTCCATTACGATGGCGGGCGGTCGTGAAATGGGACCACCCGACATAAGGGTGGGGGTCCCGTGGGGGCCATTAGGATGGGCCCGCCACAGTGGTAGGCGCATCCTGCATTCCTGACATTGTGGCGGGCGGTGCACTCAGCCACAATGCCAGGAAGGCATGCCGTGCACTTCCAAGCACAACATGGCAGGCACCATGCAGTGCCTGCCATGTTGTCCATGGAACTGCAGGGGTTACCATAGGTACCCCCCCATGTGCACCCCCCACCCACCCGGAGTCCCTGGGGGCCCGCAACGGCCCCCGCAGGCAGACTCCGCATGCCTCGCCACGGAAAGGCATGTCCCAGCACACATCCTAATATGGCTGGCGGTGTCTAACAGATACCGCCACCATATTAAACCCTTTTCCGCCTGGTCTACTTGTCGACTGGGCGGAAAAGAGGCGGACGGTCTTTGTAATATGGTGGGGGGTCTTTGCTGAGAGGATGGTGGGCGGATCGCCCTGCCGGGCCGGCGGTGGCTACCTCCGGCCCGGTGGGGGCGATCCGCCCGCCATCCTAATGGGGCCCATAGCCTTTCCATTTGTATGGCCTTCTGTTACATGTTCAAAGCATTAAAGGAATAATGGATTCTTCAATGTGAGTAATAAGTGTGTTTTGTACATGACAGATAAAAGCAAAAATTCTCCTTTAGTTTTGGGGTAATCAGGTGGAGATACAAAATTATAGGATGATATATATAGTACGCATTTAGTTGAAGGGATTAAATATAAATAGTTATAGATTGTTATTTCTTTCTCACAGTAGGTGATCTCTTCCCCTGCACTGTTTTCTACCTATATACAAAGTATTGACTGGGGAAGGCTCCTCAAAGAAATATTATAAGTGAGCAAGGTATGATATTTATCAATTTGGCACTATAGTTCAACAGATATTGATCACACTTAGAGGATCAGCACACTCATGGCGATTCTGTACAAGAGGGGACAGAGGTCTTTCTTGTTGAATTATTGCTTTGTATTTTTGATGTTCTAAAACAGACATGATGTTATCTAAAACAGATGTTTTACCAGTAATAATATTTGGGGGACAACATATATTTTTGAATTTTCGTGGGATAGCAAGTAATGTTTAGGTATTGATGTATCGGGTGTGTCATTGTTTTAATTTGTGTATTTAGTTCATGTATTAGGAGCGACTGTATGTATTTTATGTGTCTGAGGTTGCACTCCTTCTCCCCCCTGGACTGGATAGGCATAGCTGCCAAGGTTTTAAAGTGGCATGTGTGACATTTTCTTAATTCCAGTGTAAATATGAGTGACATTTCAAGGACTATGAGTGACACTTTTCTCGCAAGCAAAATAAAGCAATGAATACAAAGGAAACACATAAATATCAGAATTACACCTATTTGAGCAACGAGAAACACTAATGTAACTGCTGCAAAGGCTAGCATAAAAATTGTTAAGCAACTTCCATTTATCAGACTCAAGCAAAAAATTAAGAAAATAGATAAAGCGGTGTGGGAGATAATCATAATCTAATTATAATCAGCTGAGTGACTACAAAACTCACTCGACTGCGCCGGTTACATGAGCAGTAACCACAACTGCATGGGAAAGATGCGAGTGGGAGGCACTTGTTTAGGTCACGGCTAGGCAGGCCTATGATGTGAAAAGGTCTGTCTCGATCTGTGTGGTGGTCTTAGTCGCTGCTCTAAATGCCAATAGACCAGCCTGAGGCAGGAGACTCCAGCTACCTCCCGCATCCCCGCTGCTGGCCCGGAACAGCCCCACTCCAAGACCCAGGCCTGGCCTGGCAGCTCGACTGTCCCGCAAATGTATGGTACTGTTTACAGGGCCCAACTGCGCGCCCGTCTGTCCCAGCCCCGCCGGCCTCCAAGTGACCAGGATCAGGACAGCAAGGGCTTGCAGCGCAGCAGAGCAGTGCTGGAGTTAATCTGGCTAGAGCGCTGCCTGCCCAGAAGGATTCAGAAAAGGGGGTGGTGATGGACAGAGTTTCTGAATTAAGCAGAATACTCCTACCCAGTCAACAGATCAGGGCTTGATCCATCACCGTTTTTTAGCTCACTGCACCATCCCAGCTCAGAACCTGGCTACATGCAAATTAGTCTGTCCCTGTCCCAGTGCATCATGGGAACAGGGCAAACCAAACTACCAAGCCAATTCTTTCACTGGGAAGGAAACAAGCTTCCGGGGACCGGTTTCTGGCATTACAGCCGTCATCGGCCCGGCTTGCTTGAATCCTGATGGTGCAATGAGCAAGGGACTCACATCTGAGTATACCCTTCCACGCTTATGGTGGACATAACGATTCAGAAAAGGGGGTGGTGATGGACAGAGTTTCTGAATTAAGCAGAATACTCCTACCCAGTCAACAGATCAGGGCTTGATCCATCACCGTTTTTTAGCTCACTGCACCATCCCAGCTCAGAACCTGGCTACATGCAAATTAGTCTGTCCCTGTCCCAGTGCATCATGGGAACAGGGCAAACCAAACTACCAAGCCAATTCTTTCACTGGGAAGGAAACAAGCTTCCGGGGACCGGTTTCTGGCACTACAGCCGTCATCGGCCCGGCTTGCTTGAATCCTGATGGTGCAATGAGCAAGGGACTCACATCTGCGTATACCCTTCCACGCTTATGGTGGACATAACGATTCAGAAAAGGGGGTGGTGATGGACAGAGTTTCTGAATTAAGCAGAATACTCCTACCCGGTCAACAGATCAGGGCTTGATCCATCACCGTTTTTTAGCTCACTGCACCATCCCAGCTCAGAACCTGGCTACATGCAAATTAGTCTGTCCCTGTCCCAGTGCATCATGGGAACAGGGCAAACCAAACTACCAAGCCAATTCTTTCACTGGGAAGGAAACAAGCTTCCGGGGACCGGTTTCTGGCATTACAGCCGTCATCGGCCCGGCTTGCTTGAATCCTGATGGTGCAATGAGCAAGGGACTCACATCTGAGTATACCCTTCCACGCTTATGGTGGACATAACGATTCAGAAAAGGGGGTGGTGATGGACAGAGTTTCTGAATTAAGCAGAATACTCCTACCCAGTCAACAGATCAGGGCTTGATCCATCACCGTTTTTTAGCTCACTGCACCATCCCAGCTCAGAACCTGGCTACATGCAAATTAGTCTGTCCCTGTCCCAGTGCATCATGGGAACAGGGCAAACCAAACTACCAAGCCAATTCTTTCACTGGGAAGGAAACAAGCTTCCGGGGACCGGTTTCTGGCATTACAGCCGTCATCTGCCCGGCTTGCTTGAATCCTGATGGTGCAATGAGCAAGGGACTCACATCTGAGTATACCATTCCACGCTTATGGTGGACATAACGATTCAGAAAAGGGGGTGGTGATGGACAGAGTTTCTGAATTAAGCACAATACTCCTACCCAGTCAACAGATCAGGGCTTGATCCATCACCGTTTTTTAGCTCACTGCACCATCCCAGCTCAGAACCTGGCTACATGCAAATTAGTCTGTCCCTGTCCCAGTAAATCATGGGAACAGGGCAAACCAAACTACCAAGTCAATTCTTTCACTGGGAAGGAAACAAGCTTCCGGGGACCGGTTTCTGGCATTACAGCCGTCATCGGCCCGGCTTGCTTGAATCCTGATGGTGCAATGAGCAAGGGACTCACATCTGAGTATACCATTCCACGCTTATGGTGGACATAACGATTCAGAAAAGGGGGTGGTGATGGACAGAGTTTCTGAATTAAGCAGAATACTCCTACCCAGTCAACAGATCAGGGCTTGATCCATCACCGTTTTTTAGCTCACTGCACCATCCCAGCTCAGAACCTGGCTACATGCAAATTAGTCTGTCCCTGTCCCAGTGCATCATGGGAACAGGGCAAACCAAACTACCAAGCCAATTCTTTCACTGGGAAGGAAACAAGCTTCCGGGGACCGGTTTCTGGCATTACAGCCGTCATCGGCCCGGCTTGCTTGAATCCTGATGGTGCAATGAGCAAGGGACTCACATCTGAGTATACCCTTCCACGCTTATGGTGGACATAACGATTCAGAAAAGGGGGTGGTGATGGACAGAGTTTCTGAATTAAGCAGAATACTCCTACCCAGTCAACAGATCAGGGCTTGATCCATCACCGTTTTTTAGCTCACTGCACCATCCCAGCTCAGAACCTGGCTACATGCAAATTAGTCTGTCCCTGTCCCAGTGCATCATGGGAACAGGGCAAACCAAACTACCAAGCCAATTCTTTCACTGGGAAGGAAACAAGCTTCCGGGGACCGGTTTCTGGCATTACAGCCGTCATCGGCCCGGCTTGCTTGAATCCTGATGGTGCAATGAGCAAGGGACTCACATCTGAGTATACCCTTCCACGCTTATGGTGGACATAACGATTCAGAAAAGGGGGTGGTGATGGACAGAGTTTCTGAATTAAGCAGAATACTCCTACCCAGTCAACAGATCAGGGCTTGATCCATTACCGTTTTTTAGCTCACTGCACCATCCCAGCTCAGAAGGATTCAAGCAAGCCGGGCCGACGACGGCTGAAATGCCAGAAACCGGTCCCCGGAAGCTTGTCTCCTTTCTGGTGAAGAATTGGCTTGGTAGTTTGGTCTGCCCTGTTTCCATGATGCACTGGGCCAGGGACAGACTAATTTGCATATAGCCAGGTTCTGAGCTGGGATGGTGCAGTGAGTTAAATAACGGTGATGGATCAAGCCCTGATCTTTGGACTGGGTAAGAGTGGTCTGCTTAATTCAGACACTCTGTTCATCACCACCCCCTTTTTTGAATCGTTTTTGGCCAATATAGGTGTGGCAGGGTATACTCAGACATGAGTCCCTTACTCACTGCATCATCAGGATACAAGCAAGCCGGGCCGACGACGGCTGATATGCCAGAAACCGGTCCCCGGAAGCTTGTCTCCTTTCTGGTGAAGAATTGGCTTGGTAGTTTGGTCTGCCCTGTTCCCATGATGCACTGGACCAGGGACAGACTAATTTGCATATAGCCAGGTTCTGAGCTGGGATGGTGCAGTGAGTTAAATAACGGTGATGGATCAAGCCCTGATCTTTGGACTGGGTAAGAGTGGTCTGCTTAATTCAGACACTCTGTTCATCACCACCCCCTTTTTTGAATTGCCCAGAAGGTGCAACAAATAAACTGCCGGCTCCCAAACATATTAAATATTTTTCAGCTAAAATGCGGAATACCAAACAAACAAGTGAGCTAAATGTTACTCACTGACTCGTACCCCGCCAGGCCGCATTTTGCGCCAGTGATAATCACCACGATGTCATGCTTCTGATGCGCGGTGGCTCGGTGTCCTGTAGTTGAGTGAGAAATTAATCAATCACTCGAGCTGGCCTAACAGCGGGGGTTTTATTGCGTAGTCAGCAGCGCACGGTACCGAGGACTCGACTCTCAGATTGAGTCCCGTGCGGCGCCGCTTCTGAATCTGACACTTTGCCTCGAAATCCTCCACTCCGGTCACATTCAGATTATTAATCCCGGGCCCCCAACAGCCAGTAGCAACCACTGCTGAGGGCAGGCCCCACTCCCTGGTCACGTGGTGCTTCTCTGAAAGCCGCGCGGCGCCGTGGGCCTCAGGAAATATGCAGCCGGGCAGATTTTAAACATTGTAGCAGCATTCTCAGCCACTCCAGAGCTGAGAGCAGGCATTGTTAACTATTAATTTACAGCGTGAGCCCAGCCGCTGGCAGCACGTCTTTGGGGAACAGCACACACAGCGCCAGTGGTGTGCACTGGCACCCTGGTATCCAGATGTTTAGAGTGGCATTAAATGCGTGACAATGCATTTCAGTGCGGTGATGCGCAACACCACACTGAAATGCGTGAGTGTCACACCTGATGTGTGACACTTGACAGGCTTGGATAGGAACCCAAGGGCCAGGCTTACAAGACAGTGAGTCTGAGTACATGTTCAAGTTGCCTGACAGTGGTGTCTTGGTGTTTGTTGGTGCCCAAGTCCCAGAAAGACCTTGTGCTCACCACACCAGAGCCCAGTGTCTCTACTCTTGTCTGTACTTTGACACTCCCTGTCAGGTGAACCTGGTGCATGGGCCTATTCTTGGGGCAGGTGGATGGGGACTATGGCCTGGGACAACAAATCTCACTCTGCTTTCAGCTGCACCCACCTGTCCATCACGCCAGACCTTCCTACCTATGACTCGGCTTCCCTAAATGTGTGTAACTGTGGTTGCTTGATGCCTGACGGTGTTTGGTGGTGTATGGGGCCAAATCACGGGGGTGTTTGTCATTGGGTTTGTACATGTATTGCCCTAGGTACGTGTTACTGTGACATTGCAGGTATTGTGTTTCTCTAGGTGGCATACACATGAGAGGATAGTTATGTTTAGGTTGATGTGGCTTGATGACAGTGATTGTTTTCTCTGTCCCCCTGACATTATTGTCTGTGGGTGCTGATTGCTGTGACATCACATTTTGGAATAGTTGTTTGTGTACTCACCAAGCACTGGTATTCCAGGAAATCCATAGAGGCCAACTGGTGGGAACATGGCCTGCACCTTCTCCTCCCAGGAAGTGAAATACATTGGTTTTGCAGGAGGACCACCACCAGTGGGCTGGCTCAGGGCATGGTCTTTGCTGATGAGTTTCTTGACCCTCCTGTGTATGTCGTACCACCAATTCCTGATGTTGTCCATTGTGCGCTTGGTAGGTGCTGAGGCATTCACCTTGTCGACAATCCTCGCCCACATCTTATTTTTCTGGGATAGTGGGGGTCTGTTGGACCAAGGAACCAATTAACTGTGGCTCTGCTCTGATGATTTCATCTACCATGACCTCCAACTCACTGTCTGTGAACTTTGGATTCTTCTTTGGGGGCATGGTGATCGGTGGTGGTAGAGATGGATGGGTGTTGTGTGTCTGGTAGTGAGGATTGGTGAGTATGTGTATGGCTGGGTGACTGTGAGTGTGCCTATTGTGTGGTGCTAATGTTGTGTAGTGTGTAGGTTGTGGATGTATGTCTCAGTGCGGTGGTGTTGTCTGTTTGCAGGTCTGTGAGATTTGCAAAGGATCATGGTCTGTATTTTTGCCCTTTTTATTTGGTGCCGTTGAGGGTGTGTCTTGGTTTGAAATGTGTTTTTGTTTGGATTTATAATTGCCTGTTTGGCCTTTTTCTGTGTCAATTACATGATTTTTTTTAGGCCTGACGGGGACGTTGAGTTGTCCAGGTCATATGCCTGTGGTGCAGTGTGATCCGAGTCGGTCATTCTGACATTGTGCTATGTTGCATGTTTCACGTACGCACCGGTCGCGACGGGCTCTTTTTCTTGCCAACATCTCTGGTCTGTCGAGTCGGTTTTACGGCTTGGACTCTGTACGACTCGCTTTTGTCCACAACGCATTGCATCGTACTTGGCTGGTTGTAAGGTGCGTGAGCGTGTCGGTCGAAACTGTAGCCGTTCCGTGTCGGTTGGAAGGTTTCGGTTCAGTTTCCAAGTGGCGGCACTGTTTTCCGTATGTTTCGGTCAGTCCGGATTGATTCCGTTCGAGTCGGTTGGATTTTGCCCGGGACGCATCGTACTTGTAAGGTGGTCGTACAGCGCATGTACGAGTCGGTCGGACTTCAGTCCCAGTCTGTGAACACTTTCCCACCGGATCGGAATCGGGCCCTAAGTGTTTAATATGCTACAGAAAGTACTATCGCCTACCAAATTAAAAAGCTAGTAGCACTAGCATATGTACCTGTAACTGATGTAGCAGAGCACTACAATATTCTAATAGAGAGCCCCTACTACAAAAGGAACGAAGACACATTAACCCCACTCCTAGACTACTTTAAGGACACCTGGGTGGGAAGACAACATAGATCAGGGCACAGAAGACAACCTAAGTTCCACATTCCTTTGTGGAATGTGTACCTACGTACCTTAAATAAAGAAGGCAAAACAAATAATAGTGTTGAACGATGGCATAATGCCTTCCAAGCAACAACAAGCATAGGGAAACCTACCCTACACAAACTACTGCAATCTATACACAAAAGAGCAAAGCTATCAGGAATTACGATTGGAACAATCTGTAACTCAAATTGGACCAAAATTAACTAAGCAAACTAAAAAAATGTTTGAGCTGCTACAAAGTCAGGTTACCCTATACCCATCAAGAAGAGGCCTAGAATACCTATCCCTAATAGCTAAAAGCATATTATAAACTACATTTTCAAAACAATTAGACATTTTTTCGTTAACAAAACAAACACTTTGCACACATATATTAATATTATATTTTCACAAATATTATTTAATTGTCATATATATATTTTTATATTAAAAATATATATTTACAAATAAATATTATTTATCAAAATATACTATGTATCACAATTAATTATAACAACATTTCTCACCCAAATTAATACAAAAAAATAGACTTACGGTTTATGTCTCTGTAGACGATGTATTCCAACGAGTAATAATCCTTGCATCTGTCTTTTAATCCATGTTGATGAAAAAAGGGCCCCAGAAAAATGCAAAAATCCAACAGGTCCAATATAAATCCATCCTCGACAAATCCAAGTACTCGAAACCCTCAAAAACCAGAAAAATATATCAAAATATAAAGCTCGCTCCGGGAAATCCTGAAAAATAAAAGAAAGTGTGATAACAATATTAGTTGAACCAACTAATACAAACTTCTTTAAAAAAAGTGTATTTCTCTCCAACGTATCGTCGATAAAAAGTAACCTGCAAAAAATGTCGAAAGTATACCCACCCACACAAATACACCCAAATAAATACGATAACATTGATTTAGAATAACAAAACAACACATATTTAGTCATATTATCATCTGTCTACACTAGGCCTCAAACACTAACTCATGACATCTCACTAAAATATAACTAACACCTACAGCACACCAAAAATGAAACGACCTAACAATAAATACACTATACACATCCTAACTAGACTTAAACATAAGTATTAAGTTAAATAAAATAATTAAAATTCCCCTTACCTTGCTCGACTCGACGCAGCTACCAACCACAAGCTTCTTCGGTCCTGAATGACCCAAAATAACATTACGCAGTTACAAAATAGTCCCTGTGAAATAAAAATGGCTACTTAAATATGTAAAAAGAAGTAAATAACGTTAAAAACATGCAATATAGTAATGTTTAAATGTTACATATATTTTTGTTACAATGCACATTTTTTTCTGTTCATTCAAAAAGTCGTTTATTTTTTTATACTTTGTAAAGCTATAATATTAATTAATATAAAATATATATTTATTATTATCATAATTATATATGTATTTTTTAAATTTCTAATCAATATTAAAATACATATAAATGATGTACAAATGTAAAATGAAAACTTACCTGTTTAAAAAAAATATTGTTATGCAATGCAACAATGTAATCAATATTATTATTATTATTTTATATATTAACAATAAAATATTAAAGAAAATTATAATTACATATAATCAAATTATTATTTTCTTAAAATGTTCAACTCTTCCATGCTCATAACGGCTCCCGGCCATCATGAGTCACATTGGGCGGGTGCTCATGACGGCCGGGAGCCGTCATAACCATGCCCGCGATTGGAACGTCTAGCACTGTGGTGGAATAACCGCTGCAGTGAAGAGGCTAAAGGATGTCCACTACAGCATTATAATGTTACAATATTACATAATTATTAAATATACATTCTTTTATGTTATGTACACATATTCAAAAAATGTTTATATTAATTGTATAAATATAATATTATTTTCCCAAAACTATTCTAAAATAATAAAATAATATGTTTTGTATCACAAAATATGAATACCTGTGCTATAAAATTTGACAATATCCTAAAATGTTCTTTTTCTAAAAATATTCCATTAACTAATAAATGTATGTTAAATAATTTATGTTCCTTAAATAAAAATGTACATGTTTTCTATGTTTTTACTAATGTGTATTCCATGCTCTAAATAAAAAAAAATTCTTTCTACCCACTTATACAAAAATAAAGGTTGTTTTAAAATTATAAATGTCTATTTATTTTTATATGTATGTATTATTATTTAATATTTTACTTAAATGTATATTTTTGATCAATGTACTATTTTAAATTACAATAAATAAGCATTTTTTAATTTATTATTAAACTATAAAATATAGATCAATTACACAATACAAATACATTATCACTGCACATAATAAAAAACCTCTTATATCTTTTTTTAAACACATTTTATTCATCAAATGACAAATATACTGCAAAACTCTGTACCCCAGAGGCCTCTGCACAATCAATAAACAACATCATGACTTTGACTTTTTTGTTAAGGAAAAGAAATGTAGCAAGGATATAGACATGCAATGCAGATGAAAAAAAACCACCATTCTTTTAAGAAAACAGGAAGAATAGGAACCCCCCCAACTGCCCCCCACCCCCAATCGCACACACCAACCCTGTAACCACGATTTGAGCAAGGCCTTTCACCACATCCACCACTCCCACCCATTCATATATACAATCTAATATCATGCATACCCATGGGGTATCATCAAACTGAGGGAGGAGAAACCCCCTCCACGATTGGCTCCAGCATCAGTCCGTGATAGTCTGCCCACCGCTTCCAGATATTATAATTTTTCTGCAGGAACCTCAAGCTATAAAAATCGGGAGTTCCAATCCCATACAAAAGTCCAGGCCTCTCTTCCACACTGACACTAATGGTGGAACCGGTGCCTTCCAAGCCCTGGCAATATCCCTCTTTGCTAACGTAAATTTTAACACCATAAGATGGCACTTATAAACGTTGCCCCCAATCCCCTCCATGACATGTAGCAATACCAACTTTGGCGTCTGGGGCAGGTCCCAGCCTAACACCTCCGAAAGGCAGGACATCACTCCTCTCCAAAACCACACGAGGGAAGAACAATGCCGGACCATGTATAGCAGGGTCCCCTCCTCCTGTTCACATTTAAGGCACATCAGGGAAGCTATCATACCCGCCCTCCATAGCCCTTGTAAAATAGACCCTGTGAAGATATTTAAATTGGATGAGGCATAGACATACCGCTATGGCCGCCCCTCGCGGGGAGGCCAGAGCCTCCATCCAGTCCTCCTCATCCTTGGGGTCCAGGTCCTCCTCCCAAGTCCTCCTAAGATTATGCAGGGTGGGGTAGCTGTGTGTCACTAATGTCTGGTATATCTTGGAGATTTTGTGGTCCTGAAGATCCCCCATAAATATCTTGGCTTCCGCCGGACTGAATTCGGCTAGTGTCTCCAGGTCCGCTAGACTAGGGGAAAGGGCATGGCGGAATTGAAGATATCTATAGAATTGGGACTGAAGCATCTGAAAGTCGCCCTGTAGGTCTTGAAAGGATTTCAAGGTGGTCCCCCTGATGACATCGCCAAGAGTAGAGATGCCGATGTTGTCCCAGCACGGAAACCCTGATAGAGCCGCCAATTGTGGTAGGCGCCCATTGTTCCTCAATGGTGTCTCCCGGGTCAATGTATTCCACCACCCTATCCGCCGCAATGCCTGCCGCCAGATCCGAAAGACCACACGAGTCACCGATGACAGAGCCCTGCGCACCAGGGCAGAGTATAGGATCGTGTGAAGAGAAAGATCTCCCATGAGGCGCCAGCTCCTCAGCGTACGCTGGGTCGTTCTGACTCCCTTACCACCACTCATTTAGGAAAAGTAACTGTGAGGCCATATAGTGAGACAATACATCTGAGGTCGCCTAGCCTCCGCAATACGTGGACAGGAAACATGTCCACAGGGCAACACGCACTGTCCCTCCAGCCTACAAGAACTGCCCCAGCTCCAAATTCACCTGTCGAAACCAACGGGGGGGAATCGGGTGTGGATAATTCTGCAGCTGATATTATAAGCGAAGAAGTGCAACCATTTTAAATATGGCCGACCAGCCATCTATTGACCAAACCTTCAGATCCTCCCGAACACGTTCCCACACTGGTGCTAGGTTTCTCTCCTATGCCACCGCTGGAAACTCAGAAAAGAACACCCCAAGATATTTCATGCCATTAGTAACCACCCAAACCGACTCTGCCCAATTGCCTACCCCCGACGCTTTCCCAAGAAGCCATAATGTAGATTTGCTGGGATTCATGTAGAGACCAGACATTTCTCCAAAAATCTGCATAATACGAAGCAGTCGTGGACCCGTTCTATTTACATTCGTTAGGAAGAATAACACATCATCTGCATAGAGCGCAATACGATCCGATAACCCATGAACCCATTCAAAGCCCGTCATTTGCATATCTATGCACACCCAAGCCGCCAATGGTTCAAATGCCAACGCAAAAAGATAAGGAGACAGCAGGTAACCCTGCCGGGTGCCGCGCCCCAAGGAGAAAGTAGAGGACACTGCGCCAGCCACCCATACCGAAGCAGTAAGATCAGCATAAAGAAGAGACTGATAGGACAGGAAGCGCGGGCCAAGATTAAGACGGGGCAACAGAGTGAAGAGATACACCCAACTAAGGGAATCAAATGCTCAATCCATATCTGCCAGTAGCAACGCCGCTTGCTCGCTTCGTCCCTGAACGGCCTCCACAGCCACCTGGGCGCGATGTATATTATGATGGGTCGCCCGCTGAGGCATAAACCCGGATTGATCTGGGTGGACAAATGTGGTGATGTGAGCCTGCAGACGATTAGCTAACGCTTTGGCCAGAATTTTTGCCTCAATGTTGAGGAGCGAGATGGGGCGATAGGAGGCATGCCTATCCGGGGGCCTTCCCGGTTTATGAAATACCACAACTTCAGCATGCCTCCAGTCCCGTGGAAGACAGCGACTCCTCTACCACCCGAAGATAGTGGGCCCCTAACTGCAAAAAGAACTTCTTGATAAAGTCACAGGAAAACCCGTTGGGCTCCATTGCCTTGCCCAATCTAAGGTCGGCCAGGGCGGCGCCCAATTCCTCCTCCGTAAGCGGGAGATCTCGCTACATTCTCATGTCGTCCGGCAGAGCCCGCGGGGGTAGATCGTCTAAAAACCAGCCAATCTCATCTTCACCAAGACATTCTTTAGGGGCATACAGCTCCTTGAAATATGGGGGGAAGCTTTCAGCTATATCTAGGGAATCAGTGAGGGGCCGCCCATCCGGGTCCACTATCCCAGGGAGGGGCTGAGCATGAAACAACCCCTCACAAAGTCTATGGAGCATCATACTGGATTAATCTCCCCATTGATATATGCGGCTGCGAGTAGCCAACCAGGTAAGACGAGCCTCATCCAGAAGGATGGAGGCGTAGTTTTGCTGCACCTGTACTAACTGCTGTCGTATATGATGTCCCTCCCCGTTCGACTACAACATTCAAGATCACCGACATTGGTCTACGCCTGTATCAGAGCTTCCCTCCGAGTCCTACGAGCTGTCACACAATAGGATATATCAACCCCCCGCAGGGTGGGATTCATCGCCTCCCACAGAGGTTGAGCGTCCGAGTCTGAACCCACATTAATCGTCAAGTATTGATCTAGCGCATTTCCAAGGCACTACCTATAATCTACCTTCTGTAAATTCCACGCAGAGAGATGCCAGCGGAAGGGCCTCCCCGTCCAACCCATACACAGAACAATAGTAATCGGCGAGTGATCCGAGAGGCCTCGCGGAAGAATCTCCTCCTCCACCACCCGAGCTACCAATGCGCGCAGGACAAACAAATAATCAGGGCGAGAAAAGGAAGTGTGTACAGCAGAAAGGTGGGAAAAAGCCTTAATCACGACGGTACTAAACCACACATTTTTTACAACGACCTTTCCTGAACAACGACTCGATTGAATTACGGCTTACATGCACAACGACTACATGAACAACGAAATAAACTTACCACTTACCATGTTTGATTTGCTGCATGTGGCTTTTGTGTGTTCATGCCGACAAGTTCATATCCTGGTTGCTGAATGCAGTAGCGTCTCCTCTCCCCCCCAAGCATATACCATACTGGCAAGTTCGTAGATTTTCTATTTCCAGGTTTGGAGCGAGGCGGAAGGGGTTCACACCATGAAAAGGCGAACAGCTTCAAAGTTCTGGTGTCTTGTTTCTGGCAGGAGGATTAGGTGACGGAGACGCCCCACTTTATCAGCAAGGAAGGGAAGGGAGTTCATGAAGGGAAAAAAGTGCAGAGAAGGGAAGAATCACGAATATGAGTTTAAAGAGCATTTATTCACTGTCATTCCTAGACAATGAGGTAGAAGCTGAAGGCTTTCAGGTAGACAATTTAAATGTATTGACATCATTATATTGTTTTTGGGGAATTTATTTATTAATATTGTAATATGGTTATAGAAATCGGTTTTCTTAAAAAATATTTACATATAGAGGCGGAATGTAGGGAATTAAGGGGTTAATGGGTGGGGACTTAATTTAATCTATTTATTGTTGTTTCAGAGAATTTAAATACCTTTTTTAAAGGGATCTATATAATTAACCTTTTTTTATTTAATTATTGTTTATTTTGGCTTTGTCCTTATTTCACTTCTGAAGTTTTATTGCATCCTCAGGGCACACATGCAGGACTGCGATATTGTTATTTAATGCACATGGCGACATTTGGGAGATGAATAGTAATCACAAAATATTGTAACTTGTGTAAAAATCAAAACTGCTTATTTAGCAAACATTGTTTTTTGTGTAACACGAGTGAAGGTGCACACAATCAGACTACATGCCATTCAAGTCAAGTCAAGTCAAAACCACTTTAATCGATTAATTATAATCATAAAAGTTACACAATCAAATTACATCAAACAGTTCATAAATACAATTTGAGTATTACAGGTATTAAAATTACAGAATATTGAAATCCATTAACTGTCAATTTAAAAATAACGGGGGTATATCATAAAATCATATTTATGCGACTACGTTTTTTCTGCCTACCAGCTGCTACAAAATAACTTGCAATATTAAAAATATTCCAAGGATTATCCAGCAATTGTAAATACAGTAAAGCAGGTTTGGCCTGTAGAAACCCCTTCCCCTTTATTAGAGGAATAATAAATTTATATCTGATTTCACAGTAGTAGTCACAAAAAAACGTAAAACGCATTGTATCTTTTATTAACATTTTGTCACAATTACAGGGTGCACTGTCCTCAGGGTTACACCAACCTTCATAAGATACCAGAAAAAAATGAATCAAGTTCAAACGGAATTTTGTTAGCAACCAGCGATGGTATGGCCTAGTTACCAACTTTAAATAGGGCTCGACGGAGGGTGAAGTGACCAGTAAAAAGTGGGCCCTTACCAGAGGTTTTTTTTAATTCCTCTCCCTCCCGGTCCTGGGACCCTTGGCACAGGAAATGCTCCTTGACCCAATTGATTTCCCCTTTCACAATACCTTCAGGATTTTCAAAGATATCTACACGCCCAAGTTTTGCATACATGGGGCCTCATTAGGATGGCGGATGGACCTGCATCCGTCCGCCACCCCCGAGGTGGAGGGACCGTCCGCAAGGGCAGCGGCAGTCCCTTGATTGCCAATTAGGATGTGACCGCCACCCTGGCAGTCACATACTGTATCCTTAACATTGCGGCGGGTGCTTCTTCAAGCAGCACCCGCGGCAATGTTAAAAATGCATGCATTACATTTGCATGCACAAAGCGGCAGGCACCGCACGGTACCTGCCGCTTTGTGCATGGAAATGCAGGGGGGTACCATAAGTACCCCCCCATGTGCACCCCCACCCCCCCTTCACCGTGGGGGCTCGCAAGGGCCCCCAGAAGCAAAGGTCCACATGCTTTTCCACGGCGGAAAAACAGCAGCGGAAAAGCATGTTAACACATGCTTCCTAATTTGGCTGACGGTGTCTTGCAGACACCGCCACCAAATAGCCCTCCAAAACCCGCGGATCAGCGGATACGGACCTGCCCTCCGCTGCTGGTCCCACCGCAATCCCATCGCCATCGTAATCTGGAGGTGGGTGTTTTCTGTGGCCGCGGCGGTGAATCCGCATCTTCCGGGCCGGCGGTGGTTTCGCAGGCCCGGAGGATGCAGATTCACCGCCATCCTAATGAGGCCCATGGTTTTTATATAAGAGAGCAACTGTATTTCATTCCCCTTTTGTAATTTAAGACAATCTTTTATAATCTGTAGATTTAAACTCAATTCCGGGTTAAGCCATGTTTTAAGCAGTTGACAAGAGGGGCCATACCTATTTGATCACACATGTACCCCAGTCCTAGTTCCTGGTGGTTAGAAAATGTGGGTGATGATTGAGGAATCGAAAGTAGCGAACGGAGGAATTTAATTTCCACCTTTTGTATTATGTCCACTTGTTTATATCACCATACAGTGCTGCAGCCAAACATTTTGCTTTGTAAATGGAAAGGATCACTTCACATGGCCTTCCCCCTAGCCGCTGTGCAAAACTTAAGACTGCAGAGGTTGATCTTCCCAGTACAGTTTTTTTCGCTAGAAGCTGGGGAACCCATGAGCATTGATCGTCGAACAGGACCCCTAAGTACGTAAAAGCCTCCACCCTTGTGACTTCCACCCCCTTGCAATGGAAAGTCCTTACTTTGTTTTTTCGTTACCCCATGGACATGGTATGAGATTTCCCACTATTAACTACCAGGTCCATAGAGTCCATAAACTCTCCAAAGGCATTCAATAGTCTCTGTAGACCTATTGGAGTGCGAGCAAGTAGGACTGCATCATCAGCGTATAGGAGAACCGGGATGGTACTGTACCCTATACGCGGAACGTCAACAATTGCATAATTCAGGGATTTGACTATGGCCTTAATATATAAAGTAACAAGCATTTGCAATGCAATAGGTCTCGCATTATTTAAGTTTGAGCTATTAGCATTGTAAATGGCAATTGTTTTTTGCTTTATGCTATATTTTTTTTTACATAAAAAGCTTCATATAAAATATGTTTTATTAAAGTTATTTATGCAGTATCTAAATTTTGTTTGCATAAAACAGTATAATAATATCTTAGTAAAAAAGTCAAATATTTTAATGGAAATTCACCAAACGTTCATTTATGTGTTGGTTTTGAAAATAGCTAAATTAATAGCTTTGTCATTTACAATGCCAATAGTTATAACTTTCGCAAATGTGACACCTATAGCATTTGTAATGCAACATTTGTATTTACGTGACTTAGATGTATTGATATTACAAATAACAATGGCTTTTAATTTTTTTTAATACTTAATAAAAGTGATTGTAATTTATAATGGCAATAGCTTAAACTTTTGTAAATAACTTTTGTGAAGATTATGTTCAGTGTATTTTATTGTAACAAAATCCAAGAACAGAAGTGAAATATTAACATCTTTTTGTGACATTTGTAATAAAGCTTGAAACATTGAGAGAACATATTTGTGCTGTGGTGGTGCTGAGTGATGCTGTGGTGGTGCTGAATGGGGCTGTGGTGATGCTGAGTGATGCAGTGGTGGTGCTGAGTGGTGCTATGGTGGTGCTGTGGTGGTGCTGAGTGATGCTGAGTGATGCTGTGGTGGTGCTGAGTGGTGCTGTGGTGGTTCTGAGTGATGCTGTGGTGGTTCTGACTGATAATGTGGTGGTGCTGAGTGACTGTACTCACTGTCACTCTGCACTCACTGTCACTCTGCACGCACTGTCACTCTGCACGCACTGTCACTCTGCACGCACTCTGCACGCACTCTGCACGCACTGTCACTCTGCACGCACTCTGCACTCACTGTCACTCTGCACTCACTGTCACTCTGCACTCACTGTCACTCTGCACTCACTGTCACTCTGCACTCACTGTCACTCTGCACTCACTGTCACTCTGCACTCACTCTGCACTCACTGTCACTCTGCACTCACTGTCACTCTGCACTCACTCTGCACTCACTGTCACTCTGCACTCACTGTCACTCTGCACTCACTGTCACTCTGCACTCACTGTCACTCTGCACGCACTCTGCACTCACTGTCACTCTGCACTCACTGTCACTCTGCACTCACTGTCACTCTGCACTCACTGTCACTCTGCACTCACTCTGCACTCACTGTCACTCTGCACTCACTCTGCACTCACTGTCACTCTGCACTCACTGTCACTCTGCACTCACTGTCACTCTGCACTCACTGTCACTCTGCACTCACTGTCACTCTGCACTCACTGTCACTCTGCACTCTGCACTCACTGTCACTCTGCACTCACTGTCACTCTGCACTCACTGTCACTCCGCACTCACTGTCACTCCGCACTCACTGTCACTCTGCACTCTGCACTCACTGTCACTCTGCACTCACTGTCACTCTGCACTCACTGTCACTTCGCACTCACTGTCACTCCGCACTCACTGTCACTCTGCACTCACTGTCACTCTGCACTCACTGTCACTCTGCACTCACTGTCACTTTGCACTCACTGTCACTCTGCACTCACTGTCACTCTGCACTCACTGTCACTCTGCACTCACTCTGCACTCACTGTCACTCTGCACGCACTCTGCACTCACTGTCACTCCGCACTCACTGTCACTCTGCACTCACTGTCACTCTGCATGCACTCTGCACTCACTGTCACTCTGCACTCACTGCATGCACTCTGCACTCACTGTCACTCTGCACTCACTCTGCACTCACTGTCACTCTGCACTCACTGTCACTCTGCACTCACTGTCACTCTGCACTCACTGTCACTCCGCACTCACTGTCACTCTGCACTCACTGTCACTCTGCATGCACTCTGCACTCACTGTCACTCTGCATGCACTCTGCACTCACTGTCACTCTGCACTCACTCTGCACTCACTGTCACTCTGCACTCACTGTCACTCTGCACTCACTGTCACTCTGCACTCACTGTCACTCTGCACTCACTGTCACTCTGCATGCACTCTGCACTCACTGTCACTCTGCACTCACTGCATGCACTCTGCACTCACTGTCACTCTGCACTCACTCTGCACTCATCATTACTGTTCCTTTTGTGGCATAAAACGGGTACCTCTTCTGCGTGCACTGGTTTATGTCAGAGGAGCTAAGCTTGGTCAATGTCTGAACAAAATGGCAAAATGATATGTTCCTGCAACAGCACAAGGCCGTAGATTAGAAGCTACGAGGTAAGAGACAAAATGTACCCGCAATACCAAAGTACTAAACGTTTCACTGTATCTTGGAGGAATGTACTTACAAAAAAAAAAATCAATCACCCATAACAACGAACCCACCCGACCCGTCCTTATCAAAACAGATCAGACGAAGACTTGATGGAGAGGGCCAGGCACACAACCCGGCCATCGGTCGCCTGGGAAACCAGATCCATCCACGGCTAAGGAGTCCTCTGTGCGTGGACAGGGTGTACTCCAGGAATCAAGTCCGTGCAATTGTACCTAATAATTTTCTCATAAAAAACTCACTGCGCATTCCACCCTCAACGAACAACACGCTTGGCAAAACAACATGCACGGCAAAGGAAACCGGCCGCTCGCACACTCTCCTCTCCTGCCTCCTTGTATCATACCAAGTCACGGACATGCGCAGACGTCGTGATGCGCATTTGATTCAAGTATTTTACAGTTTTATAAAAAATACTCACTGCGCATTCACCAATCAACGCGCGCGGCAAAGGAAACCGCCGCGCACACGCTCCTTTGCCCTAAGGTAAGCAATTACGGCGGACTCCCGCTTTCGTTTTCCGCCGGCCTGCGAACAGGAAGTCAGGCAGGCCGGGCGGGACAACCGGAAGTAGGAGGGCGGGAGCCTACCCCGCCTCCCACGGAAGAGCCGCGATTGTTTGGCGCACCGGAGCAGGCAGGAGCCTACCCTGCGCCCCGGTGCCGAAGAAGGGAAGAAGAGTCTTGCTGCCGGTGGGAGCCGCTGCACTGAGGATGCCGGTGAGTGGGGCGTCGCCTTGTTGGGGGGGGGCGGGGGGCATCTGTGTGCGCGCGCGCGGCGGCGGACTGTGTATGTGTGTGAGCGTGCATGTGTGTGTGTATGTGTATGTGTCCTGGAGTCTGTGTGTATGCGTGTGTGTGACGGGGGGGGGGGTTGCCTGTCTGGGTGCCTGCGTGTCTGTGTAAGTGTAAATGCGTGTGCGTGTGTGTGGAGCCGAGAGGAGAGGGGCTGGTGTGTGTGGAGGGGTCTCTGTGTATGCGTGTAGGTGACGGGGGTGTGCCTGTGTATGCGTGTGTATGTGCGCATGCGTGAGTGCTGTGTATGCGTGTGGCTGTGATGTGCGCATGCGTGAATGTTGACGCGCGTGCACGCAGCTCAATCCACGCTCGTCACAGTTTTGTGTCCCTCATTCCCCCGTGTCAGCCGACTATAAGTCTCCGCCCTGGACGCATCCTTCGGATGCGAATTCCAGGGCGAGACCTAAAAAGTAGAGGGGCCAATATACATCATTGGCGAACACCTCTACCAGATTTGAAATGCCTCGAACAGGATCCAGCTTGAGACAACCTAACCGAAGCTAATAGGTCTGGGTGTAAATCTGCTAAAAAGTGGACCAGACTAGGGTCAATCCCTATCTCAAGTAAAAGCCTCCACAGCTTTGATCTGTTTACCAGATCAAACGCTGTTGATAAGTCCATGAAGGCTAAATACAAAGACCCCCTGGATGCCACTGTATATTTGTTAATTAACAGATACAAAATTTGGTGCTGAACTATCCTGCTTCTACCAGGCCTAAAGCCGTATTGGAAGTCAGTTAAAATATTATTGTCATTCACCCACTCCGAGATCTTTACCAATATAACCTTACTCAAAATTTTGACAGAGGAGTCAATTATAGAAATGGGCCTGTAACATCTTGGATCCCCTCTCTGCCCTTTCTTGAATACAGGTATAATAATGGAGTGAGCCCAGGAGACAGGAAATCCCAGAGTGACTGAGGAATTAAAAACATTTGTTAAAATTTGTGACCATAGTTTAGAATTACTCTTATAAAGGTCCATAGGGCCCTTATTGCTTGCCGATTCGATTATTGCAAGCTCCACCTCCTCCTCGTCAAACACTATTCTGGGAGGGGTGGCACTACTGATAGGGGCTACAAAAGGTTCAAAAGTCTCGTTACTTGCATATATTTTTTCAAAATGGGACAGCCACTCCTCCTCAGGAATATTAATTTCCAATAAACCGGTCTCATCCCCTGTAAATAGGGGACTATTTACAATTGCCCAAAATGTAGCACTATCCTTAAGGACGTCATTAAACTTTCCCAAGCCTCTGTTTTAATATCGTTTTTGCGGATCAGTAGAGTTTGTTTATATTCTTTTCTGAGGCTGGCTATCAAAATGTTGTCCCTAGGTATAATTGTGAGCGATTTCAACAGTTTTTGATGACCCCTTGAACATTTTGAATTGAACCATCCTTTTTCTGGGCGAATTTTTAGTCCAGTGGTGACAGTTAAATCCGGGTTAATCTGTCTACAGATTGTATCAAAGGCTGTTAGAATTTCCCCATCCTCCGTAGAGCGGTCAGAACATTTGCAAATTTCAATATTAACTTTTCAATTAGGCTATCCAAAAAGTGTTCAGGGACTATTTTTGCCCATTTTAGCCTTCTATCTCGCTCTCTATAAGCCTCTAGCCATCTTAAAATTTTAAGATGGCTAGAGGCTTAGCAATAACTGCAGTGTCAGAAAGTGCCAGACCAATATCTACTACTAGTATAACCGGGTTATGGTCACTAAATGGGTAATTTACAGCATTATAAAAAAATACATGACCTAATAGAGCAGGGGATAAAAATATGAAATCAATAATCGACTCTCTTTCTCGCCCCTTAAATGTTGCTACCCTCTACTTGACATCAAAAACATTTGGTTCATAGAGGTCAGCCGAGGCCAGGAGTTCTTCCAGGGCCTCCCCTTAGAAGAATGCTCAAAATGTGGCAATGATGCATGGGCAGGCCCCTGGTTCATCGTAATACGACAATTACTATTACACAAATAAATGTTAAAATCCCCCATGTGAATAATATAAGCAAAAGTGGTCTGCTGAGATTTATACATTTCTAAAAACCTTGACACATAGCGGAGATGTTCGTTACAGTACTCACTCTCCACCGAATTATAAAAATTAATTAACAGTGTTTTGAAACTATTCGCGTTAGGGATTTCCAGTATTAGGCAATTTGGGGATGCAGCGTCTAATATTTTTACCACACCCTTCAGTCTTACTGAGACGAGGGTTAACAACGCCCCCTTGGCTCTCCCTGCAGGGGTAGGATGGGCTGGCTGGTAATAGGATTTAAAGCCATCCACCCAGAAATCATTTTCCTTATTCCAGGTCTCTTGGAGGGCGACTACCTCGAAGGTTGCTACTGACTTAAGCCAGTTTTGATCGTCCCTTTTCGAGCGAAGACCTGCAATATTCCAGCTCATTGCTCGAAAGTATTTTACTCCCACAGGGATAGTATCATATTCGGAAAAAGGAGGTAGAGTTATCTCCTGTGTGGGGGTTATTCAATCAACCTCATTTAATTGAGTTAAAGGTGAGAACCTGTTAGTTAATATGAGGGAGTCGTCTCTCGGGGGTACCTGAGAGCGCAAACAGCTAGGGGAAGGGTCCGATTCCATTCTAACCTTATCATGGCTACAATCCCTACCTGTGCTTTTGTGGGTTGGATAGTCTATCGTTCTTCAGGATTTGTCCAACTCAGGGCCGAAACTAGGATGTACTTCAAACCCTCTTGCAGGTGGATAGAAATAGCCCAGGGGCAAAGCCCTGGGTTTCCCTTCGTCTCTCTGGAAATCTGAGGCATCCCACAACAGCCGAGAGGCATCATGGGAGTTGTTGAAGTTTATAATAACACAATCACCTTTAATTGTTTTCTGGGTACTTCCTAGCCAGCCCACCCGACTTGCCATTATAATATTTGCAGAAATTTCCATGCCGCCAGAACAGTTTTGATTGCACCATTTTTTAGTTGTGGCTAAAAGAGCGTCAGTAGATTCAATAGCTCCCTCCACTAACGGGGGCACCCTTACTAATACTGCCACCAGAGGTGCTGCCTCTGGAGGCAGGTTAATACTGGGTTGCATAACAGTTTTTCTCCCATGCTGTGGGATCCAGCCTAACTTCTGCTCCCTACCAGAATTTTCCTTTCTCTCCATCTCTGCTTTTTTATTTGACTTAGTTGAGGAACCACAGCCCCTTTGTTCCCACTGGATCCTGTAGACGGCCTATGTCTCTGACTGATCTTTTCTACCTGTAAGGGACATTGTGCTCCATATCCTACACCTTGTGACCCCGGTTTCCCCGTAGCAGACTTAATGGGGCATGGAGGAGGCCCATTCAGCGTAGCCAACCCTGAGTCACATTTATGTATATTTAAGACTGTATTAATCTGTTCGCATTTATCCAGAAGATTGGCAACACAGGTATTCAAGGTATCAATGATGTCCTTGGCTATAATAGATAGAGCCTGCTCAAAACGGGGTATAAATAGTTCCTCTATCATGTCCCGTACATTAGATTCTGAAATATGCTTTGAAGTTGGATACCCAGTCTCTGTGGAGTTTTTTAGTTCCTTTTCCCATTTGTTCTTTTTTTTCTGGGCTTTCTTTGAGGCAGTGCATTGCCTTTTAGATTGGCCTTTGTTGTTTTTCACCAGGGTAGGGGAGCCTCCAAGGTCTTCATTTATAGGACATTGGACTGTTCCCTTGGAACCAACAGAGTCTATTTTCTCTATACCAGATTGGTTATTAACAATCACACGAGGTTCCAAGGGGATGGGGATTCCACTAGGGGTCACCAGAGGTGAGGTACCTAATGTTTGGGCAATATTAGCGTCCAAACCAAGTTCTCTTTCCACAGTCTCAATTTCGGATGTTAGCACTCCCACCGCTGAAGTCAAATAGGAAAATATTGAGGAAGACTTCCTTGGGACTTTTGATTTTGCTTTATCCCCCCCCTGCTCCAAAGAAGTGTGCAGTTTCCGCTTACCCATACTTGATGTTCATGCCGAAAGGGGGGTAGCCCGGCCCGGCCTCTTCTGGCCCCTGATGGCCACAGATGGCCCGCCATTTGCCCGGGCTTAGCCCGGCGACGCCTGCGCGCGTCCCTCAATGCGAGGGCTCTCGTGCAATTTCAAGCGCCTCCAGGCGCGGAAAGGGCAGGAGCGGCTTCCTGCTGCTGGGGCACCTGGGACTGATAGTCCCCCCCTCACAGCGGCCGCGCCTAGGTGTAGAGAGGCTTGCGGCGGCGGGGGGAGACTAGCGTTGAAGTCAGGAGTCCTGCTGGCTCAGAGGGATGTTGTCCGCCCACGTTTGCGAGACGCCCGCTCCACCAGAGCTCTCATGCAATTTCAAGCGCCTCCAGGCGCGGAAAGGGCAGGAGTGGCTTCCTGCCGCTGGGGCACCTGGGACTGGTAGTCCCCCCTTCACAGCGGCCGCGCCTAGGTGTAGAGAGGCTTTCGGCGGCGGGGGGAGACTAGCGGCGAAGTCAGGAGTCCTGCTGGCCCAGAGGGATGTTGTCCACCCACGTTTGCGAGACGCCATTCTATGGCATACAATTAGCATAGACCGTGCCATACGGCATTCGTTATTTGCCCATTTTTTAGTCAGTACCGAAACAAGTAATCTTTCGAAATGGTGAAAAAAGAGAGTATATGTTGTGATATAGCTTCAAGGCATTCCCAATGTATTCTTTACTTTTCTTGATGTTTAAAATGTGTTTTTTAAAGAACTGAGTGTTATAATCGGGAAATTTGCTAATTGTATATTTTTCGTGGTTCAGGACGCCGTTGTTAAAAATGTAGTGGTTTAGCTTTGTTCGTGGTTCAGCATTCGTGGTTCAGCATTCATGGTTTAGGAATTTGTTATTTAGGAAGTAGTGGTTTAGTCATTGAACCCACAAAGATAGGTGTAGCCCTGGGCCTGGAAATGCATCTGAAGCCAGGGATCTACCTAATCCATCCCCGACACCAAAGCGGAGAGTTTCGTATTCTGGCAGACCAATGCTCCTTCCCCGGGTCTCCAGCGAGCCAGGGCAACATCTAGAACATCATTCCAATCCCCTCCAACCACGGCCAGGCCATCCGGCATATCCGCCACTATGGCCATAAGCTGCTCAACCAATACTCAGGGGGGCATAGACATATCCAAACACCACCAGCTCTTCCCTGATTGTGCCCCATAGAAACAAATATCTCCCCTGAGTATCTACCCATGTCTTAGTGTGTGTATAAAGGACACGGCGATGAACCAATATCGCTACCTCCCTGTGCCCCCCTTGTAAACCCAGCATGAAACTCCTGGGTAAACCCATATTGCTGTAAACAAAGTGCTTTCGCGCCCATAAGATGTGTTTCCTGTAGCATGAGGATATCGACGTGGGCCCTCTTGGCGTACTGAAGAATTGCCCTCCATTTAACCTTATCTAGGGCACCTCTAACATTCCAGCTTACTACCCTAAGGGTTTCGGGGAGACCAGGGCCTACTCAGGTGAACCCGCCTTGGGCTACATCAAAGAAGAGGGAAGTTGCAGAGATAGGCGCGTGGTGCGTGCCCAGTGATCTAGCAGTGTAGCAATGTAGAGCGATATGAGAGCAACAACAATAACATATCCCAACACAACCCAACAAACCCCCCACCCTACACTTCAATAACGATGAAGCATCTGTCGCGGCAGGTGCCGCCTGCAGACCCAAACAGGGAGTCCCGGAACACCTCAGCCATCCCCAGTGTACAGCCCAAAGTCAGTGGGCAGCCCCTCTGCTAGACCCCCCAACAGAGAAGCCGGCCTTCACATGAACTCCTCTGATCCTATCAACATTATCTGTGTTATCAGGGGTCTAGAATTCTCCTCCAGCTCAAGTGCCCAAGGAGGCCTCTTGGGCAGCTGGACAGCCCGCGCAGAGACGCTGCAGGAGCTAGATCGGCGAAGGGATCTGGACAGCCTTCGATCTTTAGTGTTTAGTTGAGACTGCTTACGAGCAGCCTCGCCAGATGATGAATCAGAATCCTTCCTAGACGGTAAATGAGGCCGCAGGCGCACTGTCTCATCCGTCCATTAGAACACCTCCTCCAGCGTGTCAAAGAAGTGGGTCTGGGAGCGTACACAACCCGCAACCGGGCCGGGTACAGCAAGGCATATGGAAGCGTAAGATCTCCGAGTCGTGCCTTGGCCGCCAGGAAGGACTGTCTCTGTTGTTGGACCAGCTTCGTGTAGTGCAGGAATATCAAAATGTGCACGTTATCAAAAAGCAATGGTTCTTTGGCCTTAGCTTGTTTAAGGTTAACATCTCAATCATGGTAGTTAAGTAGCCTTGCGATGACTGGCCTCGGGTGGGCCCCAGGCGGTGGTTTTTGCATGAGAGCATGAGGAGCCCACTTTACGACGAAGCAGCGAGACAGGGACTCCAGAGGGAGCCAACCCTCCAGCCATTGGGTAAGGAACTGCTCCATATCTCCCCCCACGCAGCCCTCTGGGAAGCCCACAAAGCGAAGGTTGTTGCGCCGAGCCCTGCCCTCTGCATCCTCCACACGCGCCGCCATGGTCCGCTGGGTCATTTCGAGGGTGGCTACTTTTTTCTGTAGAGATGTAACAGCATCTTCCACCCCGGAAATCCGAGTTTTGGTCTCGGTGATGCGGGCCACTGCGTTCCGCAGATCCTGGCGGAGAAGCATGATTTCGGACTCAACTGTCCTGATCCTAGCCTCCAGGGCATCCTGAGATTGCGTGATCGCAGCCATGAATGCAGCATTGTCCGGTATCTCCGGGGTCCCTCCTTGGCCCCCCACCGGCATTGCCGCGGCTGTCTCAGGGCCTGTGAATTTTTCCTGTGTACTTAACTTAACGGAACCCCCACCCGGCTTATCGGGGGTCATTGTGTCCTCGGGCCCGACCACAGGACCTCCGGCGTGATAGCACCAGGAGACTCGGCGGGGGAGGCCCAAGCACCGCAAGTCCAGAACCACCACGACCCGATATGGCCGCCGAACACGGAGTCTCACCAGACCTCAAGGAGGAAGCCGGCGCGGCCCTCTTGTGATCACACCCAGCTGCACATGTGATGAAATGGCCGACCCTCACTGGCCTTGCCTCAAGAAGAACTCATGAGCCAAATTCAAACTCCAACGCCTGAGACAGGTGGAACCCTCCTTCCCCTCCAGGGACCCCAAGATACAGTCCCACCTCTCCATGTAGTGCTGGTGCAAACCAGGGGCGCAGAGGCACCATCACAGCGGCACCCCGCAGGTACTATGCCGCCCCAGCATGACCCGAAAGGGCCGCCGGTGCGAGGGCACGGCTGTGCCAGGAGAAAGCACCACTATCCTCAAATCTCCCGCTGCTTTAGGGCATGGACACAGCCCTCAATGCGAGGCAGCCAGAGCTTGTAGGTCTCCCTTAGTATACACCGCGACACAACATTGGTGCCCGGCGCAACCCACACAGTACCCCCGCAACCTGATTCAGGCCGCTGACAGCACCACCACCACTACAGGGCATGGAGGAGGGGGATGGTCCGTCTCTCGCCCCCAACACCGAGAGGCCCCATCAACATCAGGAACGCCTAACCATGTGATCGGTTGCTGTGGGTGACTTCCCTCAGCCAGGGCGATACCTCGGAGCTCCACACTCGCTCCGCGCCGCACACCATCCGCCGCCATCTAGGATGGTATCCGTGAGCTCGTTCCGGTCCGCGCTCCAGGCCGTCTCAGCCGTGGCTTCTCCCGACAGGTTAGAGAGGCAGACGAAGGATCACTCTCGTCCCCCAAGCACTCCCCAGCTGGGGCGCGAACAATTGCACAAAGCGTAGTCGGAGGACATGATAGATTAAGGATGATTGTGCAGGCTGATCGGAGCTTGCCTAGCACAAGTCCACCATCTTCGGCTGCCAGGCCATGCCCCCAAAACCTCTTATATTTGTTCACATATAAAAACACATGATGTAATATTCCTACAGCTATTTATAATAAATTAGTAAATACACAGCAAATAACATATATGTAATATAATAATTTTAGATACATTACAAATAAATACAGAAAGTTTTTGTACATAACCATATATCATTTACTATTCTCAATCCAGTTCAATCAGACTACTTGTAGAGCGCGCTACTTACCCGTGAGGGTTTCAAGGCGCTGAGGGGAGCGGGGTGCCGCTACTGCTAGAAGAGCCAGGTCTTGAGGAGTCTTCTGAAGGCGAGTAGGTCTTGGGTCTGCCGTAGGTGGGTAGGGAGGGTGTTCCAGGTCTTGGCGGCGAGGTAGGAGAAGGATCTGCCGCCGGAGGTCGTTCGTTGGATGCGGGGGACAGCGGCAAGGGCGAGGCTGGCGGAGCGGAGCTGGCGGGTGGAGGTGTAGAAGCTGAGTCTGCTCTTCAGGTAGGCTGGTCCGGCGTTGTGGAGTGCTTTGTGTGCATGGGTGAGGAGCTTGAAGGTGATCCTCTTGTCGATGGGGAGCCATTGTAGGTCTCTCAGGTGGGGGGCGATGTTGCTGCGGCAGGGGACGTTGACGATCAGTCGGGCGGAGGCGTTTTGGATGCGTTGTAGTCATCGTAGGTGTTTGGCTGGGATTCCTGCATAGAGTGCGTTGCCGTAGTCCAGTCTCCTGCTGACGAGGGCCTGTGTCACCGTTCTTCCTGTTTTGGTCGGGATCCACTTGTAGATCCTGCGGAGCATGCAGAGGGTGTTGTAGCAGGAGGAGGAGACTGCGTTGACCTGCTTAGACATGGAGAGGGAAGAGTCGAGGATGAATCCTAGGTTGCGTGCATGGTTGGTGGGTGTCGGTGCTGTTCCCAGTGTGGTCGGCCACCAGGAGTCGTCCCAGGCTGAGGGGTTGGGTCCGAGGATGAGGACCTCCGTCTTGTCCGAGTTCAGTTTCAGATGGCTGCTCCTCATCCAGTCGGCGACGGCCTTCATTCCCTCGTGGAGGTTATATTTGGCGGTGTGTGGGTCCTTGGTGAGGGAGAGGATGAGCTGGGTGTCGTCGGCGTAGGAGATGATATTGAGGTCATGATGGCGGGCCACTTGTACGAGGGGGGCCATGTAGACGTTGAACAGCGTCGGGCTGAGCCTTGGGGGACGCCGCAGATGGTGTCGGTAGCTTCGGATGGGAAGGGTGGGAGGCGGACGCTCTGGGTTCTGCCGGAGCGGAAGGAAGTGGTCCAGTCAAGGCCTTCTCTTGGATAACGGCTTCTTGGAGGCATGTCTTTAGAGTGCGATGGCAGACCGTGTCGAAGGAGGCTGACAGGTCCAGGAGGATGAGGGCTGATGTTTCGCCGTTGTCTAGTTGGCGCCTGATGTCAGTTAAATAATAGTCCGGTATTGTGCTGGACATTAAACATATAAAATGTGCTATTCCCACTCCAGTTAAAATTAAATCAGGGAAGGTGCTGGACACTAAACTTATATTATTTACTATTCTAACTCCAGCTAGGATTAAATCATGGAAAGTGCTGGACATTAACTATATATAATTTACTATTCCCACTCCAGTTAGGATTAAGTCTGGGAAGGGGCTGAACATTAACCATATTTAATTTATTATTCCCACTCCAATCAGTAAAAAGTCAGGGAAGATGCTGGACACTACGGGTCGATTCGGATTCGGGAAAGAAATCCGTACGACGATTCGTATTCGTAGACATTTCCGTACGAACCGTAAAAATCCGTCCGAATCGCGTAGTACGATCCGTTTGTAAAAAATACGTCCGAATTCTTGCGAACTGTACGAAAACCAAGAGATAATCCGTACAATACGGATTCGGAAACTGAACCGTACAAATCGTAAACATGCAGTACGACCCGACAAGTACGATCCAGACCGGGGACCGAAAACGCGATTCGTTCGGGAAAACTTTGTCACATATGAACTGCGATTTGTACGGAAAACATCGCGTATGAGCGAGCCACACTATCAAATACGAAAGGAACCCCCCCTTAATGAAGCGCACGTGAACCCCGTAAAAACGTTGCGTATGAGCGAGCCACACAAACAAATACGAAACGAACCGCCTGAACAAAGCGCACGCGAACCCCGTAAAACGTTGCGTATGAGCGAGCCACACAAACAAATATGAAAGAAACCCCACTTAACGAAGCGCACGCAAACCCCGTAAAAACGTTGCGTATGAGTGAGCAACACAATCAAATACGAAACGAACCCCCTGAACGAAGCGCACGCGAACTCCTAAAAACAGCACAAGAAGGGTGCAAACGACTTGCACAACACCATAAAACATGTCTCCTGTGTACAAACCATTGGAAATAAATGTCCTGGCCAGATCCAAACAGGCAAACAGAGGGCCTAACTCAGACCCACCCCTTATAACACACCCACCAAAAATTCAAACTAAGCCCCACCCACAAATGGACCAATAAAAAGGGCCCACACACACAACCCATGATCCTTTGCAACATACCCATTTAGCTACAGAGACTGACAACACACCAACAACTGCACACATCCACCTTCACACATATCCCCATTCACATTCAGACCCACACCCCCCATTCACATTCAGACCCACATCCATACACACCGTCACCCCCCAATCACATTCACCCCACACCATGTCTGCACAGAAGAATCCAAAGTTCACAAAGGTGGAGCTGGAAATCCTTGTAGATGAGGTCATCAGAGTCGAGCCACAGCTGTTTGGCGCATTGATCAGACGGACCAGCATAGCTGAGAAAACACGCCTGTGGGAGAGGATACTCAATAGGGGTAAATGCTGTTGCACCCATCAGATGCACCAGGAGGGATTGCCAGGCCAGGTGGTACGATCTGCGGAGGATGGTCAAGCGGAAGATAGACGAGGACTACCTACAGAGCCAAGTCACTGGAGGTGGTGGTTCCTGCAGACCAGTACAGTACCATCCCTGTTAGGAGAAGGTCATGGCCCTGCTACCACCGGTGGGAGTACATGGCATTGAAGGAGTCGTAGAGCCTGGTGAGTATACAAACAACTCATGTAACATGGGGGTAATGGCATCTACACTCCAAGTACAAAAAATGCCCGCAACAAGCGCCTAGTGCACACCGCCAAGAACTTCAGCAAAAAACAACGCAAATGCCACTAACATGTGTAGGCCCCATTGACAAACCAAGGTCATGCTATGTCCCATGCTACAGGAAGCACAGAGCCAGAAATGGACGTCCAGTATGCTGGGAGGGTGGGTGTCACAAAATGCATTGTGGGACTCCAAATCAGACACAATTGCATGGGCGTCCGTCGCAAGGGGGGCTTTTGGCCCCCCTGGATGGCCAGTGTATCTGGTTTGAGCCCAGTCAGGGCTGGCCCTAGTCCATCATGCTTTTGAAACGGTGCCATTGTCCCAGGTGGCAACACACTCCATTGGGTGGGAAGGGTGCAAGGGGGTTGCCGAGAATTGTGCAAGGCAGAGGGAAGGAGGGTGCAAGGGAGAGGGCCAGAAGGGTGCAAGGCAGAGTGCCAGAAGGGTGCAAAGCAGAGGGCCAGAAGGGTGCAAGGCAGAAGGTCAGAAGGGTGCAAGGCAGAGGGCCAGAAAAGTGCAAGGGGGAGAGTGAGAAGGGTGCAAGGGGGAGGGCCGGAAGGTTGCTAGGCAGAGGGCCAGAAGGATGCAAGGCAGAGGGGAGGAGGGTGCAAGCAGAGGGCCAGAAGGGTGCAAGGCAGAGGAGAGGAGGGTACAAGGGAGAAGGCAAGAAGGGTGCAAGGGGGAGGGTGAGAAGGGTGCAAGGGGGAGGGCGAGAAGGGTGCAAGGCAGAGGGCCAGAAGGGTGCAAGGCAGAGGGCCAGAAGGGTGCAAGGCAGAGGGGAGGAGGGTGCAAGGAAGAGGGCCAGAAGGGTGCAAGGGGGAGGGGGAGAAGGGTGCAAGGGGGAGGGCAAGAAGGGTGCAAGGCAGAGGGCCAGAAGGGTGCAAGGCACAGGGGAGGAGGGTGCAAGGCAGAGGGCCAGAAGGGTACAAGACAGAGGGGAGGAGGGTGCAAGGGGGAGGGTGAGAAAGGTGCAAGGGGGAGGCCCAGAAGGGTGCAAGGCAGAGGGCTAGAAGGGTGCAAGGCAGAGGGCCAGAAGGGTACAAGGCAGAGGGCCAGAAGGGTGCAAGGCAGAGAGCCAGAAAGGTGCAAGGCAGAGGGGAGGAGGATGCAAGGGGGGGTAAGAAGGGTGCAAGGGGGATGGTGAGAAGGGTGCAAGGGGTAGGGCGAGAAGGTTGCAAGGCAGAGGGCCAGAAGAGTGCAAGGCAGAGGGCCAGAAGGGTGCAAGGCAGAGGGGAGGAGGGTGCAAGGCAGAGGGCCAGAAGGGTGCAAGGCAGAGGGCCAGAAGGGGGCAAGGCAGAGGGGAGGAGGGTCAAGGCAGAGGGCCAGAAGGGTACAAGGCAGAGGGCCAGAAGGGTGCAAGGCAGAGGGCCAGAAAGGTGCAAGGCAGAGGGGAGGAGGATGCAAGGGGGGGTAAGAAGGGTGCAAGGGGGATGGTGAGAAGGGTGCAAGGGGTAGGGCGAGAAGGGTGCCAGGGGTAGGGCGAGAAGGGTGCAAGGCAGAGGGCCAGAAGAGTGCAAGGCAGAGGGCCAGAAGGGTGCAAGGCAGAGGGCCAGAAGGGTGCAAGGCAAAGGGCCAGAAGGGGGCAAGGCAGAGGGGAGGAGGGTCAAGGCAGAGGGCCAGAAGGGTGCAAGGCAGAGGGCCAGAAGGGTGCAATGCAGAGGGGAGGAGGGTGCAAGGCAGAGGGCCAGAAGGCAGCAATGCAGAGGGGAGGAGGGTGCAAGGCAGAGGGCCAGAAGGGTGCAAGGCAGAGGGCCAGAAGGGTGCAAGGCAGAGGGCCAGAAGGGTGCAAGGCAGAGGGCCAGAAGGGTGCAAGGCAGAGGGCCAGAGGGTGCAATGCAGAGGGCTAGAAGGGTGCAAGGCAGAGGGGAAGAGGGTGAAAGGCAGGGGGCCAGAAGGGTGCAAGTCAGAGGGCCAGAAGGGTGCAAGGCAGAGGGCCAGAAGGGTGCAATGCAGAGGGGAGGAGGGTACAAGGCAGAGGGCCAGAAGGGTGCAAGGCAGGCCAGAAGGGTGCAAGGCAGAGGGCCAGAAGGGTGCAAGGCAGAGGGCCAGAGGGTGCAATGCAGAGGGCCAGAAGGGTGCAAGGCAGAGGGGAAGAGGGTGCAAGGCAGAGGGCCAGAAGGGTGCAAGGCAGAGGGCCAGAAGGGTGCAAGGGGGAGGGTGAGAAGGGTGCAAGGGGGAGGGTGAGAAGGCTGCAAGGGGGATGGTGATGAAGCTAAAAATGTGCCCACACCAATAAACATTGCTGTGGATACCCATGCCCAATTGCACTCATCCCATATGGACCAGGTACTCACCCATGCACCATGCTCAATGCACATGGAGTGGGAATGTACTGACAAGATAGCTGACACTGGGCCCTGGTGTAGGCAGCACAAGGTCCTCCTGTGACCAGTGCAAACACAAACACCAGGACAACAAGGTCACATATCTTGGACAGGAACTCACAACCCCTGTCATGGCAGCATGCTCCATGGGGGGACAGCCACACCACGAGGGAGGCCCAGTGCAAATTCAGACTCCAACTACCAGCACAGCCTGTTACACACACCACTTACATAAGTATAGTGTCCCGGGGGTGCCGGGTTGGAAGGGTTGTCGACCACCTGAAGGGGAGTTGGTGGGTCAAATAGAAACACTGGTGCCTTCAATAAGGGTTTCAGTGAAGGCTTTATTGGAATATACAGGATGGGGACCTCAGTCTCTTTACAAGGGGTTCCTTCAGGATGCTTTGGGGTCTTGGCGGTCTTCTTCCAGGAGGGGCGACACTGCACAGAGGTCCTCTCGTGGTTGACCGTAAAAAGAAAAGGAGAAACACGAGTCACAACCAGTACTCGGGGCGGTGCGATAAGGGCCGGGAGTGAGGGTACACAACCAGTGTAATGTGCTCAAATTTACATAAGGAGGTGCCTAGGAGTGCTCGTGCTCAGGGAGAGGACGTCGCTTACTGGGTTCACACCGGGGGCTGCCTCCGCCTCCCAACCCAACCCGCGACCCGGCCCCGTACCTCTCGAAGCCACGCTCCTCCCGTGGGCGCGTGGCAGGGCGAAGCGTCCAACCGTTGGCCTCCTGGCTTGTCGTACTCGTTCTCTCTGCCTTCTGGAACTCGTCCTGCTTCCTCCTCGATGTTCTCCTCCGCCGGGGAATCGCCGTCCGTCCTCTTCCTGGAACTTCTGCCTTTTGTCGTCATCAGGGGCGGAGTCTCGTGATCCCGATCCGCTTCCTTAAAGGAGCCGAACGCGTCAACCTCGTCTGACCAGTCTTTCTCGGGGTCCTCTGTGTCCTCGTACCAAGTGCAGGTTCGTGGCTGTGGGGAAAAGGTGCAGGGTAAAAGGGGGGTGGCGGACCACCAGACCTCGGGTGGAATGGGCTCCCGCTTGTTGGACCCGTGACACACCTCCCCCCCTGGCCTCTCCCGTTCGGGGAGAGGGAACACACGGGAAAGGAAGTCCGCATTACCATTGTCCTTCCCTTTTCGGTGTTGAACCGTAAAGGAATATGGCTGCAAGGATAGAAACCACCTCAAAACCCAGGGGTTGTGGCTGATATTTTGATGTATCCATTTCAGGGGGGCGTGGTCTGTATGTAGGATGAATGGTTTACCTTCTAAGTAGTATCTTAATTTCTCTATAGCCCATTTTATAGCTAAGGCCTCTCTCTCAATGGTGGAGTATCCGCACTCCCTGGGGGAATAGCTTCCTGCTCACATATAGAATCGGATTTTCAACCCCCTCTTTGTTGACTTGGGACAATACTGCTCCTATCCCATGATTGGAAGCGTCGGTGGCTAGAAAGAAGGGTTTACTATGATCGGGAGACACTAGAACGGGTGCTGTGGTCATGGTGGTTTTCAGGGTTTGGAAAGCATGCAAGGTTTCCTGGGAAGGGTGACTAAATTCCTGATGATTCTTGGTGTCTTTTCTGAGCAGGTTTGTTAAGGGGGCAGCCAACTCAGCAAAACAGGGAATGAATCGCCGATAGTATCCGACCAATCCAAGGAAGGCTCGTAGGTCTCTTTTGGAGCTGGGAAACGGGACTGCAGCTATTGCTCGCACTTTTTCACTTTGGGGAGCAATGGTTCCCTCGCCTAGTACATATCCCAGGTAGTTCACACTCTGGAAAGCGGCTCGTGATTTCTTTGCGTTGATATGGAGTCCTGCTCTTCGAAGGGCTGTAAGTATGGTTGGCAAATGCCGAAGATGCTCCTCTCACTCTTGACTGTAGATGACGATGTCATCTAAGTAAGCTGAGCTAAAGGTGGTATAAGGCTGTAAAACCGGGTTCATAAGGCGTTGAAATGTCGCAGGGGCCCCATGCAGTCCGAATGGAAGAACTGTGAATTCAAACGCCCCGTCGTCCGTCACGAATGCGGTTTTCATTCGATCTTCCTCACGAAGTGGCACCTGCCAATACCCCTTCGTGAGGTCGATGGTCGTGATGTATTTGGCATCGCCAATTTTCTCGATCAAATCATCCACCCTAGGGATAGGGTAGGTATCGAAGTGAGAGACAGCGTTTAGGGCCCGAAAGTCCATACAGAATCGTTTAGTGCCGTCCGGTTTAGGAATCATTACAATTGGCGAGGACCAATGGCTCTGGGAGGGCCGGATGACCCCCAACTTGAGCATGTCATGGACTTCCTGACGTACAGCCTCTTTCCGGGCTGCAGGAATTCTGTATGGCCTCTGTTTCACTACTTCTCCCGGCAATGTTTCAATACGGTGTTCTGCTAGGTCAGTTCTTCCAGGCAAGTCTGAAAACACGTCGGCATACGGCGTCAATGTTTCTGTTAAGTCGTTCTTCTCTTTGGGAGTTAACGCCGGGTTCACTACCAGGTGTTCCAAGGTTGAGGTGTTCGGGACGCTAGTCTGTCCCACGAAATGATCTGCTCGGGGTACCGGTCCCAGCCACTCCTTCAAGAGGTTGATGTGGTAGGTTTGGGATTTGGTGAGCGACAGGCGCAGTCTGTAGGTGGTTTTTCCAATGGACTCAATAACCCGATAGGGGCCTTGCCACTCGTTTTTGTTCTTGTTATTGAGGGACGGCAACAACACAAGAGCTCACTTTCCTACTTCTAAGGTCCTCAACCTCTTTCCCTTGTCGTAGGTTTTTTTGTATCGCTCCTGGTGGTGATCCATAGAGGAGTAGGCAAGTTCTCGGAGCTTGCCTAGTCTGGTTCTTAGCTGAGTGGTATATTCTAGCATGCTCTTCTGTTCTTGAGATACCTCGTTTTCCCACATTTCTTTAGTGATGTCTAGGAGACTCCTGGGTAGTCTTCCATACAAAAGCTCGAAGGAAGAACATCCCAGACTGCTTTGCTTCTGTGCCCGTATCACATAAAGGGCAATAGGCAGGAGTCGGTATCAGGTTGGTCCCTCGGCAGTCAGCATTTTCTTCAGTGTTTGCTTAAGGGTTTGGTTGTACCTCTCCACTAGGCCATCGGTTTGTGGATGATACACCGATGTTTTCAGATCCTTGATATCCAAAGAGGCACAAACCTCTTTCATGAGTTTTGATGTAAAAGGGGTTCCCTGGTCCGTCAGCACTTCTTTGGGGAACCCAACGCGTGAAAACAATTCTACGAATTTTTCGGCAATGGCTGCTGTTGTAGTGGTTCGCAAGGGAAAAGCTTCTACGAACCGGGTCGCGTAGTCGACGATCACCAATGCATACAAATGTCCGTGACCTGTCTTTGGCAGGGGCCCAATTAGATCCATTCCGACTCGCTCAAATGGTACCCCTATGATGGGCATCCTTTGTAAGGGCGCAGCCGGGGGTCGGTGGGTGTTTCGCCTTTGGCAGACTTCGCACTGAGCACAGAACTCCTGTACATCTTTATAGATCCCTGGCCAAAAGAAATTCCTCAGGATGCTGTCTGTGGTTTTCTCCTTGCCTGCATGGCCGGCCGTTAAATGGGCATGTGCGAAAAAGAGCACCTGTTCCCTAAAGGACCGGGGCACCAACAGTTGCAAGTCTCCCTCAGATCTGGCTTGCCTGTACAATAAATCGTTCCTAATCAGGAACCGGGGGTAAGTGTGGGAGGCGAGACCAACAGAGTTGCGGGCGGTCTCCCATGCGTGGAACAGGGTTCTATCTTCTCCCTGAGCAAAGCGAAAGCTTCTGTCTATAACCCAGGGTTCTGGTGACAAATAAGACGGTACGTTCTCCCTGTTCCCTGGTCTGGACAGGAATTCCCTAAAGAGAGAAAGGAATTCGGGATTGTCTGTCCCTAAGATCATATCTTCCGGTAGGGAATCCACCACCCCCACCCGGACTGTACACGGATCTCTGTCTGGTAGAGTGATTGTGATAGATGCAACGGGGTAGGGCTTCACATCCCCGTGGACACACCTAATGTATACAGGAGTCTGGGGATTCATCTGCTCAGAAGTGATGAAACGCGTCTGTACGACGGATTGTCGGCACCCTGAGTCTAATAGGGCTTTTAGTTTACAACCATTCATCCACATACTCACGTAGAACGTGCTGCCCATTTCCGCGGAGTACATCACTGTCCGTGGAAGATAGCCAACTTCCATGGGTTCCTCTTGGCTCTTTCTTTTGGGGCACATTCTAGCTATGTGGCCCCATTCCCCACACTCAAAGCATTGGGGTCCTTTATTCATAGGAGTCATCAGTCCTGGGGGTTTGAATATTCTAGGAACCTCTGGTACTACTTTTGGGGCCCGATGTAGGTGGCCAATACCGGTCGGAAACGGCCGAATTCGGCCGTTTCCGACCAGTATTTGGCCTTTTGAGATGTGGGGGACCTTTTTTTGTCCGATTCAGTATTTTACCAATTCGGTAAAATTACCGAATCGGAAAAATACCGAATCGGAAAAATACCGAATCGGAAAAATACCGAATCGGTAAGTTTACCGATTTTTAAAATTCGGGATGTAGGTGGGACTACTTTCAGTCCCACAGGCCCTTCAGATTCGGTATTTTAACACCCAATCCAATTGGGTGTTAAAATACCGAATCCAGGTGTGCATGCACATGTGTGCATGCACACCAATGCCATGTGACAGACAGACATGCCCTTAGGGCATGTCTGTGTGCCACATGGCACACAAGCCAGTATTGGGGGTGCTAGAGGGTGTCAAAGTGACACCCCCTGCACCCTTGCAGAAATCGGTAATTACCGAATCGGTAAATACCGATTCAGTAATGCACATTGATTCCTATGGGCTTCAAGGCCCATAGGAATCAATGGGGGATACCAATTCGGTATTTACAGAATCGGTAAATACCGAATCTTACAGATTCGGTATTTACCGATTCTGAAATACCCACATCTCCCCCCCTCCAATTTACCACTTCTTAAATACCGAATCGGTATGATTCGGTATTTAAGAAGTGGTAAATTGGAGTTTACCTACATCGGGCCCTATGTCTTTTGTCCAGCTTTGAGGGAGGCAGTGTGGCGATTTTGAGATCACGAGGACAGTATTCCAGGTATGCAGAGAAATCAGGAAGAATCATGGTAACTACAAGTCCCAGACTGCCCTGGGATTTTCTAGTGGGATATAAGCACTTCCTTTCCAAGGGGAAAGTGCTTGTCAATTAATCCTGTTGGAGAATCAAGGAGGGCGGATGGTATTCCCCGCCGGATCCCAGCAAGAAGAGCACAGCCTTTTTGGAAGCCTGTTTGTCCTGACTTCAAGTGCCTGAATACCGGCTGGTATTGTAACCCCATTCTGATTGTTTGTGAGAAAAGCGCGGGCTCGCCTTTTCTCTACTTGTCCTGAAAGCTTTGGAAACTGGATACTTTGTTTCTGCTAAATAGTAAGTGTAGCCGCGATGTTATTGCCAACAGTGGCAATCTTGTGATTCCCAGAATCCGACTGGCAAAAATGGGAGGCCGTTCATTCGCATATCTGGGCCCCAAGATGTGGAATGCTCTCCCATTGGCGCTTAAAACAGAAACCAGTCTTCTGGCTTTCCGCAAAAAACTGAAGACCCTCCTGTTCTAGTTCCAGATTCCTCCGGTCTAGTGTCTCCCTCTTGCAATTACTTGTTTTCTGATTTCTCCTCCAGTCTATCCCTGGCGCCGGGAAACCCACTGCGGGTAGCTGCGCGCAATATAAGTTCAATAAAATAAATAAATATTGTGAGGCGCGAGACGCTTCTGATTTAACAGGCGAGAAATGTAACAGTGTTTCTATTTCTGTAAGCGACCGGATTTTGGACGCTCATGGAAAAACGCTGTTAGTTTGTAGCAAGGTTTTTGTGTAGTTAGGCAGGTCCTGAATCTCCGGAGTATAATCGCCTGCTCTTTGTATTCGAGACATTTGTAGCGCTGCAAAGCCAACGTTATTATTTCTTTGTGCCAGAGACACTGTATCTTTTTGTGGATAATCCTGCCCCAGTATTGTGAAGGAAACAATAAGAAGGGAGCACGAGTGAAAAAGAAGTAACTTTCTAGAAGGGGACTAGTGCTGTGAAGAGGCACGTGTTTTGGTATTAGCCTCCTGAACCTGCATTTGTTTTGGACTTTCTTTTATCGGCATCAGTGAGATAAGTCTGGGATTACACTGGAAATAAAGGAAGGGAATAGAGGAATCCTGGTGAGTGAAGAAAGGCACACGCACAATACAGGAAAAACAGGGGTCAGTGAGTATATGAGTAATTGTGTGTTTTGTCATCCCACTTGCAGCCTTGAAGGTATACTAGACCCAGCCCAAAGAGTAAATCAAGTCCCAGAGAGAAGTCGGGGGAACACACCTTCATCCTCTTTCCCTTTTTTCCTCTGGGGTGCGGAGTCTGACAGAGTAGTATATATTCTCTGCTGGGTTCCGTATTGTGAGGAAATAAGGGACTTAGCGTCAGATATCGTCTCTGCTTGGCCACAGGACAAGGTTAGTGGTGTTCTTGGAGCTTACACTACTGCCAATCTCGACAGATTGACAAGCCCAAGTGTACGAGCCCGGCCTAGACGATGAATATAGAAAGTGTGTTGAAGTCTGTGGTAGAGAGCCTTGCTGCTCTGCAACAGGAGGTCACTACTTCTAGAACGGAGAATCAGGTGTTATATAAGGAAGTGGGGGTGCTTCGGACAGAAGTAGCAGGGTTAGCACGTAAACATACAGGAGGGGCGTCTTACATCAAGCCAGCCACATTACAACCCCCTGCATCTACGGTCTCTCAGGGAGCTGAAGGGGGGGGGTTTTCTCTGTCCTCCTCAGACACTTCTTCACCTCCTGACACTGTACCCACCGTGCATGTGATACAAAGCACGGGTATTCCTCTTGCGCCCCCTGAAAGGTTCTATGGTGATCCCCGTAAGTTTGAGACCTTCCTGAACCAGTGTAGATTACACTTTTTGTGTAAACCAGGGGTGTTCCAGGAAGATGGTGCGAAAACGGCGTTCATGATGTCGTATATGGGAGGCAATGCATCTAGTTGGTCGATACCCATGGTGGAGAGAAACGATCCTGTGTTGCACAATTTCGAGGACTTTTGTTTAGAACTACGAAGACTTTTTGATAGGAAGCTACACATGTTGTCCTTGGATAGAGAGCTATTAACATTGCGCCAAGGGTCTCAAGACTTGCTTTCTTACATCACTTTGTTTAATCGTCTAGTGGTTGAAACAGAGTGGCCCACGGCGAAAAGAATATCTATCTTCTATCAAGGACTAAGAGGGGAGCTTAAAGACGTGTTGGCTCAAGTAGTGCAGCTCCCTTCTACCTGTGAAGAGTTGATCGACCTGACAGTCCAATTGGACCACCGACTTCTGGAAAGAAGGGGTGATAGGTACAGAGGAGAAGGACGTTTCTTCTATTATTATTATTATTATTATTATTATTTATTTTTATAAAGCGCGATAGTCACCCGGAGGTATCCCAGCGCTGAGGAACCCTGAATTCACCAAGTCAGCGGAGCAAGAGACTGAGAAGGAAGAAGGAAGAATGGGGGAACAGAAGCAGAAAAGGAGGGGAGGGGGTGTACAGGTTAGGGAAAAAGATGAGTTTTTAACAGTTTCCTGAAGCGCAGGTATTGAGGTTCAAGACGTAAGTTACGGGGGAGTGAATTCCAAAGGCGGGAGGCTTGTACCGAGAAACGTCTTCCTCCTGCTCGGGTTTTCCTGAATCTAGGGATGTTAGTAAAGTTTTCTGCATTGGAGCGGAGGGACCTAGAGTTTCTATAGGGAGTGACAAAATTACTGAGAACAGGAGGGCCATGGTTCTGCAGCGTTTTGTGGACGAGACATAGGGCTTTAAATTTGACTCTCTCCCTTATGGGGAGCCAATGGAGGAGTTTAAGAGCGGGCTTGGCAGATGATCTGGCCGGGGTGTTAGTGATGATCCGGGCGGCCGTGTTCTGAATTATCTGTAGTTTAGTAAGGGTCGCTTCGGGGGCACCCAGGTAAATCACATTACTATAGTCCAACCTCGATAATATGAGACCTTGGACTAATAGTTTTTGGGAATTAGGGGGGAGAAGGGGCAGGACTTTCCTCAGAGATTTTAAGAGGCCAAAGCAGGTCCCTGCCACCTTCTTGGCTTGTGAGGTGAAGGAGAGATCGGAATCGATCCACACACCCAGACTTTTCACCTCTTTTTTAGGGTCAGGGGGCGGACCCAAACAGGCTGGCCAGCTGTCCAGGGGAAGTGAGGCTCCTTTCGGGCCCAGTATAAGGACCTCGGTTTTTGTCCCATTGAGTTTTAGGGCTGATCTGTTCATCCAGTGATGGACCTGCGTAAGGCAGTTGAACAGATCAGCTTTCTGGTGCTTGGGATGGGACAGAGACACCACTAGTTGAGTGTCGTCGGCGTAGCTGACGACGCTCACTCCGAAAGGGATGATAACCTCCTCCAATGTGGACATATAGATATTAAATAAAGTAGGGCTCAGGGAAGAGCCCTGAGGAACACCACATTGGAGGGGCATTTCGGAGGAGCGGGCGTTCTTTTCCCAGATCTGGTAAGACCGTTGGGCCAGGAAAGATGAAAGCCAGGATAGGGCTGTACCTTCCACTCCTACCCTAGCCAGTCTTTCGATAAGAAGTTGGTGGTCTACTGTATCGAACGCCGCACTAAGGTCGAGGAGGATCACTGCCACTGATCCTCCCCCATCCAATAGTGCTCTTGCCTCCTCTACAGCAGCCAGAAGGGCGATATCCGTGCCCTGTCCAGGTCGAAAACCCGTCTGGGAGCTTTTTAATTTATTATTGGCCTCTAGGAACTGAGAAAGTCTCCTATTGACCAATTTTTCTGCGACCTTGCTCACTCCAGGCAGTAGGGAGATGGGCCTGTAGTTAGCCAGATTCTCGGGGTCAAGCGTAGGTTTCTTCAGCAGGGCTTTTACCACCGCCTTCTTCCAGCTTGAGGGTACAGCTCCTTGTTGGAGTGAGGTATTAATCAAATGGGTAAGGGAAGGGATGATAGTGGGGGCTACCTCTTTAAGGATGCGGAGAGGAGCAGGGTCACTAGGGGAGCCGCTCTTCATGGAGTTGAACGTATTTCTCACCTCGTCTACCGTGACCTGGCCCCACGTGGACAGGCAAGCGGAGGTGTGTGGGCAAGCGATATTTTCCTCAGGACTGGAGGGGGGGATAGATTCCAGAATTAGTCTGATTTTATCGTGGAAGAAATTGGCCAGTTGCTGGCATTTCTCCAGATCGACTTTAGGATCGGAAATGGGTCCTGGTCCTTGTCCTTGGGGTTTAGACAGCTCTTTAAGGATGGCGTACGCTTCCTTACTGGAGCATCCTGCTTTCTCTATTCTCTCCTGAAAAAACATGCTTTTGGTTTTATGAATAGCAGTTTTGTAAGTCAGAAGAGAAATAGAGTAGAGGTTCTTGTTAGTTGCTGTTTTGTCGCGCCTCCAGGAGCGTTCGGTTTTTTTACACTCTTGACGCAGAGTTTTAAGCTCAGGAGTGTACCATAAAGCGGGTGGTATTCTTTTAGGTTGTTTCAGGGTGGTAGTTATCGGGAGCAACGTATCCAGAGAGGAAGTGATCCAGTCGCTGAATTGTTTGTCAGCTATGTTGGGATCAGATGAGAGCGCAGGAGTGGACTCTGCAAGAGAGGCGGCCCATATCTCAGGTGATAGTTTGCGCCATTGTCGGTCGGTGACTTGGGTTTTAGGGATCGAATAAGTGGGAGTGGGAATTTCCCAAGAAAAGGGGACCAAAAAGTGGTCCGTCCAAGGTAAGATCACCGGTGGGTCAGTGGTCATTGTTGCTATGTTGGTGAGGATCGGGTCCAATAGATGGCCTTTGTCATGGGTAGGCTCATTATTCACTAGACGAATGTCTAGAGATGTTAGATCGTATCTAATGTCCGATGCTGCTCGATCCGTGGGGTCCAAAAAATGGACGTTCAGGTCACCTAGTATGAGGAAATTGGGGGCGGAAGAAGCTAGTTGTGAACTGGATTCGACAACAGCGTTGATGAAATTACCCGGGGCCCCTGGTGGGCGGTAAATTAGAAGCCCTGCCAGGGTAAGAGCTGGGGCGACTTGGATGGAGAATTGGCCGCTCTCACAGTCCTCAATACCAGCGTTGGTCATGCGGCAGGTAAATTGTTCCCTGTGGATTATAGCTATCCCGCTTCCTCTCCCTCTTGGTCTATTAAGTGCTTGACAGATGTACCCGGTGGGAAGGGCCATGACAACATCCGAGTCGGTATTGTCAGAGAGCCATGTTTCCGTTATGAACAGTAGGTCAAGCTCCTGGTTCTGAATCAGGAGGTTCATTTCGGTGGCATGTTTGGGGAGGGAGCGGCAGTTCAGAAGTCCTAGTTTCAAAGCAGGGATGGGTGGTTTCGAGGTGGGGGTCAGATTGCATTGTGAACAGGTCGAGAATGCCTTACCTGCAATAAACGAGTGGTGGCAGGCTAGGGTATTCTTAGGTCGTAAGTTGTATAAGGTATCCGCTGTATACGTTACTCGAACCTGAGGGGTACCAGGCATAGTGACGGGGCCTAGGGCCTTCTGGGCCCGGACGGGCCCAGACGGGCTTGCCTTTGGCGCGCCTTCGGCGCGCTGACGGCGCGCCCGCTGCGCCCGTCCGCTGCGCGTCCGGTAGTTGCACATCCTAAATGTGCAGGAAAAAGGGCGGGTGGGCGTGGCCTAAAGTGGGCGTGGCCTCTCTCCCTCGCCGAGAATGGCGGCAGAGAAGTTTGTTGGGTGCTTAGCGTTGCAGCGAAGGGGTCGCTGTTTTGGTGACTCAGAGCCCGCTCCAGAGAGGAAAACGGGTGAGTGAGGTTATTTTAAAAAATACAGAGTATTTCGGCGAGTTGGTGGCACATATACAATTTTAAAAATGGATGGTTCTTCTCCCGGCTTCCGCCTCAGGAGCTTTCAAGATTCTGAAAAAGTTGCGCTGAAGGCAGCGTTTAAGTACCAAGGGCGGCGGGTGGGCGTGGCCTAAAGTGGGCGTGGCCTCTCTCCCTCGCCGAGAATGGCGGCAGAGAAGTTTGTTGGGTGCTTAGCGTTGCAGCGAAGGGGTCGCTGTTTTGGTGACTCAGAGCCCGCTCCAGAGAGGAAAACGGGTGAGTGAGGTTATTTTAAAAAATACAGAGTATTTCGGCGAGTTGGTGGCACATATACAATTTTAAAAATGGATGGTTCTTCTCCCGGCTTCCGCCTCAGGAGCTTTCAAGATTCTGTCCCCGGTTCAAGAATACCACAGAGGAGCATCCGAAATCGCCTGATGGGGTAGAGCCTATGCAGATCGGAGGTATAAGGGGACCCCTCTCAAAGGAAGAGAAGGAGAAGAGAAGAAGACTGAAGCAATGCCTGTATTGTGGCAAGGGAGGCCATTTCATTAAGGATTGTAGGGCGAGGAATGCCTTGCCGGGAAGATTCCAAGGGCCAAATACCCAAGCGATGATTCAAGCAGGAAGACCGGCGGAAAACTAGAACGCCCAAATCAGGAAGAGGTCTCTGCCTTGGGTTGTCAATTACAAACGATCTCACCAACACTTGCAAACACCTTGCATCCCGCAGTAGCTCATATGAACCTGAAGGTCACCCTGTGGGTTAATTCTCGTGAAGCTATGGAAATCGATGCATTACTGGATTCAGGTGCTACAGGCAACTACATCGATCAAGAATATGCGATGAAGATAGGAATCGTCTGCGAGAAGAAGGACAAACCGGAGTTAGTGAAAGCAGTCGATGGGACTGTCTTGTCATCGGGCCCTGTGTCCTATCATACACGTGCGTTATTGATGCAGACGAACCAGAATCATCAGGAACATATACAATTCGATCTGATTGACGCGCCACAGTTCCGGCTCATCCTTGGAATGCCGTGGTTGACCCTTCACGATCCTAAGGTTAGTTGGGCGGCGCGAACCATCACTCTATCATCGGATTTTTGTAAAGAGAATTGTAGGCAAGCTTTGCCTGACCTGGAAAAGAATAACATCACGCCCTCTGTGTGTTTGGCAACAGAGTGTACCCGAGGACACTATTGTTGCGCCACGGTTCTTCCTGAAGAATACAAGGCTTGCCAATCTCGACAGGCAGTGTCTTGGAGGTCTTTTCGTGTTCCCAAGGAGTAGTCTTAGGTTTCGCTCGGGCATACTGCGAGGCCATTTCTATGGCTTGTTCCACTGTAATCCCTACATGTTGTCTCAGCCATCGTTGGGTGGCATAGGGCAATGCCTCCATAAATTGTTCGAGGTAGATTTTATTCAGAATGTCCTCTTTAGTACATACGTCTGGGCGTAGCCACTTGTCGGCCACCATTTTTAACCTAAAGAATAGGGTCTTAGGGTTCTCCCCTTGAACCCCCCTTTCCTTTCGAAAGCGTACTCTATAGGCCTCCTGGTCTAGGCCTAAGTGATCCAAAATGACCATTTTAATGGTCGCATATGGGGTGGTCCCTAGGGGGTTAGCTGCTTGATACGCTGATTGTGCTTCAGCCGTAAGGAGAGGAGCTAAAAAAAACGGCCATTTCTCTTCGGGCCAGCTCATGGCCCGAGCTGCCCTCTCAAAGTTCAAAAGAAATGTATCAGGGTCTTCGCCGGGCACATATTTCTGAAGTGCCATCCCTGGGGGGTGGGGGCTGTGTACACGGACCTCGCCGGTAGAGGGGTGGGAGACGAAAGATAGAGACTTGATGCCTTCCACGTGGGCAGTTATAGTCTTAGTGAATAGTTCCCTGTCCGCCTGGGCCATTGTCAGCTGGCTTTCCACGGCCCATTCAAGTTTTTCTTGCCCTTTAATGAGGTGGTCGATAAGGGCCTCCATCTTGTCCAGACAGATGGATGGTGTTGGAGATCCCACTTCTGACACCAGTTGTCCCGGGGGTGCCGGGTTGGAAGGGTTGTCGACCACCTGAAGGGGAGTTGGTGGGTCAAATAGAAACACTGGTGCCTTCAATAAGGGTTTCAGTGAAGGCTTTATTGGAATATACAGGATGGGGACCTCAGTCTCTTTACAAGGGGTTCCTTCAGGATGCTTTGGGGTCTTGGCGGTCTTCTTCCAGGAGGGGAAACACGAGTCACAACCAGTACTCGGGGCGGTGCGATAAGGGCCGGGAGTGAGGGTACACAACCAGTGTAATGTGCTCAAATTTACATAAGGAGGTGCCTAGGAGTGCTCGTGCTCAGGGAGAGGACGTCGCTTACTGGGTTCACACCGGGGGCTGCCTCCGCCTCCCAACCCAACCCGCGACCCGGCCCCGTACCTCTCGAAGCCACGCTCCTCCCATGGGCACGTGGCAGGGCGAAGCGTCCAACCGTTGGCCTCCTGGCTTGTCGTACTCGTTCTCTCTGCCTTCTGGAACTCGTCCTGCTTCCTCCTCGATGTTCTCCTCCGCCGAGAATCGCAGTCCGTCCTCTTCCTGGAACTTCCGCCTTTTGTCGTCATCAGGGGCGGAGTCTCGTGATCCTGATCCGCTTCCTTAAAGGAGCCGAACGCGTCAACCTCGTCTGACCAGTCTTTCTCGGGGTCCTCTGTGTCCTCGTACCAAGTGCAGGTTTGCGGCTGTGGGGAAAAGGTGCAGGGTAAAAGGGGGGTGGCTGACCACCAGTCCTCGGGTGGAATGGGCTCCCGCTTGTTGGACCCGTGACACATAGCCTCATGGGAGATGCAATGGAGTGCCCCACTGTCACAATTGTAATGTAACACAACAAAACCAATACAGATCTGCTGAAGCATCCAAGCTAAAAATGCATGGTGCAGATTCACAAGTCCCTCGCGCTTCTTTGACCACGACGCCGTAGCTTCACCTTTGTGATGCAGCAGCCGCACAAAAGTGGCTCCATGGTGCTGGATATTTACAAGTTGACGCATCTGGGAGATAGTCACGTTCTAAAGCCCTGTGCCAGAAGTAGGTGTTCTGGTGCGGGGGGGGGGGGGTGAGTGGGCGTCACGGCACAGCAACACCTCCCAAAAATGGCTGAGTTAAATCTAAAAAGATTTCACTCAGTCACTTTTTTGCACATGCTGCCTCAAAACCCTGCGTATGCTTAGTCCGGTGTAAGGATTGAAGCAGCAACGTGCAGATAGGGCCCCACAACTCCAGCAATGTGCCACTACTATGGCACAGATGTGTGATGCAGCTGTGCCGTTTTTCCACCATGGTGATCGGCATTGTAAATGTGTTTGCATCCATCCTGGCATAGCTGTGGTGCACAATGACTGGCGAATCCCTGCTGATATGAATGGCTGTGCCTGCCATTGTAAATAGTCCCTCACATGTCAATGACTCCTAAGCACAGATAAATCTGACCCCACAACATACCCATCCACATTGAGAACAATCCAAAGCATAGACAAGTAGCAGGTGGAACAGTGCCAACGACAATGTGTATGAAAAATGGATGTTGCATTAAATGGCATTAACATTGTCTGTCTTTCACACCCACAGGGCAAAGTGCGGAATCAAACCCCAACGATGGGGGAGATGATTCACAGTCCCAGGCTCTGCAGGACCCTGATCCCACCGACAGTGACGCCTCTCACCACTCCACAGATGACCCCAACTGACCTGGCACCTCTGGTGCCCCAACCCCTGCAGCACCTGGATCAGGGACATCTGTGCCAACCACCACCACCATTCCTGCCACATCCCAGCAGACAGCTCGGAGCCCTGCCCACACTCAACAACTGAGCCAGTCTGACAATGAGGGACAAGGTTCGGCGGGCACCCAGGAAGTGGCAGACAACTCCACCACTGCCATCACTCAGGGGTCCCATAGACCGGATGTGCCCACAACGGCAGGCCAGGCTCATGTGGGCAGGGGTGGTGGGAGTGGTGCCAGGCGGAGGCGAGAACCTGACCAGCCAGCTGCATGGCCCGGTATGTCTGAACTGCGCAACATCATGGAGGCATACCGGCGGGACACCAGAGTGTTCAGCCAGGTAGTGGGGGCCCTCACAGAGATCAAAAACCTGCAGGCCGAGCAACACGCCAGTCAACAACAACACCAAGGACGGATGGAGGCAAGACTGGCTGAGCTCCTGGCGGTGCAAAGGGACATAAGCCATTCACTCCGTCGGATTGCTGACAACATGCAGCCCCCTCCCTGTTTCACCAGGCAAGACACTTCTAGGCAAAGACCGCCACCAGGCACAGGGAGGGAGGGGGAGGAGGAATCGTCCGACGGAGCGTCCCATGCATCGTCAAGGCCTGCATATGAGGGTCCCCCAAGGAAGGTGGGTCATCTACGGTAGAGACAGTGAGAGGCAGCAGGCCATGCGCATCTCCCAGGTCACCTGGTCTGGCACCTGGACTTCGTGTGCAACAGCATCACCTCATTGACTGTCCTACTCTCCCACATGGACTTGCTGGTTGCAGTCTGACCAACGATGCCAAGCACTGTGGTCTGGACTCTGGTGACTGAAACTGCAAGGCATCACATCTCCCTCTGTGAACTTTGGATTCCCGTCATTTTTGTACAGCACCCATCACTTACTCACGTTTCCCGCACAAGACCGATAAATAAACAAAACAAACACAAGTGAAATTGATGATGCTGTCATTTACCATGATTAACACCTTAAGAGCGTCGATCGTTCAGTGCCCAGTGCTGAACGTTCGACGAACGAATGCTGGCCCGTCGGCCAAAGGTCATGCGCAGCACTGGCAAGGTAGTGCTCGCAACGACCGTTGGCCGACGGCAGCACTTAAGGTGTTAAACAACATACGTGTGGGGATATGTCAAAGTATGCCAGAGCGTGAAACAAACTCAAGCCATCCATACAATGGGATCTGAGTCCGGTTGAGGACACACATAGGTCACAATGTATCATCAAATACATACATGGAGCGCAATGCTCACCTGTGATGGTTTCAATCTGCTGAGGGGGGGGGGAGCTTGGGGGCTTGCCATACTGCTCGGACAGACAGTTTTGGAAGAGTTTTATGAAGGTGTAGAGGTCATGGGTCATGTGGAGGTGCCCAGGGATGGAGTACCAGGTCTGTTTGTTGATGTGGGAGAACTATCTCCCGCATGCAGTGGTACTGTGGATGTGATGAATGCTGCCCAGGGCAAGGTTGGCTGGACGGATTTGGGGCAATGTGGTGTTGGTTGGGAGAAGTCCATGTTTGTCTTTGGGGCTGGGGTTGTGGAGTGCCTCCTGAGTGTGGCTGAGGAGTATGAGTGAGCCTATTGTAGGTATCTCAGGTGGATGGTCATGTGGCTGTGGCAAGGGATGTTGAGGATGAGGTGTGCCGATGCACCCTGGATGTGCACAAGTCCTCCTGGACTCTGGCTGTTGTTCCTGCATAGAGGGCGTTGCCGGAGTTGAGCCGGCTGATGTCGTGGACCTGGGTGACTGTCGATCTTAACTAGGAATGAATCTATCTGAAGATCATTTACAGCATGCGGAGGGACTTGCAGCATGAGGTAGAGATGGTGTTGAGTTGCATGGATATTGTGAGCGAGGAGTGTACGATGAGCACCTGCCTGCGTGTGTGGCCACTGTATGCTTGTGCGCTGCCCAGGCCGGTGTGACACAAGGAGTTGTCACAGCCGTAAGGGGACATTCCTCAGATGATGAGCTCAGTCTTGTCCAAGTCCAGCCTCATGTGGCAGATGTTCATCCATTTGTCAATGCACCTCATGCCTTCTTGAAGGTTGGATCTGGGAGTGGCATGGTCTTTGGTGAGGGTGAGGAGCAGCTCGGTGTCAATGGCATAGGACATGATGATGAGGTTGTGTGCGCATGTGATGGTGGAGAGGGGGGTCATGGAGACATTGTAGATTGTCACGCTAAGAGTGAGGCCTGGGGCATGGGCCACATGACCCCAGTGCACTACTTGCCGAAGGGGGGAGGCGGACTCTCTGGGCCTTGCTGGTGGGGTACTTGGCGATTACATCCTGGGCCTTCCTCTGGATCCCAGTGTTGGAGCTGTGTTATCTGACAGTATGGTAGCACATGGTGCAGAATGCCGTTGAGAGGTCGATGGGTTAAGGGTGGTGGTCTCACCATTGTTGAGCAGGGTCCAAGATGTCATTGGTGGTGGCAATGAGGGCTGTTGCAGTGGGGTGATGACTGTGGAAGATGGACTGGGGCGGGTTGCCTGGAGGTGTTTGCTTTCAGGGAGATGGTCAGTTGTTTGTTGACTGTCCTGTTTATGACATTTGCCGGGTAGTGGAAGCAGGGTGATGTTCCAGGAGATCCTGCGGTACTGCTGTCTGTTGTGAAAGAAGGGCCTGGGTCTCTGCATGCCCCAGCTCACATGGAAAGTGTCATACTAAAAGGAGACATTCAGGACGTGCCAGAGGTGGGCTTCAAGGATGGTGTATGCTGTGATTGAGATGTTGTGTGGGAAGGGTCCTGATGGAGAGCCGGAGTGGATGGTGTACATGAGCCGGGTGGTGTCTATGCTCCTGACGGGAGTCCAGGACCTGAGGGTGGGGTATGTCCTGTGGAAAATAGCGCTGTCTGCCACTGTGTGGCGAGGCTGTTGTGTACGTCCACGAGCTTGCAGTGGTAGATTGTTGCAAGGGATCCCCTTGGCCTTGCAAGGGTGGGATGTCTTTTGGATGGAGAGCTGGGGTTAGATAGTACACTCACAATGCCGATGAGGTCCTTCATATTGTGTGTGTTGGTGCCTAGGCCATACCTGAAGGATGTCCTGTTGTCTGTGCTGATGATATGGTGATGTCTATGTGTTGCGGATTTCAGAGCTGAAAGGTAACTGATGGTTGTTTGTTTTGCAAGGTTTGCACAAATGTCCGGCTAAACCAGTATGAGTCCAGTAGGTCTGCCTTGTCCTAGGTGGCTTAACTGTTGTTGTGCTTCACAGGAAAGTCAGCCAATGTGGCAAGAGTTGGATCAGTCGCTGATCCAGTGTGTGCGATTGCTGGGTGTGGCGGTGGCATTGGTTGGAGTGTCCTGTGCGAGGGTGCCACACAGCTAGTTTGTGTAGACTTAGTTCAAGCATCTTTGGTGGATCTGTAGCAGAGTGTGGTGCAGTGTGTTGCTTGTCGGACAACTGGATGCAAATGTTGATGTACCAATGAAGGATGGTGGTGTAGTTGTCCTCCAGCCAGAAGTTGATGTCCCTCTACCCCATGTAGTCTGTGTAGGTGAGGCCCTGCGTGCTGATGTAGTTGTCCAATGTCTGGTGACCAATCAGTAAAGCCGGTTCCCAGCTCCGTGCTCACAGATTTGGCCCCAATTTCTGAGGAAGCCTCTCTTCTCAAATTGCAGAAGTGTAAATCCTGTTACCCTAGTGACCCCTTGCCCATCAAGCAATACAACATCCTTCCTATAATTCACAATCTGCATTTAAGCGCCATCTTGAACCTTTTCCTCAGATTGGGCTGTTATCCGGATGCGTGGAAACACGCCTTCCTCCTGCCCATCTTAAAAAAGCCAACGCAGATCCTGAATTTCCTTACAATTATAGACCTAACTCTTCTATACCAGCTCCGGCCAAGATTTCAGTGAAATATTTCTGTCAGCAACTGATGGCCTTTGTTGAAGATAATAGCCTCCTTCACCACTCTCAGTCCTGCTTCCATCCCGGCTCTAGTACGGAGTCGGCACTCATTGAAATGGCAGACTCTATACGCTGGGCGGTCGACGGAGGTTCCAAGGTGGTGTTGGTGCTGTTAGACTTGTCTGCAGCATTTGACACCGTCGCCCATCCCATTATTCTGAACCTCCTTAAGACCAAAGGAATTCTCTAATTTTTCTGTGTTTATATGTGAAATATTCTTTGCCGAACCTGTATGACCTGGGGGGAGGGGGGGGGGGGTAATATACACTGGAAAAAACTCAATAAAGATAACTTTAAAAAAAAAAGACCATAGGCGTGGGGGGCTTCGTGCTGAACTGGATATGGTCCTTTCTATCTGACCGCACACAGCAGGTCTGTACCTATCCGTTCATCTCCCCAGTCAAACCACTGAAGTGGGGCGTGCCGCAGGGCTCTGCTCTGAGCCCTCTGCTCATTAATATTTACTTAACCCCGCTGGCTGAATTGATTGCCATGTCTGAAGTCAAAATCATATCACATGCTGATGATAATCAGCTTCTATTCACCTTAAATGCTGTGTATGCCGCAAATTTTGACCCACTCAAAAATTGTCTCAAGAATATTGCGGCCTGGATGGACTACAATTTCATGAATTTTAATCCAGATAACACCGAGTTCCTATTTTTTAACCAACCTTCTCTCCTCTCTCCCAATCTGTGGTGGCCAGAGGAACTGGCCATTGCTCCGGCACACAAGGACTCGGTCAGGAATCTGTGAGTTAGATGGGACAATCAGCTATCCCTTGCCACACAGGTACAAGAAGTGGCTGCTGTCTGTTTTGGCAAGATTAAAATCACCAAGAGATTCATTAAATATCTGCCCAATGCAACCCGGAAAACGGGTTTTCACGCACTGATTACCTCCCATTTAGACTTTGTGTAGGCTCATGCGTGGGTCTCACATTAGGCTTGCTCCGCATACTGCAGACCGCCCAAAACGCTGCTGCCCGCCTGGTATGTGGGGTCTCACTTTGATAACATATCTCCCTGTATCTTTGACTACTCCATTGCCTGCCCATGGCTACACGAATAGAATTCAAGGCGCTGACACTTGCCTTAAGGGCAGGGCAATGCCATTGTCCGGTCTACCTTAGGAGGAGACTCCATCCCTATTGTCAATCGCGATCTCTACGTTCCAATGACAAGCACTTGCTCATTAGTCCTCGGTTCGCAAAACATAGATCAGGAGGTGAAACTAACCCTGGGCGAAGCACTACGCTACGCTCGTGTAGTTTGTGAAGTTTGAGCAACTTCGCACTATGCGAGCTGCACGTAGCACAGTGCGAACACGCGTAGCGCAGTGTAGCGTGGTGCAGTGGTCATTTGTTGCTTGCTCGTGGTTCTCAACATCATGATGGCAACCGCAAGCAAGCAAAATTACATTCCAGCAAGACTTTTTCCTCATTTGCAATCAGCAACATCAAGTGAGGCTGCAATTCCCCATGGAGCCTGTGGTTGTGATGTCCCACACAATGTCAACCCATGGTATCCGCAATGTGTCAGGGGCAAGGTTTACACACATTGATGCCTTCATCAGAGTCAATACTCCACAACAGATGACTGTCAAGAAGGGTGACTGTCCTGTCCTGGGAGTGGTGCAACATGTAATTTGATCCATGGTGATGAGACATGTATGGATGGTTCTACAACATGCACAGAAACAGTTCCCACACATTCCCAAACAATACCCTCCCAAACAGCCTGTTTGGAACTCCTACCCGAACTGACACTTAAACATGTCCGTGCATGGAGCGCTGATTCGGCCCACGTTGCAATCATCAGGAGAAATAGCAGGAGGACTAAGATGACACAAACAGACAACAGGCACAGCAACCTGGGAATGACAGACACACAAGGACTCACCATTAAAAAACGTTGCTAATTTTTGGCAATTTTTCGATCCGGGAATCGTCGAAATTGCCCAAAAGTTCACAATTTGCGTTTTTTTTGCTTGTTCGCACTTCAAAAATACAATCTTGCCCGCGCGGCATTGACTTACCATGATTCTGCGTTCGCTGATGAGTTTTCCTCCATGTTCGCATGCGCTGCGAGATTTTGGTAGCTGGCCGAGACGCGCGATCGCGAACACGTCATTGCGACCAGAAACATGAAATTGTGAACGCGAACACGTCATTGCGACCCGAAACAGTAAAAAGGCATCGCGAGCAGGCTGGTTAAGTTGAGTCAACATGTTCGCGACCGTTGCGACCGCAAGCGCAAGTTCGCGTTCCTGAACAAGTAAAAAAATCTCACGAACTCTGCAAAAAAAATTATTCGCAAGCTCGCAAATTTTGGCGGATTTTGCGAATCGCGATTACGAATTTGCGTATCGCGAATTTGCAAAATCCGCCCATACTTAAAGCTAAGTCATTGCGCATTTCTGTGTGGCATGACATCAGCACTTGCATGACACATCAGAACACACATCGAAGTTACTTTGCATACAGTCAGCTGGACACACATTGCAACACATGCCACTCAATGCTACAAGCTTTCACACTCATACCCAGTGACTCACAATTATGAGAAGAAGTTGCGTATGAGCTCTCTCCGGATATCATCATCCTCCTCCTCCTCATCACTTGCATCGTGACCAAGCCCTTGATCCTTAACGGGTGGATGTTCCTGCTCCTTAGGATCCAGGATGAGTCGCACTGCCTTCTCAACTGCCATGTTGTGCAGCATGCAGCACACGAGGAAGATATTACAGACCTTGGCCGGGGCATATGGGAGGAATCCGCCGGTCTTATCAAGACACCGGAATCGGCTCTTCAGGAGGCCAAACGTCCGCTCAATCACTCGCCTGGTCTGCCCGTGTGCGTTATTGTACCGCTGATCTGCAGCTTTTCTTGGGTTGCGGAGAGGTGTCATTAGCCATGTTTCCTGTCTCGGTATGCCTGCTCCTGAGCCTGTGGTGGCACCAAAGCCACATGTGTTTCATCTATGGACCCAATGACATGTGGCATCCCTCCCAGGGCATAGAATTCAGCCTTAACATCTCTAGACTCTTCAGGAGTTGGAAATTTGATGAATTCATCAATGAGCTCCAACATGGCTGCTAAAACATCACGCAGGACACGGCTGAACATCGTTTGGGACATTCCACCGACATCAGCTATGGTTAATTGAAATGTACCTGTAGCAAATAAATGGAGGGCTGCCATCACCTTTAGCTTGGGGCTCAGCGCAGTAGGATACCTGTGTTGCGGTAGGAGATGTGGTTTCAACCTGTTCTTCAAGTCCTGAATGAACTGTCGAGTGAATCTGTAACGTCGGATGAAGGCATGATCACTCATGGTAGCCAAGTCTGGAAATGGCCTTGGTAGAGGCGGTGCCCTGCAGGACATATTTGGGAAGAATGGAGAATAACTGTCAGCCAACATCGATATCAATGTACATAGCACATTCAAAACTGTTACTACACATCAGGTAACTATGGAGTCTTGTGTGCGTAATACATCAAGGACACATATGCAAGCTTCCTAGCACTCATACGAAAACCCAGATATTCCTGTTGATTGACAAATAAACATTACATGCCCTCAAATGAGATGCTGGTCTGGTCAGAGTGAACAGCCCAAGATATCACTCGAGTGACACATGTCACCAAACCTGCAGTGGAAGGTTGTCATCCCATCCAGACAGCTGACTGCAATGCACACGAACACGTCACATGGAATGGCAAATGTACATATCAGACAGATTGCGAGTAAGGTGTGCATGTGACAACAAAACAACACAGCCATTGTCACGATGCAGACATGTATGCCTGGGCAAAAATGATGTCTGATGCCATCAGACCCAAAAGCCGTGGGAATGCACATGTGGCATGGTGTGCGTAGAAGTCAAACCATTCCCATCTCAACACAGACCCATGTGAGATACAACAACAGCAGATGCAGTTTACGGAACACAAACAGCAAGCTTAATGTTTAACATGACACACACCGGACAATGTCACATAGGGTCATGCTGAGCATGAAATGTCAAGTGACAAAGTGCCCCGGTCCCTGTCATCATGAGGCAGGTGCCCGTAGTGATGACTGTGCCATCCGAGTGTTGATGTGCATGACAACATCTGCATAATGATACATATGGGACAAGTGTAAAAGTGATGTGTGACACATAGTGCCCCATCACACATGGCATGGGTCAACAGGTCATCACACATCGTTTGTGCAACAAGATCAGATGCCCTGTGCTATTTCACTGCCTGCCACACCTAGGGCCTGCACATGTCAGTATGCAATGACAAGAAATTGATAGACATCCTTGTTTGAACTGTACCCCTACATCCCTGCCATGTGTGCGCCTCGTATCACTATTGTAATGGTGCCATACGTGAGCGTGTGAAACGTACCGTCCCATGCATTGGCATTAGCGTGTGAAATGCACCGCGTTAAATGCACCGTACGCCTGCATTTGCTTCAGTGTGTGAAACGCACTGTACCCCTGCATTGGCATCAGCGTGTGAAACGCACCGTGTGAAACGCACCGTACCCCTGCATTTGCATCAGCGTGTGAAACACACCGTACCCCTGCATTGGCATCAGCATGTGAAACGCACCGTGTGAAACGCCTGGTACCCGTGCATTCGCATCAGCATGTGAAACACACCATGTGAAACGCACCGTACCCCTGCATATGCATCAGCGTGTGACACACACTGTGTGAAACGCACCGTACCCCTGCATTGGCATCAGCGTGTGAAATGCACCGTGTGAAATGCACCGTACCCCTGCATTGGCATCAGCGTGTGAAACGCACTGTGTGAAATGCACTGTACCCCTGCATTGGCATCAGCGTGTGAAACGCACCATGGAAAACGCATTGTACCCCTGCATTGGCATCAGCGTGTGAAACGCACCGTGTGAAATGCACCATACCCCTGCATTGGCATCAGTGTGTGAAACGCACCGTGGGAAACGCACTGTACCCCTGCATTGGCATCAGCGTGTGAAACGCACCGTACCCCTGCATTGGCATCAGCATGTGAAATGCACCATACCCTTGCAATGGCATCAGCATGTGAAATGCACAGTGTGAAATGCACCCTACCCCTGCATTGCCATCAGCATGTGAAACGCACCATGTGAAACGCACCATAGCCCTGCATCAGCATCAGTGTGTGAAACACACCGTACCCCTGCATTGGCCTCACCGTGTGATACGCACCGTGGGAAACGCACCATACCCCTGCATTCGCATCAGCGTGTGAAACGCACCGAACCCCTGCATTGGTATCAGCATGTAAAAAGCACCATGTGAAACGCACCGTACCCCTGCATTCGCATCAGCATGTGAAACGCACTGTACCCCTGCATTGGCATCATCATGTGAAACGCACCATACCCCTGCATTGGCATCAGCGTGTGAAACGCACCGTGGGAAACACACTGTACCCCTGCATTGGCATCAGCGTGTGAAACACACCATACCCCTGCAATGGCATCAGCATGTGAAATGCACCATACCCCTGCATTGGCATCAGCATGTGAAACGCACCGTGTGAAATGCACCGTACCCTTGCATTGGCATCAGCGTGTGAAATGCATCGTACCCCTGCATTGGCATCAGTGTGTGAAATGCACAGTGTGAAACGACCGTACCCCTGCATTGCCATCAGCATGTGAAACGCACCATGTGAAACGCACCATAGCCCTGCATCAACATCAGTGTGTGAAACACACCATACCCCTGCATTGGCCTCACTGTGTGAAAAGCACTGTGGAAAATTAATACAGTTTGGAGAACATTATCCACGCCATCTTGCCTTTTTTCTGATGCCACACTTTTCGTCCTGTACCCCCGCCATATTTTAGCCGTTACGATCAGAATCACCCGCACGAAAGACCCCCACGCGCCGGTCATTCCCACTCTCACATGCCTTGCGCACAAGCGGCAGCCATTTTGAACACCATGGCCTCCCTGCCCCTCGCTGATAGCCAGCGCGTCCCTCTCTCTCTCCTAACCTCGCAAGCATCCCCCGCACGCTGACAACCCCCCCGCTCTCTCATGCCTTGGGTCATAAACCCCTCTTCAGCGCAGCTTCACCGCAGAATCCCATCCTGTTCCCAGCGCGACACCTCCCTTCATTCCTTTCATGGTCTCAGACCCTTTTGATGCAAACCCCCTTTTCCTGTGTCCCCGTTTGTCTTCCTTGTTCCCAGGCCGCCACCTGGCCCTGCGGATACTGTTTATTACCCCGTACAGTAGGAAGCTTCCCCTCCCCATCAAAAGACCCTCGAGCCGATCAAAGCCCCCACCCTATGAGATCCGATCAACCTCATGCATTCCGTGAATCGGCGGAATGCCCTGCTGCACGACAATCATCACCTGTTGTGACCGGGGTGGGGAATTCAACTGTAAATGTATGTGGGAACGGGCCTGAAGGGGAGATTCCGAGGATGTTCTTTCAAATATCAAAATGTTGCGAGAATGTGTTACGTGCAATAAAGGTCATAAAACCTAGTATAAGAGGCCAGGCCTCAGAGATGTGGTTAGAGCACCTCGTGACGATACTTGCTGTCTGAATTGATGTGTTCTCCTCCGGAGAGAATAAAATCCTCGTTTCCTGCCTTCCAGTCTCCAGCGCCTGCTTCTTCATTGATTAATATTGGTGGGTCATAGAGGCGACACCGCCGGGCAACATAAAAGGGTCTTTGGTTACTGGTTGTCTTTGAAACCCTTTTTAACAATTGGCGCCCCAAACGTGGGGCCCATCAGCGACTCGTGGATCCAGTGGGAGAGGTCCTGACGACAGAGTGAACGACTGCAACGATCGGAAGGTACCCTGTCCGATAGACCCTCGTCTGACAGCCGATCATCCGAACTTCACTGGTTCCGAACAGACCTCTCTCGAGTGATCTGCGGTCCTGACTGGGAACCATCAAGAGTGCCACGAGAAGTACGAAGAGAAGAGGACGATCGGGCGCTGGATTCGGAAGACAAGAAACTGTCCATGCGGTCCGGGTAAGGTCGTGTAAACACGACGAATTGCGAAAGTGATTGATAATTGAAAGTGATTGATAATTGATGAGAAAATACTAGTATTACTTTTTGTTAATTTATTTGGAGATTCACTGTCTGCAAACGGAGAAACAACAGGCTCTCCCTTTATAAACAGCGAAGGATAGGTACGCACCCGTCGGACCTATCTTTCTCCCCCACTGAACAATTGCCCCTCCCCCATTGATTAACTGTTATAGATTGTTTTCTGGAGATTCTCTGTCTGCAAACAGGGAAGAATAGGTCCCCTCTTTGCAGATAGTGAAAGGGTAGGTGACGCGAACCTTTGCGAGCCTACTTATTCTCCCCATTGACCATATTGATTTTTTATTTTTGACCTAACATTGATTGCTCAAGATTGGTTCATGAGGTATTCACTACCTGCAAACAACGTAGAATAGAAATATTCTGTCTAGTCTTTGCACGCAGTGATAAGATAGGTAGTGCTGACTATTATCCCATTGTGATCCGTCAAGCCTGTCTTCTCCCCACTGGTTAGTAGCCTGTTTAGCCCGGACCGCTTATTAGAGATGAACCATCCGGCTCCGCTGGAAGGCACCCCTAATAAGGACATGTTCATGAAGCATGGATTGATCGCTATAGCCTATAGTGAGCTGTGGCATAAATATACGAAAAAGGATCGAGAAAGTCAGTGGCCACTGAGAGGATCCTTCGATCTTGACAAAATAGAAACGGTAGAAATAGCCCTTCGTAGGAATGAAACAACACCTATTATGCTCGATAGTCTCGGTATGTGGCGCAAAGAAGCCACACGACGAAGGGAAGGCGACAAATTCAGAAAAGGTGAAGGGACACGACGGACAACCCTCCAAACGTCTAGTAGGCAAAGGGAAGGGCCAGCGATGGCACAGTTCCGAGGAGTAGACATGAAAAGGGAACGGTGTAAAGGGATGTGCCGACAAGTCAACCCCGGGACACAACGACCCGAAAGTAATCCCCCGACACTATGCACAGGACGAACAGATTTAAAACAAAACCAATGTGCTTTCTGTAAATGTCTCGGGCACTGGAAAGCCCAATGCCCGACTCTGCAGAGCATAGGTAAGAACGGAGGGTCGACAGAAAGAACAGGCCGACAGAAAGGGAAAAGGCGCGAGATAAAAACCAATCAGACTAGTGCAGACAGGACAGATAGAACCACCCCGTTTGATTATGCTCGATGGCACAGATTTCGTCAGACCAATTTTAACGACATGTTAGAGTTCTGGGACTGATTGCTCTCTGTTGCTCCCCCACTCTGAAAAACAAACACAATTACAGGCCAGTGTAAACAACCCCCGTTAGAGAAAGGACTCAAGGAAGCCAAACGTCTATTATATAACTTAGGATTTAATTACGGTAAAGAAAACACACAACCAACGGTAAATAGAATAACTAGTAGAACACTCTCTAAAACAAACTGTACTAATAGGAGAAATATAAAACATATTATGCTCACTCCGGAAGTCCTCGAAATGTAACAGTTCGATGGTCCCGCCCACCCGAAACACATAGCACGTGTGGGGCGGGGCCTGCCAGTAGCCATGGACCAAAAGAGATCGCCGGCGAGAAGGTACCGGAGGCTCCACAAAGCAGGCAATGAAATGGTCTTCCCATACTACCCTTCCAGGGATGGCGTCCCCCGGGCCACGAGTAGGGAGGGGGAGGATGCAAATGACCCCCTCCCTTGTATCTCCTGGTCCGGCCATCACGAATTCCTCCATCAAACGGATGCAGGGTGGGCAGGGAGGGAGAGGCGACACGGACAAGCCTCTCCCGCCTCCGCAGGTAGGAGGCTTCCCTGCCCTGGCCCGGCGCCGATGTCCTCCAGCCGGGCGACGGCCATATACCTGCGCTGCACAGAACTTACAATGTCCGACGCACATATATTTTCGCAGCACAGGACATACAATGCCCGACTGGTATATTTGCGCAGCACAGGACATACAATGTCCGACGGGCATACTTGAATAGCACCGGACGTACAACGGTCCCCCAAGAGTCGGAGTCAGGGGTGTAGGGTGGTCATCATGTGCACCCCTGATTCAAAGGGACGGCGTGGGATGCGCCGGGAGAGGGAGGCGGCGCGGACGAGCCTCCCTCACCTCCCCAGATGAAGGCTCCACTGCTGCACCCTGGCGCCCCGAACCAAAATGTCCTGCTCCAACAGCATGATGTTCTGTCTTTGTCGCCACAAGAAGTTTCTTCCACTCCTGAAAGATACGACGGAGGGCGGCTGCCGCAGGGTCTCAAAATGGCGTCTGGGCCCTCGGAAGGCGGGTCTAGGCCTCTGGAGTAACTTTGTCCAAAATTGCAACTCGGGCATTTGCCCACCTGGGCGCAAGCCCCCACCATCGACAAACATCCCCTCGACTTTGAAGATTCTACCAAAGTCCCAAGAGCCCTCAGCCCCTTCAGACTTCCGGTGGGGAACAGCTGCATTGATCACAAATGAAATAACCACGGCACAGCAACAAGATGGCGGTGCTCTCGTGTCTGCATCAGCTTCCGTCTGAACCACCCAGGAACATTATGGGCTAACGAACTCGAGTAAGTTCCGGCTGAACATCAACATGACCCGGTAAGAAAGACTCTACCCCCTCCCTCTCTTGATTGACGGTCCACACCACCAGCCCCTCTGTTAGCACAGGTTTTTTGAACTGCCGAAAGGGACCCTGGTCCAACCGCCAATCGTCGGGGACATTTTTGCCCCTGATGCTACTTCCGGACTAAACCGGCCTCGCCCAAAATGGCGCCGGTATCAATAGGAACTAACAGATGCCTCGTGGTGTTCCTTAGCTAATGAAACTTGGTGTACTAAGATTTATATACGAACCTTTGCGCACTTGATGAAAAAGGGAGGAGGGTTCACTTGACGAACATTTGAAAGGGGTCCCGTAAAAAAATGTTGATTTCAATGAACGATTTATTTTGATATTTATTGTAACTGGTACATAACGTCGCTTATGATACACACCCATGGTATGCATCTAGGAAATGTGATTACAATGAGCTTGACTGTGTTCCCATTTATGAACTGAAATGCCCCTGATCCCACATCACGCAATGAAACGTTTTTAGTTACTTGCAAATAATTAATTAGGCCTTTCTAACATGTTCTTGTGCCGCAAAATAACCCCCCTACTGTATGTGCTTCCATCGTCGACATGTCCGGCCAGAATATGATTGCACTCTCACATTTTACGTACTGAACGATTATGCAAATAAAGGTTTTCCAAACTATGAATAGGCATCACATACTTTTGTAAATGTGGGAATTGGTGGGAGGGCTTTTTCTGTGCGCAACCGTTCTGCTCTTTTTTTAAGGTTATCTGAGAAATGGTTGTTCGGCCCTGGATTGATGATCGAATCAAAGGTATGATACGTTGCCTCCAAAATATGCGACTAAGCTCAGGAACTAACGTATGAAGAAGGACCTCGACTTCTGAGAATGGGTAAAGTAAAGCGGTGTGATTGATAAAATGTTATAAAGGTATGGTGGTCGAAGGTACTAAGGTACAGGGTTGACCGAAGAACTGATATGCCTTAGAACATCACAGCTTTGGGAATGATTTAAGGATCCCGATGGCCAGATACATCTACAAAACCGGGTACCTCGCGCTAGGCACCTCTGATTCCTTTTTTTAGCGTTTCCCTACACACGATCCATAATGCCATCCTCAAACCCCCCCATGAACCACCTATCACATTGCCCGCCCCTTGACTTCAGAAACCAAGACCCTAGGGATTATATCCCGAAGAGATAAGTACGAGTATGCGGTAAGTAAAGGACTTTCGTGCCCGTACATTTGATGTGTTCGAATGTTGTTCCCCCCCCTCCCCCTTTCCCTCCTTTTTTCCCTCTGCAGGTTACATTAGAATCCCGATTAGAGTATCGTAAGGGATCTGGAGCCACGTCACGCCCGATGCATGAAAACGGACTAACGCTGCAAGACGACACAAAAAGACGCCCTACCCAATGCACGACCTTTTTGTACCTGACCTGATGCTCTTCCGTCCCAAAACTGCATGCTTTCTACATCCTAACACAGACCCGAAACGTCTAACGTTGGGTAACGCACTGAATAGCCCAAACAATACACGGTCATTCTCCATGTCACACGTGTACTGTTTGGCCTATTGTTTCTCTCTCTCTCTCTCTCTCTCTCTCTTTCTCTCTCTCTCTCTCTCTCTCTTTCACCCCTCCACACTTTCCCTCTTCCTAGCGACTGGCACCTAATTGGCGAACCTGGTGCACCTCCTGATTGGCCCCAAATACCACAAGTATTTGCACAAATTCGTCCTAAATAAAATTGTATCGATACCACGTTACTACCTCTCCTTTTCTGCTAAATATGGATGAAATTTAAATTGGCCAAAAGGAAAGGGACAGGTAAGACGACTAAGGTTCCCTAAATTTGACCCACAGTCAGGGAACTATTTGTCAGTGGCTTCTATGATAAAATATGTCTGTGGTAATGCGACCATCCCCATTCCAAATTGTCTCCATACCCCAAGCAGTAAGAAATGATCGAGACACCCCCGTCTTCCCAAAATGCCCCCAGTTTGGTATCAGCTGCCCTGAACGAGAATCTGAAAAACGCCCCTTGCTCCAATTTGCTGTGTTCCTAATTGCTTTCCATAAGATCCCACCCACCCCAAGGATAAGTTTAATAATTATCGCAAGCCCCCCCCGAGTTTTTGTAGTAACCAGGTTGCGAGAATTTATATAGAAAGTTAGAAAGATGTGTGCAAAGTTAAAATTAGATCGAAAACCGAAAGAACTTGTTGCAGTAAACCTTGTTGAAAATAGGATGTTTTGATGTAATGAAGAGTCGTTTAGCCTATGTTCATCCCTCAGAAGGATGCCTATCAGACTATGGTGAATAGCACGTTGCACTTTTTCGTAAAATACAAAGCCCTGAAGACCGGCCTAGCCTTGCAAGACTCGTACTAGGGAAATGGGTCTCTACCAGAAGAACTGACATCTACTGTAATAGACGAATGCAATGAATGGGTACCAGACCTCGTACCTATTACAAATGAATGTAATAACCAACAAAACGCCAAAGAATTAGCCACAAAGGAAAGTTGTAAGAAATCCAGCAAACCCATCATCAATTGTTTATACGTTGGCTGCAAAATCTCAAATGTAGCGAGTGTTTACCCCAGTTGCTTGGTGTTGGGAGAGAAATAGATTTATGTAATTACCTTCTTCTGCAAAATCTCTAAAGACTGTCTTTTCAAAACTCATTTAAGGGTACCACTGTCGGAGGAGAAAGAGACCGGATGTGGGAGCACGCGGCCTGACTGCGGATCGTGGAACCTCAGCGACGGAGGCCAAGGCGAGACCACAGCAGTAAGGAGTCGCAGGATGAGGCACTGTTTCAGACAAAGCTAAGGAAAGGGCTGACCTGAAGCCCCTGCTCTATGATCGACGTGTGCCAAAAGGTCCCCGCTCTCTGAACCTGGTTATGGACCCGCCTGTCTCAAATTCTCCGTCCCCCTGATCTGTTCCCGACTTGGCCCTGCTCCATCCCCTCCTCCTCCGACCTACCATAAGGACTGTTCACACCCACACCTTTCCACCTGAACTTCCAAGTTCCTCCAAAATCCTACTGAGCTACCCAGAGAAGGGTATTCCCTGCGTCAAAAGGGAGGGAGCTCCGACTAAGTAGACCACGAACTATGTTAATCTCAGAACGGTGACCTAGAACTCCACCAAGGGTCGCCCCTAAAGAGAAGATGAACGAAGTATGTGGTTCTACCCGCTGCTGAACGCCTCGATGATGATGGAAGCAACAGGAAATACCCACCACAGAGACTCAAGAAACAAACAGATCCCACAACTCAAGGACAATTGCATTTTTCATCACAATCCTATGCTCTGCGTTACGGAAGAAAATGCACCTGCTCCAAAACCGTAACGCATTTCTCCTATGAGGTCTGACGAAACCAAACAAAATGTACCCCTACCCGCAGACCTCCAACGACTCAATCCACATGAACATTTCTGTTGACAGAACGAATTGTAATCCAGGTGCTTAACAGTGCCAACAGAAGACGACAAAGACACCGAGAACTCTGATATTTTTTACTATATCTCCTTTCTCTCCCAATCACCATTGGACTAACTATGCTCCCGCCGAATACAAAAAGGACTTACTTATATGATAACTTACCAGCTCCTATTCCGAATGACTATAAGTATCTATGATCTGTACCCAACGCCCTCGCTACGTAATTCTAGTCTGATATTGCATTACGATGACTTTTTCTGCGACCAACTTAACGATGAACCCGCCTACTAGATGATGAGATTTTTCAATATGATGTTTATAATGTGATGTTTATGTACAGTTCTTTTGCCTAAGTCCCCTCTCCCTTACTTATGACCGCTGCAATAGGTATAGATAGGAAATAGGCCAGCAAGATGTCTTGGAAATGTTAAAGGGAGGACTGTGGAAAATTAATACAGTTTGGTGAACATTATCCACGCCATCTTGCCTTTTTTCCGATGCCACACTTTTCGTCCTGTACCCCCGCCATATTTTAGCCGTTACGATCAGAATCACCCTCACGAAAGACCCCCACGCGCCGGTCATTCCCACTCTCACATGCCTTGCGCACAAGCGGCAGCCATTTTGAACACCATGGCCTCCCTGCCCCTCGCTGATAGCCAGCGCGTCCCTCTCTCTCTCCTAACCTCGCAAGCATCCCCCGCACGCTGACAACCCCCCCGCTCTCTCATGCCTTGGGTCATAAACCCCTCTTCAGCGCAGCTTCACCGCAGAATCCCATCCTGTTCCCAGCGCGACACCTCCCTTCATTCCTTTCATGGTCTCAGACCCTTTTGATGCAAACCCCCTTTTCCTGTGTCCCCGTTTGTCTTCCTTGTTCCCAGGCCGCCACCTGGCCCTGCGGATACTGTTTATTACCCCGTACAGTAGGAAGCTTCCCCTCCCCATCAAAAGACCCTCGAGCCGATCAAAGCCCCCACCCTATGAGATCCGATCAACCTCATGCATTCCGTGAATCGGCGGAATGCCCTGCTGCGCGACAATCATCACCTGTTGTGACCGGGGTGGGGAATTCAACTGTAAATGTATGTGGGAACGGGCCTGAAGGGGAGATTCCGAGGATGTTCTTTCAAATATCAAAATGTTGCGAGAATGTGTTACGTGCAATAAAGGTCATAAAACCTAGTATAAGAGGCCAGGCCTCAGAGATGTGGTTAGAGCACCTCGTGACGATACTTGCTGTCTGAATTGATGTGTTCTCCTCCGGAGAGAATAAAATCCTCGTTTCCTGCCTTCCAGTCTCCAGCGCCTGCTTCTTCATTGATTAATATTGGTGGGTCATAGAGGCGACACCGCCGGGCAACATAAAAGGGTCTTTGGTTACTGGTTGTCTTTGAAACCCTTTTTAACAGCACCGTGTGAAATGCACCGTACCCCTGCTTTCGCATCAGCGTGTGAAACGCACCGTACCCCTGCATTGGCATCAGCGTGTAAAACGCACCGTGTGAAACGGACCGTACCCCTGCATTCGCATCAGCATGTGAAACGCACTGTACCCCTGCATTGGCATCAGTGTGTGAAACGCACCGTACCCCTGCATTCGCATCAGCATGTGAAACACACCATGTGAAACGCACCGTACCCCTGCATATGCATCAGCGTGTGACACACACTGTGTGAAACGCACCGTACCCCTGCATTGGCATCAGCGTGTGAAATGCACCGTGTGAAATGCACCGTACCCCTGCATTGGCATCAGCGTGTGAAACGCACTGTGTGAAATGCACTGTACCCCTGCATTGGCATCAGCGTGTGAAACGCACCATGGAAAACGCATTGTACCCCTGCATTGGCATCAGCGTGTGAAACGCACCGTGTGAAATGCACCATACCCCTGCATTGGCATCAGTGTGTGAAACGCACCGTGGGAAACGCACTGTACCCCTGCATTGGCATCAGCGTGTGAAACGCACCGTACCCCTGCATTGGCATCAGCATGTGAAATGCACCATACCCTTGCATTGGCATCAGCATGTGAAATGCACATTGTGAAATGCACCCTACCTCTGCATTGCCATCAGCATGTGAAACGCACCATGTGAAACGCACCATAGCCCTGCATCAGCATCAGTGTGTGAAACACACCGTACCCCTGCATTGGCCTCACCGTGTGATACGCACCGTGGGAAACGCACCATACCCCTGCATTCGCATCAGCGTGTGAAACGTACCGAACCCCTGCATTGGCATCAGCATGTAAAACGCACCATGTGAAACGCACCGTACCCCTGCATTCGCATCAGCATGTGAAACGCACTGTACCCCTGCATTGGCATCATCATGTGAAACGCACCGTACCCCTGCATTGGCATCAGCGTGTGAAACGCACTGTGGGAAACACACTGTACCCCTGCATTGGCATCAGCGTGTGAAACACACCATACCCCTGCAATGGCATCAGCATGTGAAATGCACCATACCCCTGCATTGGCATCAGCATGTAAAACGCACCGTGTGAAATGCACCGTACCCCTGCATTGGCATCAGCGTGTGAAATGCATCGTACCCCTGCATTGGCATCAGTGTGTGAAATGCACAGTGTGAAACGACCGTACCCCTGCATTGCCATCAGCATGTGAAACGCACCATGTGAAACGCACCATAGCCCTGCATCAACATCAGTGTGTGAAACACACCGTACCCCTGCATTGGCCTCACTGTGTGAAAAGCACCGTGTGAAATGCACCGTACCCCTGCTTTCGCATCAGCGTGTGAAACGCACCGTACCCCTGCATTGGCATCAGCGTGTAAAACGCACCGTGTGAAACGGACCGTACCCCTGCATTCGCATCAGCATGTGAAACGCACTGTACCCCTGCATTGGCATCAGTGTGTGAAACGCACCGTACCCCTACTTTCGGGACGTGTGTGCGCATCGTCTCACTATTGTAATCGTGCCATACGTGAGCGCACCGTACCCCTACTTTTCGGGCGTGTGTGCGCATCGTCTCACTATTGTAATCGTGCCATAAGTGAGCGCAACGTACCCCTACTTTCCGGGCGGTTGTGCGCATCGTCTTACCATTGTAATCGTGCCATCAGCAAGCGAACCGTACCCCTACTTTCTGGGCTTGTGTGCTCATCGTCTCACTATTGTAATCGTGCCATACACGAGCGCACCCTACCCCTACTTTCCGGGCATGTGTGCGCATCGTCTCACTTTTGTAATCGTGCCATACGCGAGCGCGTGAAACGCACCGTACACGTGTGTGTATATCTCAAATTAACTTAGGGGACACCTAGGGGACGAGTAGTAGGCCCTGAATGCATCCTGGTTGTCATGGATACTGAGATTTGAGTGTGTGCTACAGGTGCCCTGCAACAGTCAGTCGGGCTAAAATATACAATGTTGCAAAAATATTGTGGAGCTGAAGCTCAAAATTTGAACGATGCAAATGCGTGTCAGAGCTGTATGTTTAAAGGGATTGGAGGAAACGTACAATGCTAACAAATCTGACCTATCACTCTGTACTCCTCGAACCGAAAGCCCCTCAGCAACACGGATTTAAGGCAGCTAGAACCTCATAGATGACAATTGCCTACACAACATTGGAGTGGACCACACTGCTGCTGTGTCTGCATCCTCTGGTATTTTATGGCTCGTACTATGGAGAGGGCCCCAGCCTTCCCTGAGGAGGAAAACCAGGCCCTGCTGGATGCCCTTCTACCACAGTACAGCAAGCTGTATGGGAGGCCAGAGGAGCAGGTGAGTGCTGACTGCACTACCTTTGACTGTTCACCAGTTGTGTGAGTGTCACAACAGGCATTGTGTATTGGTGGGACAGACATGCAATGTGGTTGTGAGTGGGTCCCGAGGGTGTACATGGTGGTGTCTCCCATACAGAGCATGATGTAGTTCATGTGTGTTCACTCCTCACTTGCATTGTGTTTACTGTGACATTCACTGCATAGTGAATGACACATTCAGCCATGCCAGACCTTGGTGGCTTTATTCCCAAATGTCCTGAGGTGGAACAGTGTTCCCCCCGGAGGGACAGCTGACTGTACTCACACATGTTTATGATTTGAGGGGGCCTGTGGTGAGATTGTACAAATGATGTGTTTAACCTCATGGACATTGAAGTGCGTGAATGTTCCTTGTCATCTGGGTGAGTGTGTATGTGATGTGTTGCACCACTGCTGCATGGCATATGCAGCAGCTCTAGCCATCTGATGTGACAAATAAGCAGTGCTGTGTGCCTGACTTTCAAAGTTAGCACAACACCTGTGACACCCCATTGTCAAGTGGCACTTGTGCAAAGTGAGGGTTGTATCCGCTGTTGTCAGAGACAGGCGAGTGATCTGTTCCAGGGTGTGTCCGTCTGGTCTGCTGAGGGTTCTTAAGTGGAGTGGGATATGTGACTGCTTGGCACGTGCTGTCCCAAACCGTGAAGTTGCATATGTTGGCCAGTGTGTGCCATGATCAGTGCGTGTGTTGCACCCGTTACGCCATCTGTTGACTTTCAATGCCATGTAGTGCATTGGGGTTTGCCCACAGGCTTAATTCACATGGACAATGATGCAAGTCCAGTCAGCTTCCTATGCCCTGTTCACATTGTCAATGGTGTGCAAGTGTGTGTCTCTGGGACATGAAGCAGGTGTAGTGATGTTGTTTCACTTTGTCTTCCTGACAGGTAACTGCCTACGAGAAGGGTTAAATCTGGATGGACATTGTCAGGGCCGTCAGGTCTCGGGGGGCCATCGCCGGCGGCTGCACAACGTCCAGAAGAGGTGGCAAGACATCCGGTGCTGGACCCGGTGTATCGCCCGGGTCCAGCTGAAGATGGAGCCACCACGCCGGCATGGCGGAAGCCGTCACCTCACCCCCCACATGCTCCGGTTCCTGGCAGTGGTGTTTTCAGACCTCGATAGGCAGTTGCAGGAGAGCCAGCAGCAAGGAGGGGATAGGTGCATGGCTGTTTGTTGTGTTGTGTGTCACCTGCTTCTTGAGGTGCTCTGAAGCCTGGCTACACTCCCACAGTTGGGTTGTCTTGTCAGACAGGTTAAGTGTGCAGTGTCTTTTCAATTCCCCATAGTTACCTGGTGCTCATTTTCATCCCTTCCCCTCCTTCACTTGTGTCCCCTGGTCTGTGTGTAATCACATTTGCACATGTTCATCTAGGGTGCAAGATAATTCGACTGCACATTGATTTGCGCATCATGTGGGAGGGTGGTCTGTGACATGTGTTGGGACCTTGCCTGTGCCATGACCTGTGCACTGGGTTTGGGCTTAATATTTGTTTGCACTGATGATGAGTCTCAACATAGGAGTGTGGGGTTTCAACTGCACACTCTTGCAGCATGCATGACCCATGTTGTGTTCTCAGACACGATGTACATCATTTGGGAGATATGCATAGTGACATTCCAGACCCACGGATCTGTGTGCCCACTACAGTTCCCTGTGACACCCTGGCCTCTTAATCATGTGTGTCATCCGACACTGTGCCCATTCTATGTGGGTTCAGCATGGGTCTGCCTCTGTGGCATTGGTCCCTGGCACAGTTTGTATTTTTTCCTGTGTCTGCTACATGTGTCCACTGGACATGGATACAAGATTTGGCTTGTGCATACTCACACTGGGCAGTGCCTGTGTGCCTATTCAAAAGAATCTGTTGTTGGTTGTTTGTGACTAATATGTATTGCCAGCCCCACAAGGTGAGCTTGGGTTACTTTTGGAATTGTTGCTGCACAGTTTTTGTTACCCAGATTCTGAGTTCTCACTTCTTGAGCTGTATCAATCACATTTACTGAGGGATGGGGGTGTTGTGCAGGAGAGGTCTCATGGGCCTGCCTGATTTAGCCTTGCCAGGTCTGACCTGTGGGTGAGAATTGGCTGATCAATGATTCACCATGCACTGCCCCTGTGATGGTGGCCAGTGCTTTCAGTTGAGACTTGACAGCCTATGTCATTTGGTTCCAGACATGATTGTGCCTCATACATTTTTGCCACATGTATGTAGGTCTGATGCAACGCTGTTTTGTGTTAGTGTGCACACTTCTGTGTTGACATTTTTCCTAGGGATAACGGTGTGTCCACAATGCAGCAATGATTTTGTTCATCACAAATGCAGCCCATTAGCTTCAGCTTTGTCCTGATTTGGGACATGTGGGCAACTTCACATGACAGCCAGTAGGTCTTATGTGCAAGCAATTGTGTCATCAGGGAATGGATGCCCTTGTGAGGATTGACATATTTCAAGTTATCTCACATTAATGATTGTACCTTGGCACTCACAACACTTGTTAAAAGTAGTTCATGTTTTGAATGTGTGAATATGACGAATTGTGTAAAGGACACTTATGTGCCTGCATGATAGTTGTCTCACAGGGTAGTGCACACAAAACGACATTTCCAATTTTTTTAAAGAAGCAAGCAGCTTTTCAAAGAGGCCAGTGTTAGTGATTAATGGTGTGCGTTGATCTCCATATACATGTCCCCACAGTGGTCTGGAGGTCTTGAAACTCCTTTGTTGTAAATTGTACAAACTAATGAGTGTTATGCCACCAAGACCTCCGTTGGACCATGTATATGGCAAATCTGCAATACCGTTTGTTTCTAACAGTGTTTGATCTTAACACCTTGGCTGCTCTTGAAATTCCCCTGCTGTGCTGGACCATAATGTTAATAGGTGTGGTCATGACGAGCTCAGCTCGTCATGAGCACACGAGCACCGTGCCTCATGACGAGCTGAGCTCCGTCATGAGCACGGAAGGGGTTAAAGGATGCCAGCTCTTTCAAAGAATGTGTAAATCTTTTTGGTGTGCATTTCATTGTGAGACATCTGTCATGCAGGCACATACGTGTTGTCTTCACAAGGTTGCGAATTAGCACATTCAATACATGTCGATGGTGTATAGTGCGGTGAGTCACAAGATGTCAACATTTATTTACATGTATTTTTTGCCCAATGTACTTACAGGGCTCTGAGTGTGGTGTCACCTTGGCGAGTGAGGTCGGTTAGTTTGCCCTGAGGTGCACCACTGCTGTTTATTTATTTGTGAACTTTAGGTGGCATCACTTCATTGTATTGATCTGCTCTACTGTAAACAAACAGTAGCTTATCAGTGCAATTCTCATTAAAGTTGTGGTCTGGTGTGTTCTTTGGATCCTTGTGTCCAAGTAGCATTGTGTCTATACCAACTGGGCAGTACAAGTCTCAAATATGTGGAGAGCTATATGGCAATTACTCATGATGCATGCCATGATTTGCAGTGTGACCTACTGATTTTGTGCTCATGTGTCAGATGTGTACAGGTAATTTTATTTACCACATAAATTGGCACCCCAGATGGGACCCTCCCCCACCTTACGCGCCGGCGGTGCGTTGCAGGCCTAGTCCCCTGCCACAGCCGGACGGACACTCATGCGCATCCGCAGGATTTCCTGTATCTCCCTCAGGCCAACGGAGGTGACTGAGACTGCGATCGACACCCAGACGAGGCGGTGAGGAGTGCGGAGGATCCCAACCCGAGTCCAGCCGAGAGTGCAAGGTCCGAGGTGTCTTGAGGCCCACCAGTTCCGAAGTTCCGAAGTATCTACGTCGCGAGTCCAGTCCAGACCAGGGTTCAGTCCAGTCCAGTCCAGTTTCTGAGGCCTTCCGTTTTCTGTGCTTCCCGGTGAGTACCGTTGCTGGGGGAGTATCTAGACGGGTGTGTTACTATGCATCCGGTAAAGATGGGTTTGGGTACACAGATCCAGTCTGCACTGTTTAGCAGTGTATCTGTACTGTTTAGCAGTGCATCAAGAATTCCAGTCTGCACTGTTTTAGCAGTGTATCTGCACTGTTTAGCAGTGTATCTGTACTGTTTAGCAGTATATCAAGAAGTTTTTAGTGAGTATTTTCGTTATAGAAATCAAGTATAGTCAATATATGTATAGGATTTTTGTGATTAATGTCGTGGTATGAGTGACTGTTTGATATATGTTACTGTGTTCTTTTATGTAATAATTGTGTTCAAAATTCAAGTAAAAGTCTAGTCAAAAATATTACGATGCCACTGTTCAGTAAATTAAGACAGATAGGAACTAGAAAAGGGATTCTAGAAGAAGCAGTGCCTGTTCCTCCTAGGGACACTCCAGGGCACTTTATGTACCACAAACATGGCTTAGATGCCATACTGTACTTAGACTTGTGGGTGGACTACACCAAGGAGTTAGAAGAGAAATATAGATGGCCTGTTTCAGGAACATGGGATGCCGAGTGCATCATGAGAGTAGAAGAAGCTCTATGGAAAAAGAAATCAAGACCCTCACAGAAAGAGGCCATTGAGTTATGGCGCAAAGAGTCACATAGGAGAACAGAGAAAGAAATTCATCAAACAGAGAGAACTAGACAAGGTCAAGGCAGAACAGGCTGATAGAGAAAAATGCCGTTGTTACTGGTCCTCTCAGAAGAACTAGCTAAAGTGACCCCCTCAGAAACACCCCGTAGGTCACGAGCGCCACCACCTGTACCCTTTAGAGTATGTAGAAAGAAGCAATTCCCCACTGTATTTACGATCCAGAACCAGGAAAGGGCTCAATGCTCGTGATTTCACTAAGACTAGGAAGATTTGTGTAGTTTCTTGTAAATAGCTCCTTGTAAATATGGCTTGTGAGGAGCATATTCTCATTTAGACTTGTTGTGTTCCTTGTGCATTTCGCCTTGTAAATATGCCTTGTGAAGAGCATGTCATTTTTGGACTTGTTGACTTTCTTGTAAATATGGCTTGTGAATAGCGCCATGTGGATATGGCCTGTACAGAGCATGTTATCATTACGTCAGTCAGGAGAGAGCTGGATCTCTTTCAAGTGCTTGGAGAAAATGTTTTGAATAAGGGTTAATTTCTTGGATTGAGAAGGCAGTATTTTGTTTTGACAAGGTGTTGAGGAATTTTAGCGTTTTTTTTGGGGGGGGGGCGTGTTTTTGAGCGGAAATTCGTACCCGTTCCAGTGGAGGGATTTGGTTGCTGTTTGGTGAGGATTTAGGGAATAGCTTGAACTACTGTGATGCAAAGTTTGAAAAGGATCCGAGCTGTGGAAGTGGTGGAAAAAGCATGTTTTGTGCGGGGGTGCGATTTGCCATGTTATCCAAAGGGCGTATTCAGTTTGCAGATTGAATGGTAAAATGTTGCATGGAGGGTAAAGGAGTGTTTTTGTGAAGGGTTTTGTCTTGGAATACTTGATATAATGTGTTTAGCTCAGAAGACGGTAAAATTGTAAATAGACCAGTCGAATTGAGATAAGGGTTTTGCACAGAGGGTGCTTAGATGTTTTCAGGGTTTACAGGATAATATAAATCAGACCCTTCATAGAATGCGTTTTTATTAGTGTAAATGAACAGTGTGTTTTTTAAATAGGAATGTTTCTACAGAATATTTTTTTCCCAATGTCTCCCCTACATTAGTTTAATTTGCATTTAGTTTTAAGACTGACCTATGTACTTTGACAGGCTGCTTCAATTGATGTGTGCAGAGAACAGTCCCCACTAAAATTAGAAAACATGGCCTTTTGAAATCCTGGCCCTCTTAATAGGTAGAATAGATAAGTTTGCACACTTACTTATGAAAATATTGGTTACGCAATGCAGAATTAAGGAGTTCGACATGTTATTTTCAAAAAAAAAAAAAGAGAGTAAAATATGGTGTGTTTCCATGCCATGAATGTTTTGTTTCCCTTGCAGCTAGTAGCAGTACAGAATTATTTTTAAAATGCTAGCATGTCACTCAGTTACAGAAAAATATATGTCTTTATTAATTTACTTTTTAACACGTTTTAAAGGTTTGCTTCAGTTAAAGTTAGAAAAGCTCTGGCCTGGGAAGAGATATGTTATGACGTACAAGGAATGTGTTTTTTAACCTTGAGACAGTCCGTCCCCTGGTTCCCAGTAAATGATGTTTATATAAAGGGAGGGCTACTCCCTCTTGAAGCAAGCAGTGCCTGTCTTGGCCATCCTCCAATTCTTTTCCGCGGACAATTATTGGCTGTTCTCCAGCTGAGCCAGGCAGCATTTTTTCTCTATGTTTATATAAGGGAGGGGTCAAGTTGCTCTCCCTCACAGTCAGTACTAAAAGCTTCATTGACTCCAGATAAGAGCATGCTTGCAAATGAATAGTTTTTCCCTCAGCAGGAAGCTTTGCTCCTGCGATGAGATCAACATTTGGCAGTCATTCAATTTTAGATCGCAATGAAGCTCGGCTTCTACTTGATAATGCTTGGATCAGATTCAAGCTCTGAGCGCGAACATAATTCTAGAGGGAGGGGCTGTTTCTCAAAGGAGTATTGAGGCTCCAGCCTTCTGTCTATGACATTTTTATTTATTTATTTATGTTAACATAATTATTTTCGCTGGATTTATGACAGTGATCCCTAGCATTTACAGTCAGACACTACAGACAGCTAGACGGTGTTTACATGCCTACCAACATAAACGTCATTCTAACTACAGCAGGGTCAGAACCAGACTGTGACATTGCATCTCTGACAGTCTTGCACTTTCTGTGTAAAGCAAGTGGTGTACAACACTTGCTTTCCAAGGAGGGTATACAGCTAACACGGTAGACAGCTAACACAAGAATCATACAGCTCATTACTAGCCTGTCACAGCCCAGAACACAGAAGGAGGTACAAGCTTTTATAGGCCTCACTTCTTACTGCAGACAATGGATCCGTCAGTATGCATTTCTAGCTAAGCCACTTATACAGTTGACAACACAGGAGGCAGCGTCATCGACTGTCCTCCCTTGGACTCAGGAACATACACAGGCTTTTGACGAATTAAGGAAAGCTTTATGTCAAGGACCAGTTTTAGCGACACCATGTTACAGCAAACCTTTTACACTTTTTGTCACAGAACGTGAGGGAACTGCATTATCAGTCCTCACTCAAGACCAAGCAGGGTCACACAAACCGTGTGCTTATTTTTCAAGTACATTGGATCCAGTAGCACAGGCCTTGCCTGCGTGTTTAAAATCAGTGGCAGCTACAGCTTTAGCAATCAGACAGAGTGATTCCATAGTGTTAGGACACCCTCTGACAGTACAAGTTCCACATTCAGTGGAAGTTCTTTTAAACAGAACCCAGACACAACACTTGACTATAGCACGATTGACAGGTTATGAATTGACATTATTTCAGCCACACATAGAAATCAGACGCTGTAACACATTAAATCCAGCTACACTTTTGCCATTAAATATGACAGACCCTTTGGCACATGATTGTGTCGAAGTCATTACCATCACAACATTTCCCAGGGCAACGACCTGGCAGACCGAACAGCCAAGCTTACAGCACAGACTCACACACCTGACTTGACAAAGACAATAGTCCCGACGCCAACTCATTGCATGACAGTTAAGGATCCCGCCCTAGATGTAATTGACATACAGACACATACTACACCAGACGAAATCAAGAAATGGACTGAACTAGGAGGGATCCAGACAGAATAGGGATGGATGACGAAGGGAAAAGCCACATGGTTTCTCCCCGACTCTATGGTTCAAGTTATTATTACCACAGCACATAGTCCTGCACATTTAGGAGAAAAAGGCATGTTAGACAGTATTCAAAACCTTTGGTTCAATAAACATTTACGAGCAGCAGCAAAACAGAAAGTGCGTACTTGCCTGATCTGTTGTCAGTTCAACCCAGGTAAAGGCATTCCCGTAGAGCAAGGTGGATTTCATCCTCCTGACCATCATTTTGAAGTCCTCCAGATGGATTATATCCAAATAGACAGATGTAAAGGTTATAAGTATGTTTTAGTAGTGTGTGCACTAACCAGACGGACAGAAGCGAACCCAGTCCCAGATTATACTACAGCAAGCCTTGTAGAAAGCCATAATCAGACCATTCCAGAACAGTCCATTCCAGAACAGGCCTATCTCCTATGCCAAGATAATATCTGATGTTGACAATAACATGCTGACAGATTACCTAGCTTCCTTGATATCTGCACTACTCTCTCTTCATTCACAGGTTGCCACCGCCTTCCCTGACAACACCCAAGTCCAGGAGCCTGCCATAGTCCCTGGAGATGTTATCTATGAGCGGAACTTTGGACCGATCAAGCCCCCTTAAGCCGCATTGGAGGACGCCGAAGCCTGTGCTACACACCACAAGGACTGCTATCCGGCTCGAAGGACGAAAAGGAAATTCTATGGACAATTTGGAACTTTCTTTTTGCCCAAATCTTTGATAACACCCAAAAGACTGCCTTGAAACTAGTGACTCAAAACCCCCTTTTCGAGAAAAACTCTGCATCAGGAGTATTAATCCAAATTACGGTCTAGCAAGTCAGACAGTTTAATTGTTTAAGTCCTCCCCTAGGTGAATCGGTTAAACCTGATTCTGACATGTACCCGTTAGACCCCAATAGAGAGAGAGATAGAAAGAAAGAGTTCAAGAAACGTACATACTGCAAATCACTGCGTAGTCACTGTATAGTGACATTGTTAATAATGTTTTTCCTAAGTCTTCTGATAATAGTTGCAAGTGTACTTCTCCCTATATATTACCCTATTTTCAAGCGTGAACAATCTGCTTACAATGTTTCTGCTGAACACACTTTTAGCGAGTTACCTCCACATGAACTCTCATACAGACTTGCGCTGCGCAACAACACTTTCATTAGTATGCTTCATCATTCCCATCAGACTAATAATGCTACAAACTGCTGGATATGTGGCCGACTCCCTCCCTACCTGAATTACAAGGGAGTTCTGCCCCTCTTTCCGTACCCGTTCACACACAATGGCACCTGTGGTGCATGGTTTAGTCTAATTAATTCCGTAGATTCTGATTCCATAGTTTACCAAGGCAATTGGGTATGGGGAAATCTGAACACTGTTCTGCACAAAGTATGTTTCCCTGACAAGGAGGGTCTTCCCAAAAGGACAGGGACCGATCTAGAAAACGAAGTATAAGGATTAGGTAACTTTACACTTAACCTCATGATTCTGAATGTTCAGTCCGAAGCCGAATCAGTCCTGCCCTTTATGTCAGTATTACCAGTTAAGGGTGAATTATGTGTCAGAAAGAATGGTTCAGTACACCTGGGTCATAGTAGATATGCTACTGTGATCGAATTCAGTGATAAGGGCAAGTCTACCTTTAAAGCTTCACGTCATTCCTACTTCGTTTGTGGTCATACCGCATATATACGCTTACCTCTAGATTGGGATGGCACCTGTTACATTGCATTCCTTCTGCCACCTGTTTTTCTAGCCCCACCTGATTATCATAGGAACTCCCACCTAGTATATACTGGACCCAAGAGAGAACTCCCGATTATACTGAAACGGCATGGGAACAATATACAGATTTCAATAAAGGTTTCTTTCCTTACTTAGGTACTGTCTCGAATAGTAAACTGATACGTAGATTGACCAGAACTCTTGAAGCTGTAGTGAATGAAACTACCTCTGCCCTAGGTAACGTAACAGAGGAACAGGCCGCTATGAGACTCGTAGTTCTTCAAAATCGTCCTGTCCTTGACGTCATCCTGGCCGATAGGGGCGGGGCTTGTACCGTCATCCACTCGAGATGTTGCGTTTTCATTCCAGACAACGCACCATCGGTTTACAAAGCCATCACTAGGCTTCACGAAATAGTTCATCTGATACGTCAGAATCCAGGCTCCTGGACATGGTCCGGTTGGTTCTGAAATGTAATGTCTGCATGGGGATGGAAAGTACTGTCATTTCTAGGTATCATATTGCTCATAGTATTCAGTAGTTGCCTATGTTTACAATGTGGGCCATCGATTTGCGGATTGTGCGCCACATCCTGTATTCCACGTTCTAGTCCAAGTTCACGTTCTAGTTCCCGGTTAAAGAAAGAAGAACAAATGATGTTACACGATCAAATAGATGGATTAATGAAGATTGATATATCATGAAGGGTCCGTAGGGGACATGGAGGGAATGAGGTAATATAAATTTTTATGCTCAATTGTGTCCCCTACTACGTACCCCAACGTCTCCATGTACGAGTTAAAGTGCATGTAACTTCCCTCCTGTGCCAGCTATGAAGACGCAAATACATTTGCGTCCAACGTTAACATGTCCTCTTTCAGATCCGCCATGAATGGATCAATAATTCAGTTCCTAAGTATGCCGTGCCACCGTCTTTACATGGTGCACTTTCATGTTTTCATGGCTCTGGCGAAGGCGTGCCATCGAGCCTTTTCCTGATTTCTGCCATCAAGCTCATTTCTGTTTTCTGCCTCTGAAAACGGCAGCCCCCACCTGCATCTCTGAACTCTGCCTTCCTTCCTGCCAAGCAGCGCGGGGCCTGGCTCAGTCCGGCCTGCCTGCCAAGATGGTATTTTGCCTTTATGTTATCAGTTCTGCTCCGTGAATCCACATTCCTAGCTAACGAGTAGGATAAACATATCCTGCCTGCAATAGATACAGTCCAGTCTTTCCGTCTCCATGCAAGTGTATTACTGTACCAATTTCCATAGAAAACTCCAGTTACTTAAAGAAATATATGCATCTCCTAGCCTTAGTGACAAGTAACCTCTGTCCCGATAGCCTTTAGTTTCCAGCAACATGTACTCCAAACACAAGATACCAGATATGATTTAGGAACAAGTTGATCTGACCCACCAGACTTCTGTCTCTCCCCTCTAAGGCTAAATGTCAAGTCCCCTGCACCCTCCTGTTTACGTCAGTCACACGTCATGCTGCTGCGCACGCATCCTTGCTACAGATTCCTGCTGACACTGCAAGATTTCATTATGTATCCACCCACTTGTGACACTTTTATGTGATGTTTCTAGTACCCACCCCGTGTACGCCCTAGTGCACGCCTTCTGATTACGTATTGCTACGCACATGTTTCCTATCTCGCTCCTCTCAGCTGTTACGCCTTCTGCATGAATGAACTATAAATATTGTACCTTGTTAATAAAGCATTGCTCTGTCCCTTCCTGAACCCCAGTGGTGAAAGGAACATGATATCCTGGTCCGGACCATACAATTCCATTTTATGGAATAAAACCCCTTAAAACTCAGATGCCACGGACTCTGTGTCTCTTATTTTGATTAAGCTATTTTATTGAACTTTACTGCATAGAAATTAAGTACCAGGTAATTTTATTTACCACATAACCACATACATACCACAGTACCACTACTAAAAGTTATGAACATCCGTAGATGTCGCCCTGCCTATTTAGCCCTGCAACTTCTGGAAAATTCTTTGATGACAAAATCTGTGGCACAATATCTAAAATTATGCATTAGGCACCGTACGAACCTGTAATGATGTGTAATAGTTTTAATAATTTTTCTACAATGAATGAATAATGATTTTTAATATTTATTGTGTTTTTATGTACTTTTATGGTTTTCATATATGGAACCCGAATAAAGATATTTTGATTTGATTTGACTGATGCATTTCTGTTTCTTCTCCTTGCCCACAGCATCATCAACAGAGACAGGAGGAGACAGCTGCATGGACCAAGAGGAGGGATCCAGCCACAGTGCCACCATCGCTGAGGAGTTGGAGGAAGCCAGTGGCACGGAGGGTGAGGGGAGTCAGCCTGCGTACCTCTTGGAAGGGGACTTATCCTACCACGCAGATGGATCCGCTTCTGACTCCCGGGAGGAGGGGGAATATGCCGCAACACCGGGCAGCATCACTGTGTCTGTCCCCGCCTCCTCCAGAACCATCTCCACCCTCTCAGTTGCTCCGGTCCCTTCTGTCTGTGCGGCCCCCCACATCTCCTTCTCACCCGGCACCGCAGGCCCTGCCCTGTCTCCCCTGCTGTCCTCAGTGCGGAGTCTGTGGACCTACTCCGCCAGATTCAGGTTGGTCAGACATCAATGCTGAATGTCCTCCATGGCCAAGCTCAAATACTTACCCAGTTGTTGTCGTTCATGCAGGGCATGTCAGCTACAGTGTCTGACCAATGTCGGATTCTCACGTCCATGGACTCCTCACTGACGGCAGCAGTTTCCCTCCTGCAGCGGTCCGCCCCCCCCTCCTTTGGACCCATCCACACTCCCCTCTCCCATACCTGTCCAAAGCACACGCAGAAAGGCATAATCATGCACACCAATGGACACAAGCAGCACACCACTACAAAAGTCTAAGCACACACCTCCTGGCACGCAAACTCAGAGGGATGCAGGGACACCCACAGGGACTGGGGTCAGACCGCAGACACGCAGCCTAAGGCACAGTCCCTAACTCTCACAGCCCTCTACCTCCACTCCCATAGTGTCCTCGGGTGCAGGGGTTGGTCTGGAGGAACTGGCATCACTGTGCAGCGCTGAGTATCGTTCCACCTTTGGTGCTGCACAAGCCACTGAGGACGATACGCCCCCCCCCTGCACCCACCTCACCTACCCGTCCCACTACTGTCCCTGAGGTGCCTAGTCCTGACCCGGATGATGCCCCCCAAGGGTCAACTGACCATTAGTTCATTCCTGTGCACGCAAGTTTGGGGTAGACAACCTCCCCAACGTCCCCCTACAAGACATTATTGTGGACTGGCCATTGCCCTTATTTGAGTTGGGACTCATTGTTGCATTTCTTTTCATTTAAAGCTGAATAAAGCCTTTTATTTTGCATTCTGCACTATTGTATTTCAGGTACATGATGTTTGATATGAGGGCCCTGGAGTTGGTGGAATGGTAATGTTTTGGGGTTCTGAAAGATGTTTTTAGATGATGTTCATGAGGTGCGGTGGACCATGGTATCTGTGTGCCATCACAATGTCTCTGCAATTACTCATTGGTTTTGTGGGTTCAGTTTGGCTACAGACATTGTCCCAAGGAGTGTTCCTTCCTCTGTGGCACCTGAGATCTTCACTGCAGACAGTTGCACAATTGTTGTGCTGACATGTGTGCACATTTCCTATTTTGGTGACGGTTCCCTTCAGCAATGGCCATGCCTGCTCACAGATGTCTACTGCTCATTAGTCTGTGCCAGCCATGCTACTCAGTGTATTTGTGTTTTGAGTATGCCTTCATGGACACATTCACCCTTTTTACCACTATGCATGTGTGTTATAACAACCTTCCCCTATGTTGGAAGTTGTTCTGCAGGGTATTTAGGCACATGACTCACAATTTTGAGCATTGTATCTAAGGGTTTTCAACCCTATTCCTTCCATGAGAGACTACATCTTGGTGGTCTGACCACCACCTGGGCATTCATATCAGCCCTGGGATGTACGTGACAGTGTGTGTTCCCTTTCACTCTCTTTGTTTGGTGGGCTTTTACATGACTATACACTATTGTATCATGATGGTAGGGTATGTATCTCGCCAGCAACCTCCAAGGGTGGGTATGCATGTGGAATTTGACATCACACCCACATGTTGTGTGACACCCAGTGTATGACAGGAATCCATCCTCCCTGGAGTGGGAGTGGGACACTGCTGTAAGTGATGTGTTGCTATGGCACTATCATTATAGTCACATGTTAGGGATGTGCACATACCCCCATGTAGTTGTGGTATGCTGATGATGATGTACCCCCTATATCAGAGCACTGCTGGGAGTCCTCTGCACCCACCCCCATACTGTTGGGCACTGCTGGGAGTCTTATCCACCCACCCCTCATATGTCTGGGCACTGCTGGGAGTCCTCTGCACACACCCCTTACTGTTGGCCACTGCTGGGAGTCCTCTGCACCCACCCCTCAAATGTCTGGCCTCTGCTAGGAGTCATATCCACCCACCCCTCATATGTCTGGGCACTGCTGGGAGTCCTCTGCAGCCACCCCCATACTGTTGGCCACTGCTGGGAGTCCTCTGCACCCACCCCCATACTGTTGGGCACTGCTGGGAGTCATATCCACCCACCCCTCATATGTCTGGCCTCCGCTAGGAGTCCTTTGCACCCACCCCCATACTGTTGGGGAATGCTGGGAGTCCTCTGCACCCATCCCTGATATGTCTGGCCACTGCTGGGAGTCCTCTGCACCCACCCCCATACTGTTGGGCACTGCTGGGAGTCTCATCCACCCACCCCTCATATGTCAGGGCACTGCTGGGAGTCTTATCCACTCACCCCTCATATGTCTGGGCACTGCTGGGAGTCATATCCATCCCTCATATGTCTGGACACTGCTGGGAGTCATATCCACCCACCCCTCATATGTCTGGGCACTGCTGGGAGTCTTATCCACCCACCCCTCATATGTCTGGGCACTGCTGGGAGTCATATCCACCCACCCCTCATATGTCTGGGCACTGCTGGGAGTCTTATCCACCCACCCCTCATATGTCTGGGCACTGCTGGGAGTCATATCCATCCACCCCTCATATGTCTGGGCACTGCTGGGAGTCCTCTGCACCCACCCCTCATATGTCTGGCCTCTGCTAGGAGTCATAGTCACCCACCACTCATATGTCTGGGCACTGCTGGGAGTCATATCCGCCCACCCCTCATCTGTCACGCATCGTACCCCAACATTCATGGTGTGTTTGTGGCTCGTCATGCTATTGCAATGGTGCCATACCCGAGCGTGTGAAACACACCGTACCCCAACATTCATGGCGTGTGTGCGGCTCGTATCACTATTGCAATGGTGGTATATGCGAGCGTGTAAGTCACACCATACAGGTACACTTCTGTTGTTGCGTTTATGTTGTTCTCACCGTCTGCGCCGTCGTCGGTTTCTGTGCACCAGGTCGTAGGCGTACCGGACTGGGATGACACGGACGATGGGGTTTATGTCGTGTATGTCGCGTACCGGGGTTGTGGTTCTGGCCGGACTCTGCTTTTACGGACGTTTTGAGCTGTTGTAGAGAAAGGGTCCTACGGAGTGTCGCAGAGACGGATCGTATTAGCTGGGCCGGAAACTGCTGCTTGATTATGTACGGACGTAGCGTACTGCGTGAACCGGATACAAATCGTATGTATTTGTTTGTCGTATGGTGTTTGGTACGATTCGTACGTAGATCTGCTTTGGATTTGGATTGCACTCGATCGTATGTACGGGGACGTTGAAGGTGTACGATTTGAACGGGAAATACGCTCCGTACAACTATTCATACGGGATTTTACCGAATTGGAATCGGACCCTAAATAAATATAATTTACTATTCCTAATCCACCCAATAATAACTCAAAGAAGGTGCTGGACACTAAACATATATAATTTAATATTCCCACTCCAGTCAATATTAATTGAAGGAAAGTACTGGACAGTAAAGATATATAAATAACTATTCATAACCTAACATCCCACTCCTAAGGAAAAATATAATTTCAAAAGTAAATTTACATTTCTTATTTTAAATACATTTTAAATTTCACAATTTTATTTTAAAATGTCGTTTTATAGAAATATTTTTAAAACACTTCCCACCCTTATCCCCTAATAACCCAACACCCCACTCCTAAAACAAACATATAATTTCGAATTGAAATTTAAATTTCTTATTTACATTTTTTTTTTAAATTACAACATTTTAATTTAATGTGTAATGTTATACTAATATTTTTTAAACACTCTTCAAGCCTATCCCCTAATAACCCAACATCCCACTCCTAAAACAAACATATACTTTCGAATTAAAATTTAAATTTCAACATTTAAGTTAATTTAAAATTTCAAAATGTTAATTTAATGTGTAATGTTATACTAATATTAAAAAAAACTCCCCATCCTTATCCTCTAATAACCCAACATGCCGCTCCTAAAACAAACATATCATTTCGATTTTAAATTTCTAATTTAAAATTTATATAAAATGTCAACATTTTATTTTAATGTGTGATTTTATACTAATATTCTTAAAACACTCCCCACCCTTATCGCCTAATAACCCAACATCCCGCTCCTAAAACATATCTTACAAAAATTATTTTGAAACAATTTCATACAAATATTAATACAATTAACCCCTTCCATGCTGGGCCGTTTCCGCCGCTGTGCGGTAAACAAAATAACAGGGCGGGGCCGTGACGAACCCCAGCCGTCATCAGCACACGAGCGCAGCAGAGCGTGACGGCTGGGGTTCGTCACCAGCATGGAAGGGGTTAAACTAATAATAAATTAATATCAATAAATACTATTTCGATATTTACAAAAAATATTTTGCAAATTCTATATTTTTTTTATATTTTTTACGACACAAAAAAATCGATATTGTCTACTAACGAGAATTTCGATTAGATATTTTGTACTTCTATATGTTTTTTACAAAAAAATACGATATTTTTTACATCAACATTAATAACTTTGATATAATGGTAATAGCGATATAAAAAATTCGATATTACTGCAATTCGATAATAAAAATTTGATAAAACAGGGAACTGCATTGGTCCAACTCTTTTTAATCTGTTTCTTTAGGGTCTTCCACCCTTACTAAATAAAGTAAACAGCCTTGCACCAAAATTGGGAGGAATTAGGGCATCAAACGTCCTGTGCGCAAACAACTTGGGGGCCATTAGGATGACGGGCGTACTTTGTCCGCCCGTCATCCTACCGGTGAAAGGGACCGCCCGCCATAAGGGCGGGGGTCACAGTGGCGGGCGCATCCTGCATTCCTACCATTGTGGCGGGCGGTACACTCAGCACCGCCCGCCACAATGGCAGGAAGGCATGCTGTGCACTTCCATGCACATCATGGCAGGCACAGCGCGGTGCCTGCCATGCTGTGCAGGCACCGCTGGGTCCATGGGGGGGCCCGCGGGCCCCCAAAGCAGACTCTGCATGCCTTTCCTTGGCGACATTGCCGCCACAGAAAGGCAACTGAAAAAGCCTAATATGGCTGGCGGTGTCTGATAGATACTGCCACCATATAAACCCTTTTCCGCCCCGGTCGCAAAGCGACCGGGTTTGAAAAGCGGCGCACGGTCTTTCGGTCCGCCGCGGACCCCCTAGCCATACTAAAGTGGCCTGACTAGGTACAGTAACACAAGGTTAAATAATAATTTGTACGATGAATACATCAATTAGGGAGCAGGCTTCACAGGGCAACATGCATTCATTTAATCATAATAATATGCAGAATGATTTTAACACAAATAATTTCAGGTGCTCACATAAGTGACAATAGTGCGTAACGTGACTGAGTGGAAGTGACAGTATACGAAATATCACACGGAGAGACAAAGAAATCCAAAACGATATGTGCAAGTGGGGGGATTTTCAACAGGTGGTCAATTTCTAAAACAAGTCTTGTTGCGGCATCGTGTCGAGAATGCGCTTTGTTCTGTGTGATTCAAGAAGAAGCGGTGGAAGATCAATCAAAGGGAGGATATGAAGGGCTTTCTATGTCCTTGTGGTGTTCGGGATTGTAGCCTCGGGTCTGGGTTTCAGTTCATGCTTGATGCGGTGTGAATCAATCCTCTCGTCCGTGCGGCTGCCGTTAGTGCTGTAATTGCGGTCACGAGCGCATGCTCGACACACGATGCCCCAAAAAGACTTGTTTTAGAAATGGAGGCACGCCTAATCACTCCAGTGACAAGCTCAACATACCTACTCAGAAATCTCTTCCAAATAGACCACGAGAAGTCCCTTCTCTACCAGATCAAGATACTGTTACATCCCTTGACTGTTGACTCCCTTATTCATTTCAGAACGCTCACTCTGTCCTGATGATGATCTAAACTAATTAAAGATCGAAACGCCGTCGACCCCCTCTTGAAAATCCCCCACTTGTACATATCTTTTTGGATTTCTTTGTCTATCTGTGTGATATTTCGTATACTGTCACTTCCACTCAGTCACGTTACACATTATTGTCACATATGTGAGCACCTGAACGTATTTGTGTTAAAATTAATCTGCATATTATTATGATTACATGAATACATGTTGCCCTGTGAAGCCTGCTCCCTAATTGATTTATTCATCGTACAAATTATTATTTAACCTTGTGTTACTGGACCTAGTCAGGCCTCCTCTGAACCGTTGTCCTTCCTATACAAATTACACCCCAGGTTCACTTAACAGGGTACCCTTGTTTCTCAAACACACCCCACTGAGGACAACAAAAGCAGTCAGGGTGCAAGGCTCACGTGCACACCCCACTGAGGACAACACAAGCTGTCTGGTTGCAAGGCTCACGCACACACCGGCTGAGCACAGCACAATCAATCAGGGTGCAAAGCTCATGCACAACACCACTGAGTACAGCACTACCAGTCAGGGTCCAAGGCTCATGCACACCCCACTGAGTACAGCACTACCAGTCAGGGTCCAAGGCTCATGCACACCCCACTGAGTACAGCACTACCAGTCAGGGTCCAAGGCTCATGCACACCCCACTGAGTACAGCACAAGCAGTCAGGGTCCAAGGCTCATGCACACCCCACAGAGTACAGCACAAACAGTCAGGGTGCAAGGCTCATGCACACCCCACTGAGGACAACACAAACAGTCAGGGTGCAAGGCTCACGTGCACACCCCACTGAGGACAACACAAGCAGTCAGGGTGCAAGGCTCACGTGCACACCCCACTGAGGACAACACAAGCAGTCAGGGTGCAAGGCTCACGCACACCCCACTGAGGACAACACAATCAGTCAGGGTGCAAGGCTCACGCACACACCCCACTGAGGACAACACAAGCAGTCAGGGTGCAAGGCTCACGCACACACCGGCTGAGCACAGCACAATCAGTCAGGGTGCAAAGCTCATGCACACACCAGCTGAGCACAGCACAAACAGTCAAGGTGCAAGGCTCACACACGCTCACACCACTTTTGCACAGCACAAGCAGTCAAGGTGCAAGGCTCATGCACACACCACAGAGAACAGCACTGTCAGCCAGGGTGCAAGGCTCACACGCACACCAGCTGAGCACAGCACTGCCAGCCAGGGTGCAAGGCTCACACACACACACCCGCTGATCACAGGACAAGCAGTCAGGGTGCAAGGCTCATCCACACACTACTGAATACAGCACTACCAGTCAGGCTGCAAGGCTCATCCACACACCAGCTAGGCAAGGCACTACCATTCAGGTTGCAAGGCTCACACACACAGCCGCTGAGCACAGAACAAGCAGCCAGGGTGCAAGGCTCATGCACACATGACTGAGAACGGCACTACTAGTCAGGCTGCAAGGCTCATCCACACACCAGCTGAGCACAGCACTACCATTCAAGGTGCAAGGCTCACACACACACACACCAGCTAAGCGCAGCAGAAGCAGTCAGGGTGCAATTCTCACGCACACACCACTGAGTACAGCACACGCAGTCAGGGTGCAAGGCTCATGCCTCAACACAAGACTATCCTTCTACACACCCACCCGCCAACTACGATCATCCAGTAAAGCACTCGCCGCAATTCCGCGCATCCACAGATCCACCATGGGAGGAAGATCCTTCTCCTACTTGGCGGCCAAGACCTGGAATTCTCTCCCCACTCACCTCCGCCTTACACAGAACCACCTCTCCTTCAGAAAGCAGCTAAAAACCTGGCTTTTCGATAATTAATTCACCCTCCCTCTCTCAAGTGCCTTGAGACCCTCTGGGTGAGTAGTGCGCTATATAAATTCCAGAACTTGAACTTGAACTTGAACTATGCGCACACAAGCTGAGTGCAGCACAAGCAGTCGGGGTACAAGGCTCATGCACACACCACTGAGGAAAACACAAGCAGTCAGGGTGCAAGGCTCACGCACACCCCACTGAGGACAACACTAGCAGTCAGGGTGAAAGGCTCACGCACACCCCACTGAGGACAGCACAAGCAGTCAGGGTGCAAGGCTCACATACACACCAGCTGAGCGCAGCACAAGCAGTCAGTGTGCACAGCTCACACACACACTGGCTGAGCACAGCACAAGCAGTCAGGGTGCAAGGCTCACGCACATGCCACTGAGTACAGCACTACCACTCATGGTGCACGGCTCACGCACACACCAGCTGAGCAGAGGTATAACAGTCAGTGCACACACCTCACACCAGCAGAGCACACCACAAACAGTCAGTGTGCATGGCTCACGCACACACCACTAAGTACAGCACAAGCAGTCAGGGTGTACATGGTATTCCATCTGGGTCTCAGCTCGATCTGATTCCTCATAAAATCTGGAAAGAGTTTGAGGCAGAGTTGTTTCCCACACTCCGTATGATCTGCAATCAGTCTCTTTCTACCGGAGTGGTTCCATCTCAATGGAAACAACCATTGGTGACTCCCCTGTTAAAGAAGCCCTCTCTCGATGCTGAGTGCCTGAAGAACTATAGGCCCATCTCCCTTTTCCATTTTCCAGGTAAAATTGTGGAATGTGTCGTTGCTATCACTCTCTCCAAGCATTTAGAACAGCATAAACTCTCGGAGGCAGTTCAGTTTGGTTTCCGGCAGGCCCATGGCACTGAGACAGCTTTGGTTACCGTGATGGATGAGCTGCGGAGGCGGGCAGACATGGGTCAGGCAGCTGTGATGATCCTGCTTGACCTGTCTGCCGCCTTCAACGCGGTCAACCATAGGACCTTGCAGAGAAGGCTGAGAGAGGTGGGGGTTACGGGCAGTGGTTTTAGGTGGTTCCAGTCCTTTCGTCTGGATAGACAGCAAGCTGTGTCCCTCCCTCCTCAGCAATCCACCTTCACTAACATCTCGCATGGGGTGCCACAGGGTTCGGCAATTCGCCCTATGTTATTTAAGATCTATATTAAACCCCTGATTGCAGTCATCAAAGAACATAATATTGACATTGTAAACTATGCTGATGACACGCAGTTGATTCTCTCCCTTGAGGGAGATCAATCAACTTCTCTAGAAGTGTTTCATAACTGCCTGCGAGATACGGCGCTCTGGTTGAAGGCTAATTCGCTGCAGTTTAATGCAGGTAAAATGGAGGTGCTTTATTGCTCAAGGGACAGGGTTCCATCTGTGCTGCCCAGTAATTTTTGGCCTGCTGATGACTCACCCTCGGTTCAGCCAGTGAATATGGTCCGTAACCTGGGCGTTATTGTTGTAATGTGACAGAGATTAAGTTGAGCGTTAGCGAAAGACATATGAGTTTTGCCGTTATGTTAGCATTTAACGGCGTCCATCTTGTATCCGTGGTGGCCATTTTGTCTGCCACGCACTACCTCGTGTCGACCATGTGCGTTGTCCTACCTTCCTGCTCATGGCCTTTGAATCTGCCCGGCAACAAGCTATTAATAGCATCTCTGTCTTTGCTGCTGACCATTAGGGTCCATATCTGTTCTTTGTTAGCCATAGATTGGAATGTGTTAGCTGAGACCCCAAGACTGTTAACTCCACCCACTGATAGTTTTTGCTCCTCGATATTACCTTGTATGGACATAAAATGTGCTTTTAGGGTTTGTACCGCCTTCTCACGAGCCCCTGTGTGGGTATAAATAAACCCTGTGTTCCGTAACTCTTTGTGCTACTTCTCGCATTGCCGAAGGGTACTGCCTGAACTTTAGCACCACCTCATGAGGTGTAATAAACTCTATGTTTTGTATTTTCAGTTTCCGTGCCAACTTTTCTTTTGGGTCTGAGAACTCTGTGCGCAGAAGGGCGAACCCCTTGCACTAGCGGGTCTGGCTGAGGCCTGCACGACAAATTGGCGCCCGGCACGTGGGGCTCATCGGTGACTCGGATGCCCGAAGGATTGGTCGTGATGAAGGTTCGGAACGTCGCTGAGGACGCGATCGCTGCCAGAAGAGACCCGAGTCTCGGCACCCGAGGTGGTTCTTCCTTACTTTCCGATCCGACCATCCAGGTGGCGCCGGTCCTCGACTGAGATCTCTTCTGCTGGTCTGCCATGCAGTGACCGTTTGGCCGAATTTAGAACTTGGCAGTTGGAATCTGGACAGCTTACAATTGGTAAGAGCCATGTTGTAGGTTTTGGAATTTGGATGCCCTTGAGTGGTAAGGTAGTTTTAGGAACGCTTAACGTGGCATATTTGTATTTGGGATAGACATGTCTACTTTGGCTCTTGTTTGATATGATATGATATGATTTGATATGATTTGATATGAATATATGAGTTGCAACCCATATAGGCAGGCAATGTGAGGACTTTTCCTCCACTTTTGATATGTATAGCGCAATGTACTAAGAAAGTGCCTTAAGCGCTCTCTTCCTATGGTAGTGTATATCTTGCACTATTTTGGAGCATGCCTGTCCTTCGCGCACTTCGAAAGATGTGCTGCTTGTTTGGTGGTACCAGTTTACGTCTTGAGGAATCGCAGCCGGCTCCCCCCGAGGGGACGCCTAATAGGGAGATGTACATCAAATTTGGTCTTCCTGCCATAATGTACAGCACATTGTGGCACAGGTACACCAAAAAAGACCCTGAGTTACGGTGGCCACTGTATGGGTCATTTGACGCGCGTAAGGTTGAGTATGTGGAACGATGTGTGTTTGAGCGAAAGTCTAGGCGTGATATGTTTGAGAGTTTGCGAATGTGGGAGAAAGAGTTACGGCAGCAAGAGAAGCGTGAGCAAGCGTTGATTGAGAAAGAGCAGCGAAAGAGTGTGTATGAGAAAGCGCTTGAACTGAAAAAGAAGGAAGCGAAAGAACTACAGGAGCGAGAGGAGAAAGAACGTAGGTTACAGATATCTGGCCAATATCCTGTCTGTCAGCCTCTCTATCCTGTCCTTAATAAACCACAAGATGATTTTTTGTTATTAGATCGACCTCCACCTCCGTATGTCGTTCCGTCCGCTCCGACAGGGGATGATGAGGACTCCGATTCGGGACGACAGAAAGCGCGGGACACTCGCTCCATGTTGTCCACTGAGCGATCGGCCCATATTAGACAGACGGCTCGTAAGGCATTACGTAGAGCTTATTCTGCTTCTGATCTTTTGGCTTCGATACAGGCTTGGACAGAAAGGAGCAGATATATTTCACTGCGTCATTTGCTGATGAAGTTGTAGAAATGTTTCGAAAACATGCTTCAGTATTTGAACCTACTGATATCGCAACTGATCGTAAACAGTTACATGACGGTTCTTTTGTTTTTTCCCAGGTAGAAGACACGATTAGACGACTGGTTAAAATTCGAGATGAGGCGACCCGTCTGAAGGAGCGGAAAAAGATTGCGGACAACGTTCCACAGTCCAATCCGCTCGGAAAACAGTCTCCTATCTTCGTGACAGATAAGATGTTACCAATTTTCATGAGACCTATGCGGGAAGCCGCGCCTTTGTATGTTCCTCCTAAAGGAGCGGGTGATAGTGATGATAAAAGTTCTGTTGATGCCAAGGGATATTTTATTTATAATTGGGTATATACCCCTTGGAATAGAGCTGATGTAATGGCGCTTAAAAATGCGTTGCTTGACCCGCGTAAAAACCCAGCCGCCTTTTATGAAGAAGTTGAGGGCGCTCTAAATTCCTGTATTATGACTTTAAGCGATATAGATCTGTTTTTTGGTCTCATTTTACCCCCAGATATGTGGAGGACCGTTCGTAAACTTGACGATCGGACTGTTTTGGGTGCTGACTGGAAGGACTTAGAGCGCGTGGATGCAGACAGAGAGCCCGCACAAAAACCACATCGATTAATATTAGATCTTCCTGCAGCCATTTTGACTAAACTTAAAACGATCATCCCCCTAAAAAGATTGATTGGACTGTATTAGCATCGTGTAAACAAAAATTAGATGAATCAGTTTCTGATTTATTCACACGTTTCGAAGAAGCCTTTCATGACTTCAGGGGCCAGTCTTTAACAGATGATACCGGCAGGCATTTGTTTGTCGATAAATATGTTACAAATCTATTACCAGGGATAGCCAGCCGCCTAAAAGCTAGCGAGAGTTCTTGGACTACTTCCTCTCTGGCCTCTGTTTCAACAATGGCTCAATATTACGAGCGCCAAGAGGCGGAGGCAAAGGGGAACGAGGACAAGAAATCGAAAAAGTTAAAAACGAAAGTTATGTTAGCCCTGGTATATGGCCCGCCTTCCAGAGGATACGATAGGGGCCCCGACAGAAACTATGACAGAGGTGGACGAGCACCCCCTAATACCACCTACGGTCGTACGGATTTGTCCTTGAATCAATGTGCATATTGTAAACAGTTGGGTCATTGGATGCATAATTGTCCGGCGCTTCGTCCCCAGCAGGATGCTAGGGGGCGTGGCCGAGAGCGATCTGGTTCAGGTTTCTCGGAGCCTCGAGGAAACATGAACGATCGTGCTCGGTCTGACATGAACGCACGTTCACAGAATAGACAAAACACTTTTGATAGGCGAAATCAATCAACTTTCTGATTATGTTCAGCCTGATTTGTACGATTCTGCCCATGCATAGGATTGCCTAGGATGGGGTAAGGAACCAGTTGAAGTTCCAGTAGATCAGATGGGTCCCTATGTTACAGCACATTTTTTGGGCTCTACTGATCGGTTTCTGGTCGATACAGGAGCCGCACGTAGCGCTTTGTCTAAACAATTGGTTCCGAGGGCTCCCCTGTCTGGCACAACTATTACTTCGATAGGTTTCGATGGAACACCTTCCCTTAGCCCACTGTCACAGCCACTTTTACTCTATGTGGATAAATGTGATGCTCCATGTCCATTTTTGCTTTCCCCTAACACACCAGATAATATTTTGGGTCTTGACTTGTTGAAACATTTTAGAGCCAAGATACGGTGTTTTCCTGAAGGGGTACGTGTCATTCTCAATGATAACTATATTGAGCACGCCAGAATTTATCTTGTCAAAGAAGCGATTGCATTAGCCTCACTCACTGAATCCTTGTGGGCTACTTCAGACACTGACGTGAGTCACATGGTCATTCCTCCGGTCCAGATTAGCGTCAAGCAGGGAGCTGTGTTACCCCAATTGCCCCAATACTGCATCTCACAGGAGGGAGAAGATGCACTCATACGCATTGTACAGGATTTGATACGGGTTGGGGTTGTTGAGGAAGTTCCATACAATGTCTGCAATAGCCCAATTCTTCCGATCTTGAAGAGAGATACTGACTCACGAGTTTACAGATTCATTATTGATTTGAGGGAGGTGAATAAAATTGTGGTGCCGCAGTATCCTGTGGTCTCTGATATCACAACACTCCTTACTTTGGTTACCCCAACTGCCACTACATTCACTGTGATAGACTTGAAGAACGCTTTATTTTCGATCCCTATTCATCCTGATAGCCGATATTTGTTCGGCTTCACTTTTAATAATAGATCGTATCGATTCTGTAGAGTTCCTCAAGGCTATACTGAGAGTCCGAGTATTTACAGTCAAGCATTGAAAAGAGAACTTGATTCTTTTGTATTGACCAGGGGTGTGGCTCTCATACAGTATGTCCATGACATCTTGCTGGCAGCCGACATTCCTGAGCAATGCGAAACATGTACTTTATCTTTACTTTCTTTACTTACTTCACATCACCACAAAGTCTCTCGGAAGAAGCTGCAATATTGTAGACCAAAGCTAATATACTTAGGTCACCTTTTGTCTAAGGAGGGACGTGCATTGACATCAGATCGCATACAAGCAATTCTCAATACACCAGTTCCTACCACACAGAAAGGAGTACGTGCATTTTTGGGTCTCACTTCCTTTTGTAGACAGTGGATTTTGGGATTCTCACACATTGTTAAGCCCTTGTTAGCACTCTTGACGAAAGATACCCCAGTGCCCCTTCCATGGACAGAAGAATGTGAAAGTGCTTTTCGACAGTTGCGACAAGCTCTTTGTTCAGCACCAGTGTTAGGCACACCTGATTATACAAAGCTTTTTACACTTTATGTACACGAGAAAGATGGATGTGCATTGTCAGTGTTGGTCCAGTTACACGGTGACAAACAACGTCCATGCGCATACTTCTCGGCAGTTCTTGATCCTGTTGCTAGAGCATTACCTGGATGTTTTCGTTTAGTTGCAGCAACAGCAGTGTCAATTCGACAGAGTGAAGGGATTGTGTTGTCACACAAATTGTTAGTGATAGTGCCACATGCTGTTAATGCCCTTTTGAATCAGACAGACGCAGCATTTAACTAGTGCTCGTCTCACCGGATACGAACTGACACTGTTAGCTCCCCACATTACATTGAAGAGAAGCGCAACTCTGAACCCAGCTACTTTGTTGCCATATCCGGCGACTCAGCCTCAGTCACAAGAAACGCACAATTGTATTTTTCTGACTGAAGAACAGACAAAGGGTAGTATTGATTTGCAGGATACTCCCCTTCCAGATGCAGATGGAGAATTGTGGGTTGATGGGTCCTGCCTAAAGCTACCAGATGGTACGACCTCAGCCGCATATGCAATTACTACACTTGAGACAGTAGTTGAGGCAGCTCGCATACCACAGAAATCGGCTCAAGCAGCTGAGCTGATAGCTTTGACACGAGCGTGTGAGCTTAGTGCTGGTTTGTGTGTGAACATCTACACAGATAGCCGCTATGCTTTCGGAGTAGCACACGATTTTGGCCTACTCTGGAAGGAAAGAGGCTTTCTTACATCTCACGGAATACAGATAATGCATGGAGATTTGGTGCATAATCTTTTGACTGCATTGACATACCCGAAGAAAATTGCCATAGTCAAGTGCAGTGCACATAAGAAAGTAACAGATAAGATTGGACAAGGAAATGTGTTTGTAGACCGCGTACCATGTGAAACTGCAATGCAGAGAAGTACCACTTCTATGTACGTAGTAAAGTCACAAGCTGAAAGATAGCACGATGCTAGGCAAGAAGTGCGAGAGATACAGAAGACAGCTTCTGATAAAGAACATGAGCAATGGTCAAAAGAAGGAGAGTTAGATGATGAAGGTTGCTGGAGAAACAAGCAGATGGATCGATGGAAGCTGCCTATAGCTTTTGTACAACCTATGGTTCAGATGGCACATGGGCTGGCACATGTTGGAGCTTCTGCAATAACGAGAATGCTTACGCAAGTTTGGGAGCATCCAGAGATTGCTAGCACAGCTAAGAGAGTAGTACAGTCCTGCTTGATTTGCTTACATTACAATCCTGGAAAGGGGACCCGAGTTCCATCCGGAGGTTTTACCACACCGACAGCACCTTTTGAAGTCCTACAAATGGACTACATCCAGCTTGAGCGGTGTAATAATTTGAAGTATGTCCTAGTGGTGGTTTGCGCCTTCAGTATATGGATCGAGGCATACCCTACGAAGGATAATACTGCTATTACCACTGCTAGGGTGCTACTGAAGGAGTTCTTCCCAAGGTTCAGTGTCTGCAGACTTTTATGGAATGATAACAGACCTCATTTTGTCGGGAAAGTTATCAAGTATGTCCTGAAAGGATTAGGAATCCAGCAGAAGTTTCATGCTGTATTCCATCCACAATCTGCAGGATTGGTGGAGAGGTACAATGCTACTCTCAAGCTGAAAATCGCGAAGATCCAAGCCTCCACGAATCTGACTTGGCCAGACGCGTTGCCGTTGGCATTGCTGTCCATTAGATCAGTACCACATTCTAGGATGGGTCTTACCCCGTACGAGGTGGTATTCGGACGGCCCATGAATATATGGGGAGTTCCGAAACCAAGTTCTGTGTATGATGTACCTTGTGTTTTAATGAATGACTATTTGGCACAATTAACCGACAGCTTGGTTTCTATTCATCAACAGGTTCGAGAAGCGCTCCCCGATGAATCCCAAGGTGAAGGCCATGAACTCCGTCCCAGTGATTTCATGATGGTCAAGGTATTTGAGAGGTCAAACAGCTTGGAGCAGAGGTGGCGTGTACCAGAGCAAGTGCTCCTTGCTACGAGAACAACAGTTCGAGTGACCAATAGAAAAAACTGGATTCACAGCACCCATTGTCGGAAGGTCTTGCCGACTTTGGTGGAACCTGCTGTGCTGACCGATCATCGGGATATCTTGACTACGGAGAACCAATCAATCAATCAGGAGTTTGTTAAAGCGTGACTACTCACCCGTAAGGGTCTCAAGGCGCTAGGGGTGGGGGGTGTGGGGGGGTGCAGGTTCCATACCATCAAGGAGGGGGTCTGTCGAAGAACCAGGTTTTGAGGTTTCTTGCGAAGATGGGGAGCGATGTTGTCTGTCTGAGGTGGAGCGGAAGGGCGTTCCATGCTTTGGCCGCGAGGAAGGAGAAGGAGCGGCCTCCCGATCTGGTCTTTCTGGTGTGGGGACCACGGCGTAGGAAAGCTGGGCTGATCGTAGGGTCCTTTCGGGTGCGTGAAATTTGAGTCGGCTGTTCAGGTATGCTGGTCCGGTGCCGTGGAGGGCCTTGTGTGCGTGGGTGAGCATCTTAAAGGTGATTCTCGCCTCGACAGGGAGCCAGTGGAGTGTGCGCAGGTGCTGGGAGATGTGGCAGTGTTTTGGCAGGTTGAGGACCAGTCTTGCGGCGGCGTTCTGGATGTTCTGTAGCTTGCGGATGAGGTTTTTGTTTATTCCGGCGTAGAGTGCGTTGCCGTAGTCGAGTCTGCTGGTGACCAGGGCGTGAGTGACTGTCTTACGGTGTTCGAGGGGGAGAAGGGCCCAGCTGTATCACCTGACGGATCTGCAGAGTTCTTCCCGGACCAGACGACTCCTGGAGCAACGCGATACAATTTAAGAGCGAGGAAGTGATCCATTTTGTTGCGAGACTGGTTGAGCAACCGCCCTGGGTAGTGGAAACGGAGAGCCAATATGACAAGGGAGGGGGATCAGCCCTGCTTAGTGTAGCGACACCTGTCTTGGTCTTTGTTGAAGAAATCAACGTCTGCCCACGGGTAAAGAGCTCATTGACAATTTTTCTTTGTTTTTTCTATTTTTAGTTTGTAAAAGACTTTGTGAGCATGAATACCACTAAGAAACGGGTTTTAGGAGTATCAGTGGTTTTTGTTGTTCTGACAATTATAGCAGTGATAACTTGGTCTGTTGAAATGATGATTCCTGCTCGTGGTTTTGTTATGGTTCCTACTACTCCCATTCCAGAAGAGCACCAGCATTTTACTCTTCCATACCTTGAGTATAAGCACCGAGAGTCTTATTTAAATAACACATTTGTTCAGATGCTTCACCATACTCACAATGCCACAAACACTACGAATTGCTGGATATGTGGTATGCTTCCAGCTCATCAGAAGAAAGGTGGAACACCATTCATCCCACTTCCCTTTTCGCATAATGGTTCTTGTCCAGCCTGGAACACTCTTCTCTTTTCGAACAGGAAACCTGCAGTAGGTGGACTTTTCTTTCGCCTGAATAAAAAGTGTTACCAAGATGAACATGGGTATCCCCAAGCAAATGGAACTATATGGGAATGGGAAGAATAACGACCGGATAATGCTTCCACGCCTTATGTTTTCACTCACACAAGAGACTCTACCACGAGCAATGAATCTGTTATTACTGTAACACGGACTAAAGCAGACCTATGTGTACAAAGTACTGGACGAATTCCAGTAGGAAATAGTGATTGTGTTATTGTACTGAATATGGATGGAATAAAGGAGAGTACCTTTTTAACTTCACATAACACATATCTAGTATGTGGAAGCCATGGATATCACAGATTACCTGTAGGGTGGCCTGGCACATGTTATGTTTCTTTCCTGTTACCCCCTATTTTTCTAGCACCTGCTTCATATCACCGAGATTTCAAATTATTTAGGAACATTTCCATGAATCGTTACAAACGTACTGTACGAATTGATGACATAGATCAGACAGACACTAGTCTGCAGTAATATGTTGATTTCAATTTGGGCCTGTTTCTTTTCGTGGGTGCCGCATTGAACAGCAGGAAAATACGGCGATTGACCAGAGTAGTGGAAGCAGTCACTAATGAAACTGCTGTAGCCCTAGGAAATATTACGGAGGAGCTGCAAATTGCCAGAATTGTGACGCTTCAGAACAGGATGGTGCTAGATGTAATGTTAGCAGATAGAGGAGGAGCCTGTAAAGTCATCAGAAGTAGTTGTTGCATTTTCATCCCTGATAACTCACCATCTGTGTATGAAGCAATTCTTAAACTGCATAAAATAGCCTCTGATATTCATGAGAAAAATGGCACTTGGACATTTGCGGGATGGTTTTGGGCATTGGTTTCCACTTGTGGTTGGAAACTATTGACTATTCTATGTATTGCAATTGCAATAATTTTTAACTGTTGTATGTGTATCCATTGTGGCCCGATGCTATGTTCCATGTGTATAAATGCTTGCATACCATCCAGGTTATAAATGAGTGGGTTACCCAAATGTAGTCACTGGGACCTGGGTTCAGTAAGTACTAGGAGGAAGGGGTCCCAGTGTGGACAAGGAACAATTTACACAATTCAATTAATTAATCAAAAAACAATTATTAAATCCACAGAGTTTTATTCACTGAGGGATCAAGTGTAATGAATACATGTAGCAAACAGTCAACTGTATTGAAGGTCATACAGTGCCCCGGGAGGGAGGAGGGAAGTGATAGTGGTGAGGATAAGGGAGTGGTAGGATTGTGTGACAGTAAAATCAAACATTTGAAAAAACCTTTAGCTATAATTTTTATAGCAGCAACGGCCATAAAGAATGGCGACCATAATTTTAGAAAGGCATACTTCACAAGGTACAATACATCTACACAATATTGGCGTGAGGTTGCCACAAATAGAACAACAGTTGACGTTTCAACCCTCTTATCAGTGCAGGAAATGTTATCCTTGCTGCGGGGTCTTCATCAGGACCAAGGGATTGGGGCAGGTAACCTCATATTTTAGGCTGACAGATCATTATTTTTTCTCTCTGTGACATGGCCACCACCATCTGCTCTTGGTCCTCCTCCCTGAATATGGTCACACTCGTGGCCTTCGGGACAGGCGCGGCCTATGGCTAGCCTCTGCCAGCCATGCTTCGGTAGGGGTTGGACACTGACACCCAGAAACCTTCTTCCGCCTCCCGGACACAACGGATAACGACCCCCGCAATAGCAACCTCGTAGACCCTAAATCAGATGGAACGCGCTTGCGCAATGCTGGGGAGGGGGAGCATTGGCCTGTTGCCTTGTCATTAATAGATTACTTTGGCAAATTTTCCCTCTGCTGCACCCTCTAGAGCGGGCATTAGTGGTGCGCAGCACCATTTTTAGCAGATTAGATTACTGTAATGCTCTTCTGCTTGAGTCCCCGAAATATCTTCTTGACAGGCTACAGAGAATCCAGTCGGCGGCGGCCAAGTTAACCCTTGGGTGGCCTAGAAGGTCCTCCTCCTCCACGGCTTTGGCACAGCTGCACTGGCTCCCGTTGAGACAGAGAGTCCAGTCCAAGTCTCTCTGACTGGTGTTTAAAGCCCTTCATGTGCTGGGGCCTGTTCCCATGCAGAGGAAGCTTGCGTAGTATGTCCCTGCGAGAAATCAACGCTCTTCATCGGCGAGACTGGTGAGGATACCGTGGTTTAAGGAAGTTAAGTCAGGGGGTAGATCCTTTGGTGTAGCACTAGTAGTCAGGGTGCAAAGTTCATGCACGCACAAGCTGAGCACAGCACTACCAGTCAGGGTGCAAGGCTCAAGCACACACCAGATGAGAGCAGCACAAGGAGTCAAGGTTCATGGCTCACGCACATACCAGCTGAGTGCAGCACTACAAGTCAGGGTGCAACGCTCAAGCATACACCAGCTGAGCGCAGCACAAGGAGTCAAGGTTCCTGGCTCATGCGCACATCATCTGAGTGCAGCACTACCAGTCAGGGTGCAAGGCTCAAGCACACATCAGCTGAGCGCAGCACAAGGAGTCAAGGTTCATGGCTCGCGCACATACCAGCTGAGCACAGCACTACCAGTCAGGGTGCAAGGCACAAGCATGATTGGCTGAGTGCAGCACAAGCAGTCAGGGTGCAAGGCTCATGCGCACACCAGCTAAGTTCAGCACTACCAGTCAGGGTGCAAAGCTCATGCACGCACAAGCTGAGAACATCACTACCAGTCAGGGTGCAAGGCTCAAGCACACACTGTGAGAAGTTAGCCTGGCATATGATGTCCACTAGCTCTAGTGGGCACCTTGCACCAGTCTAATAGACCCTTATTGATGGTGGTTGTAAAGTCAAACTTATAGAAAGCTATCCTAGTGGTAGCATTGAACAGCAGTCAATAGGCTAAGACTTCAGATAGCATGTGAAGCTAGTTGTTTTACCAATTATAATCCCTTGAATACCAAATGAAAGGACACCACACAAGGTATATATCAAATATATATGTATTTATTCTAAACACAACCCCTCTGCACTCTTTATGAGGTCAGAGGTAAAAGCACAATACAAGTTACTTAATTAGCATACGATAAGTTGCACAATATACAGGAATGCCCTAGGGGCCTCACAAACCATAAACTAAAATAGTGGTATAAGAACCACGTCTGGAATAGAAAGTAGGCCTAGGGCCTAGGGTATCGCTGGGGCTACACTAAACAACCAAAGGTTAGGAAGTGGGACGCCCACGGGAGCTACGTGCAGTGTCTTAACACAGTCACGAGTTACAATTGACTTTTTATGGGAAACGAAGAAGTTACAAAGTTACTGTTTAAGGGCACTTCCGGATGGACTACGGCAAAACCCCTTTAGACTGTACACTTCGAGAGTCAAGACCATCGGGAGCACTGGAGTACTCGTGTTACCTCACCCAGGGAAGCCGGGTGCATAGGTGCCTTTTGGTGTTGTGTTTCATTGTCGTTTTCTATGGAGATCTGCAAAGAAGTGCTGCAGGTGACTAGAGGAAAAGTGTCCAGGTGGATCCAAGGGTGGATTGGAGATCTGAAGAACCTGAAAGCAGAGGGGACAGAGTCTGGGTCACTAGCCAGTGACCAGGAAGGTACCAGGAAGGAACCAGGTGATTTCGCGATGATCTCAGGTGAAGAAGGTGAGTTTGTCTCTTCAGCCATGAGGTCCAGGAGCCATCAACGATGAGCAGGCGCTGGATTCGAGCTGTCCCATGAAGGATCTAGTTGACTGCGCTGTCGGTATCTGGATTGGACCCAACAGCCTTTGGCAAACCCAACCCACGCAGGATGTCGAGATTGGCTCTGTTGCAGGTCAGCGAGGTCTGTGGAGCTTCTCCTTTGGAGGGAAGCTGGGGCAAACCTGGAGCAACCAGGAAAGCAAGTTGGTTTCAAAAAAAGGTCTTTAGGGGGCTCACTAGCCAACGTGCAAGGAACCTGGAAGGCGCGTCAAGCTAAAATGTAAGAGCAGGCCCCACGCGGCACTCGTGGAGTGTGGAGGGCTGAGCTTCCGTGCAAAGGGTGCTCGAGGCTGGGGCTTCTCGTACCCCAATGCACAACTGCAAAGGTACCTCGGAAGTCGAGCAGTTAGCAAAATGCAGGATGTCCAGGGTGTCCCGTCCCACGTGTCTCGTGTCTGCCACGGGTCTCAGCTTTGCTGTGGATGTGGGTCAGAGTCAGAGAAGTCTGGAAGTCCAATTCCTGTGTCACAGATTCTTGGGTATCCGGCAGGAGCCTTGAAAATGCAGACCGCAAAGTTTCTAATGGTGCCGGTTTGCACAGGGTGGTCACTCCTTGACCACAAGGGAGATGTCTTCTGTCTTCCAATTGAAATGGAATGTCGAAGGTCCGGGATATGTCTTGTGAAGATTCATCCAGGGTAATCTGAAGTCCTAGGGAAATAGCTCCTATACTTATACTAAGTTAAGGGGTGGTATTACCTGGGAGGTCCCTCCTATGGGTGGGCCTGGGAAGGGGGTGGTTACACCCCTTTCCCTTTGCCCAGTTTCATGCCAGAGCGGGGCTTGAGTGCCCCATCAACTAGTTTGAACCGGGCTATGCATGGAGCACCTTGTGTGCCCCAGGCAGTGTCTGGAAAAGCATTTCTGAATGCAGCCCTCCCTGCCCCAAAACACTACAGCCTGTCTGGGGAGGTGCTGGCACCTCCTTCGACAGGAAACCTATTGTCCAGGTCCCCCTGCCGGAGTTTCGTCCAGCAGCAGGAGGTCAGACTCGTGTCTGTAGCAGCAGCATCCATTTTGTGATGCTGAGGCTCTGTTTAACTTTAACCGGGTTTACCAGTAACTACATGTCTTCTCCCTCTAGAAGGGTGGAATGCTACCCCCGCCGCCAGGACTGGCAGGGTGGTAGTATTCCAAAGTTTTTGACACCTTACACGACATGTTTCGATAAAGCCAAACCAAAGTTAGCATTAACAGCGAGGATTAAAATGCACTTAAGAGTATATGGTATGGCTATAGCATAGAACGGCTATAAGGAGATGGTTCCGAAAGCTGCAAAGGGGCTCAGCTCATGCTAGGGCACCCTCTCACATAAAACCAAGCACTCTGCCTCCAGGATTGTCGAGGCCTACCATAGAAGTGGCTTATAGGCTACTATGTGTCTATATATAAGGTAGATATAGGTATACTATATCTAAGTAAGGGGTGATTACACCACCTTACCCAGGCTGTGTGAACAGACCTGTGGTGTCAGTTTGGAGGGCCAGTCAGGGGTGGCATTATACATGCTGCAGCCCCTGGCAGGCCTTGGATGCACCCATGCCCTGGGTACCTATGGTACACTATACAGGGTCTCACAGAGGTGATCCAATACCCAATCTGGTATGCACCTAAAGTACATGGAGTCCATGTTACAGAGAAAGCAGATAGGCTGGGGCCCTGATTAGCAGGGTCCCAGCCCAACTAAGTCGAAAAACCAGCAAAACACCAGGAAAAAAAGTGGGGCAACCATACAATCAGATATCCACCTTCCTACACCCCCCCCCCCCAAACGAAAAGAGATAAGGCTATCCTTGTCCAGGCAAGCCTATATTGACTAAGTGGCCATATAAGGAAGTACCTCCACTAGCCTAGTTACCACCTGTCTTATGGTCCACTAAGCAATCCCTCACCCTAAGGGTATCAGAGGGTCTCCACCATTGGGAATTGCTTCCTGGGGGGTGCCTTGGCAAAGTAAAAGGCTGGTGCTGGGCTGGAGTACTGAAGTGAGGCTCCAATATGGTTGGGCTCAGCTTCCTCCAATCACTATCCACCATGTATGCCTTTCTTTCCATGACTGAGTTGCACTGTGCTCGCCCCTTTGGGTGGTACTGGAGGGACAGGTCAGGTTTTGGACCATTGGGTTCCAGGTTTGCCTGTGTCCAACAGAGTCCATCTGGGGGAGGTTCCTACTTAAGGGTAAGGGAGATCCCTCAGAGGGTTGAGGAATTTTCACCTGGCTAGGGCTACTAGACTGGGTGCCCCTGATCTGCTGATGGGGGTTTCCTCTGGACAGGGGGCCCTTGGGGGTCCACTGGTATCCCTGATCTCTACAGCCCTGGGCTGACTGAGGCAGGGTAGCGAGGGGCAGGTATCTGCTCCAGACTGGGTACCACCTTGGAAGGGTCCACTGACATCAGGGCTGACTACCTCTGGGGCCGTTCCTTCACAAGGGCTAGTGAAGAACCGGGTTGTAGAACGCAGCGGCGCCAGGGGAAACGCCTGATGTCTTCGGATTCACCTGTCTTGGCAAACAGAGACACGGGATACTTCTTGGTGACGTCAAAGATCAAATTTTTTGGCTGCAACCAGGAACAGAGGTCTACGAAGCACAACACGGGTGGTTCTCTAGAGACTGCACAAATTCATAGAGCGAGACATCGTCTTTTATGCTAAAAATCACATTCCTGGCTAGCATCAATTACATACAAACTGGCCAATCACATAATGACATTTCAAACATATCACATGACGGCAAGCCCACTTTCAGTTGTCCAGCCCACCAGAAATGACAAGGCAAAATCCAACATTCCTGCTCGGACAGGCCGGACGAAACCCATAATAAAAGGACCATAAAAGAAGGAACAGAAACAGATGAGAAGCAAGATAGAAGGGTGTGTGCATGTACCATAAACTCAGCAATCTCCTGCTCTTTGATCTCTATCTTGACCAGCTGCCGAGCAAGGAACTGGCCTAACATGTTTAGCCTCGGGCAATGGAGTCAGCTTGCTCAGGTCACACAGAAGTCAGCTAAAGGTGTACGTGTCCCAAGGACTCGTTCGGCCGTAGTTATCAGCCTATGTGAGGGCAACCACAAAATGGCTGCCTCATACAAAATGGAACCCAAAGGTTCAGAACGTAATCCCTAAATACGTAGTGAATCCATCACGCGAACATGACGAAAACACTCATACATGTCGCACTCGTCATTTGCGGTCCGCTGATACCAAAATTGTCACGATACGACGACCTTTATGAAACGGGTTCAGAATCCACGGAACCTCAGACCCTCCTTTTGCCCTTACATAGGCAATAACCTAAACTCACGTCAGTCTAAATCCAGGTCTATATTCATCAGATCATCAATATGTTGCTGTAGCATCATCCTAGTACTTAGTAACTCTCTCTGGACAGGTCTCCTCGAACACGAGGTAGCACAAGGGCCACATATAGCAGGAGCACACTGTACGCAAAGACAGAACAGGAAAAGGATAGCTAAAACCATCACAATGATCATGAGAATCTTCCATCCCCAAGTGGATAACAATCCCCAAAACCATTCCATCAACAACCAATCTCCTTCGTCCACATGTACAGACTCTGAGATCTTATGTAGCTTGGATATGGCTTGGTACACTGTCGGAGCGTTGTCTGGAATGAAAATACAGCAGCTCGATTGAATCAATTTACATACCCCTCCTCTATCTGCAAGTATGACATCTAACGCAACTCTGTTCTGAAGAGTCATAAGGTGATCCGACTGGAGCTCAGCAGTCAAGTTACTAAGGGCACCGGCAGTTTCAACTATGGTGGACTCAACCACTCTCGTCAATTGCCGTATGTTCCTGCTGTTAACCATAGGTCCCCAAAACGGCAGAAAACCCTTCAGAAAATCTCCCAATTCTTGTCCTACAGTATCTTCCTTACTGAAGACACCTCTAACAACTCTCGTCTTGTGGTAATCTGCCGCATCTGTATACGTAGGAGGCAACAGGAACGCGACAAAACATGTGCCCGAGAAATCAGGGGGCAACCATGTATACGCTCTATCGTAACAGACAAAATAGGTACCCTTAGCTGCTAGAAACGATGGGGAAGTCTGGGACGCAAAAACATACGTCGCAGTGCAAACACTCTTCCCTAACTGAGCTCTCGGATTCTTGCCATTACCTTGCAGACAATAATGACCCTGCTGGGGTACAATCCAAATCGGAGAGGATCTTTTCGCTCGCTGGTTTTCACTCAGACTAACTCCATATCCAGTATCGTTCCATCCAATATATGCTAGTGTCTCATCTCTCGGGATAATTCCTCTAATCATGTTGACTATACCCTTTACCAGAGCACTATTCTTCGGACTATCCTTCACGGAACGTAGGGGGTAGGCTTCACGAGCATAGATGAACATCGTTTTGTATGCCCACACAGAACCATTGTAACTAAAAGGCAGAACCAGGTAAGGAATACCTTTATCGGTAGTATGGGGCATGAGGCCACACACCCAACAATTAGTCGTGTTCACTACTAGCTGGTGTTGGTGCAGAAGCTGAACAAAGGAGTTATTAACGAATTCCAATCTCCTGATGGACTCATGTTCAGGCAGAGGGTGAAAAGAATGCTAAGAAACAGTAGGAGGAGGCATAGGTTGTGCAGTGGGTGCAAACGTCACTTTGAAAGAGAATATAATATATCCCATCAGAAACATCATTAAGCTAATTAACATAAAAAGGCATAATATTAAAAAACACTTTCTGCTCATTACTTTACACATTTTGCTCTTAAAGCTCATTCTTTCAACAGGTCTCTCCATCTCGAAAAACTCCATCCTCTGATCATGCTGCTCGCGGCGGTAAGGTGTTCCGTGCTAAGGAATGCGTCTGTCAGTCCAGAGAACGCCCTTAGACCAACCAGAACCGTCGACCTAACGTCTTCGGCTTGCACTCCAAAGTCTTTGCACCGCGACCCTACAGCTGAACCCGGATGGTGGTTCGAAAAACAAAAATCAAAATAGTTCCTCGGAGGAGAGCTAAACCTTAAAAAATCAAAAGTAAAAGAATGTATTTGTTTATTAGTCCAACGACTCTTGGTCGCAAATTATAACGCTCTTTGCAAGGCAATGTCTGTTCCCTAAACAAAAGCTCAGGTTCAGAAGTATCTAAACGATTCGACGGAGGCACAGCTTCTTGCAGAAGATCATCGCTTTCTCGTTCAGAGTTCGTTCCAATCAAACGTGCATCGCTAAAAGGCAGAAGACGAGGCACGGTTTCAGTCTCAGAGTCAGGAAGTCCGTTCTGGACCCACCGGTCGAACGGCAGAGGCAAAGGGGCCCTCTTACAATGTACACCGTGGATCCAGTTCTTTTTACCGCTCACTCGCACTGCTGAACGTGTGGACAAAAGCACCAAGTAGGGTCCGTTCCAGCGGGGCTGATCGTTCTTGGTTCGCTGGAAATTTCTCACGAAGACCCAGGCTCTAGGTTCGATAGCATGTCCTGGATCCTCAGATGCTTGTGGCAGTGAATCATGAACCTGTTGGTGCAAAACACGCGATTTAGCCGTCATTTCGTAAAGGTAATCAAGCAACACAGGATGTTCTATCTCGCAAAATTTTGTCGGCCGCGGCACTCCCCAAATATTTGCCGGGCGACCAAACACGATTTCATACGGACTAAGTCCCATTCGCGAATGCACAGTCATTCTTGTGGACAGAAGTGCTAATGGCAAAGCATCAGGCCATTGTAGACCAGAGCTCGCCTGTACCTTGGCCAATTTTAATTTAAGAGTGCCATTATAGCACTCGACTAAACCAGCTGATTGGGGATGATTTGCAGCGTAGAATTTCTGCCTTATTCCTAAACCATCACACACTCGTTTCATCACTTGACCCACAAATTCACTCCCATCGTCACTCCAGACCATTCTCGGCAATCCATACCTAGGGAAGAATTCCTTGACAAGGGCTTTCGCTGTAGATAAGGCAGTGTTATCTTTCAGGGGGTATGCTTCTACACATCGCGAAAAGGCACAAACAACAACGAGCACATACTTTAAGTTGTTGCACCTCTCCATGTGGAAGAAATCTAGCTGCAGAGCCTCAAACGGATACGTCGGAGGCGCAAAATGACCAGCTGGAGTTGGAGTTCCCTTACCAGGATTGTACAGCAAACAAAACCATACAGTTCTTAACCAAGTTCTCTGCACACGTGGGAATTCCAGCATTTTGCCATACTGGAGCCAACAACTTACAAATCCCTTTCACACTGATATGAGCCATTCCATGCGCCATCGTAACCACTGGAAGCACATACGCATTGGGTAACAACCATCGCTGATGCTCTGACAACTCAACCCAACAACCATTCGAATCCAATTTACTCTTACTTTCTCTCCATTCATTCAACTCTTTCTCTGTAGCTTCAGCTTGAATAGACTTCACGCTCTCTATGGTATCTTTACAAATACTTCCATCCGGAACTCATCTCGCCGGACCCGCAACATACTTTCGACTCATCACATCTCTCGCAGTTTCTTTCGCAACTTCATCTGCAAACGCATTACCACGACCAACATCATCAGTTTCTTATGCGCACTGCATTTCACAATCGCAACATGCAATGGCAAAGTAAGTGACTCAAGGAGTTCATTCACCAACTGACCATGCTGAATCTTAGTCCCATGCGAAGTCAGGAACCCACGTTCTTTCCACAATCGTCCACAACTATGAGCCACACCGAACGCATACTGGCTATTGGTATACACAGTCACTCGTTTCCCTTTCGACAACACACACGCTCTTGTCAATGCAATCAACTCTGCTGCTTGCGCTGAATTATGTGGGATATGTGCAGCTTCAACAATCATATGCAAAGTCGTAACAGCATATGCTGCAGTCGTATCACCATTCGGGAGCTTGAAGCACAAACCATCAACCCATAAAGTACCATCACATTCTGCAAGAGGAGTATCTCTAAGGTCTATTCTCCCTTTTGTTTCTTCCTCTGTCCTAAGGAAGCAATCATGCTGTTCACAAACATCTGTCTCAACTGAAATCGGCAACAACGTAGCTGGATTCAACGTGTTGCATCTCTTTATATGCACATGACTCGCTAAAAGTGTCAATTCGTAACCTGACAACCGAGCACTAGTTAAGTGCTGTGTCTTGGTTCTTTTTTTTTTTTCTTTTTTGTTTTTGTTTCCTCATATACCATTATGGAATTCTTGAAGGGAACTTAGGCAGCTCAAACAGAAAGAGGTCAAACCTGTCCGGCCCTGATGTGAAATGACCAAATTCGGAAGAAACAAAGCCCGGTCCCTCAAGTTGCCACTGCTTCCCCAATCCACTCCTGTTCACGCCGTAACTGGCACCCATCGTGACCTGGGAGATAAAGGGACCAGCAGGGCCCAGGATAAATCATAGGAAACCGGTTTTACCGTTTACCTGTCTTGCCATGCCACCAGGGGCTTCCAGATCTTATCAATGCTTGTGGGATCGCATGCCATATCTGATTTGCTGGTGAGAACAACGTGTTTAAGGCAATTAGAAAAGGAAGGAGGTATTGGATCCTTCCAAGCTCTGCATATTTCGCGTCTGGCAAGAAGTATAACATAGAAAATTAACTTGTATTAAGATCATTTATGTTATAGGCAGCTCCCAAGCCAAAAAGAATAGTACTAGTAGTTATACCTATCGATATTTGGAGGACTTCTTCCAGGAAACCCTGAACCAAATTCCAATAATTCCTTATTTCTGGGCAAGCAGCCAGCATATGCACATCGTCGGCGGCCAAAAATCTGCATCTCGGGCAATAATATTCTAGATTGGAGAATTTCATAAGTTTTTTGGGAGATATGTATGCCCTATACATGGTATATAAATGGTTCCGTTTTAGAGTGGCCGGCTTAACCACAGCCTGCAAGATGGTGAATGAATCAGTCCATAAACCCACAGAAATTTCATTATCTAGTATTGGTGTATTATTCCACAGTTTTTGTAACTCAGGTTCGGAGATGTTCTCAGCTTCTAGCATAGCTTTATACCAGTACGAAATTTGATTTTTCCACCTATCTCTTCTGAATATCAAGTCAAATTTAGGGTTGGGTTTATTAAGATTCCAGGGTTTGGTTACCCACCATCTGGACAGCTGATGATATTTAAACCTCGTGAGGGTTCCTCCAGTCAGACTGTATAATGCATCCCAGCTGAGAAGCTGTGAATCTTCCTGGAGATCTCCCAACACTCCAGCCCAGCCGCCCTAAGAGGACGAGATAACTGGTCTTGGAGGCAGGCCGGAGTTCCAGGTGATTCCCAAATCGGAGCCTGCTCTGCAAAGTAAGGAATATCAAGTTTCTGCCTCACAAAGACCCAATTTCTTATAGCCTTCCCCAGAATCTTAAGTCTTATTTTTAAAAAAAAATTAGGATCCCCATACTTAAAAAGGAAATGTGATTGGCCCTGTGGTACCTCCTCCAATAGCGCTAAAAATAACAAACCTAAAGACGTTGCCTCTATCTTTCCTGCCAGAAATCTAAAGTTTTTAAAGTGAAACGCATGACAGTACACGAGTAAATCGGGGAAAGCCAAACCTCCTGTTCTTAAAGTCCTCCTGAGCTTTTTCCAGGATACCCTTGGCGCTTTTGAATTCCAAATAAAGGAACCTAGTTCCCCTTGCAGTTTTTTAATCGATAAAGCATGAAAATATAAGGGGATAGAGTTAAATAAGAAAGTGAGTTTAGGAAGGATAATCATCTTAATCAGATTGACCCTCCCAAAGATGTTTAAAGGTAGGGATGACCATCTTTGCAGAAGGGCACAAACATCCTTGGATACTTTATCCAGGTTAATTTTAGTAATATCCTCAATCTTATGGGCCAACAGGACTCCTAAGTACCTCATTTTTAACTTGGCTCCCGCTGTGCTCACCTCTTGGTTCCACTCCATAATCTCGGTTTTATCTTTGTTTATGGAGTAACCGGAAACCTCACCAAATTCTTCAGCTAAAGATACCATTCTAGGCAGGGCAACCCCGGGTCTGAGGTATACATAAGAAGATCATCCGCGTATAATGCAAATTTCAATTCTAAATTAAAAATCTTAAAGGGTTTAAATGCCAAATCAGATCTAAGTAAACAAACAAAAGGCTCCATATACAAATCAAACAACAAAGGAGACAATGGACAGCCCTGCCTAGTCCCACGAGCAATTGGTACCACTTAGTTAAGAGGCCATTAATTAATATTTTTGCGCGAGGGGAGCAATATAGAGACCTCATAGTGGTTATGAAGTTACTTGGAAAACCAAAAGCAGACAAAACCCTCCATAGATATAGCCAATCCACCTGATCAAACGCCTTGGCGGCATCTATTGCCGCCAAGGTTAAAGGGAGCTTCTTACTGACGGCAACGTCTATTGCTGCGATTACCTGAAATGTCAGCTCATTTAGCTGTCTATCTGGTATGAAGCCCCATTGATCTCGATGGATAATTGTTTTAGCTGTTTTGGCCAATCTCGCTGCCAGCACCCCAGTAAAAACATTATAATCGGTATTTAACAGCGAGATTGGCCTGTAAGATTCAATTCTTGGGGGGTCCTTATTTGGTTTTGGGATTAAGGTTACAGTAGCCTCTGCCCAGGAATCTGGGGCGCTCTCCCCTGCTATAAAGATTTTATTACATAAAATTGTGAGGACAGGGACTATTTGATCTATTGTTATCCTATAGATCTCTACAGGAAGTCCGTCAGGACCTGCTGCCTTCCCTTTCACCATTCTCATCAGCTGGGTTCTAACCTCACCTTCTTTTATTTCTGAAGAGAGGAAGATCTTGTTCTCCTCGGACAAACAGGGAAGCCGTATTTTGCTGAGCCAGTCTTCTAACAGCTGGGGAGATTGATGTATATAACGTTTGGAAAAAAGATTCAGCCTCCTCCCTAATTTGCCCATCATCGCTTGAGATTATACCAGAAGATCCCAGGTGTAAACTACTGATCTGATTCTTGTTCCTATCCATTCGAGTCTTCCATGCGAGGAGCCGACCACATTTCTCCCCATAGGAGAAATTTTGGAGCTTGCTGGCGTCCCATCTGCTCTTAAGAGCCTTGTCCAATCCAGCCTGATAGTCTGCCCGCAGCCCATCTGGTTCTTTTTGTAGGAGGGATTTAGTACTGGATTGATTAACTGAGGTGGCCTGAAGTTCTGACTCCTTTAGTTTAATTTTACTAAGCTCTTCTTCCTTCTTCTTTTTACTCATCTTGTTCTTCCCGATTGACAAAGTGGCCAACATGCCTCGTATGAAGGCTTTATATGTGTCCCAGACCACTTGCTGGGTAGCTGAGCCGCTGTTGTTTTTAAAAAAGTCTTCAGTCAGAGTTATCAATTCCATGCTCATTTCCTCATCTTGTAACAAAGCTCTATCCAGAGTCCATCTCCTTTGCTGTTCTTTAACTTTAAAATTAATCACTAATTCCACCGTCGAATGGTCCGACAGAATAGCTGGGGTATATGCGGTTGAATCCACGGAGGCAAGTAACGACTGATCGATAAGGAAGAAATCGATTCTAGTATGGTGGCCATGTCTACGACTATAAAAAGAGAAGTCCCTCCTTATGCTCTTTCTAACTCTCCAGACATCTATCAGGTTATTATCCTTAACTATATTCCTAAACTCCCTCTGGGATTTTACTGGGGGCGTAAATTTAACCCTGGAAGTACGATCTAGCCTATCATCAAAAATCAAATTAAAATCGCCCCCTAAAATAACAGGCCCTGAATAGTCTAAAAGAGTTGCTCTAAGTTTCAGGAGTACCCCCAGCAGATCTTGATTGGGGCCATAGTATACAGCACATACAAAGGGAATACTCTGACACTGTAGCGATGCCACCAACCACCTCCCGACTGATCAATTTCGTATTTAACAACCCTGATACCAGCATTGGCTCTAATCAAAATTGCCACCCCTCTCGTATTTCCATTCTGGTTGGAACATAGGATGTCCTGTGTCTTGGTTCGAATCAATAAGGTATCCACTGCATGTGGAACCATCATAATCCATGTGTTGTCCATCACCAAACCAGCAGACTGTCGAATAGAAACAGCTGCTGCTGCTGTAGCTCTAAAACAACTCGGCAACGCTCTAGCTACCGGATCCAAAGTTGACGAGAAATACGCACATGGACGTTGCTTATTGCCAAACTGTTGAGTCAAAACTGACAATGCACATCTCTCTCTCTCGTGGACATAGAGTGTAAAACGCTTGCTGTAGTCGGGAGTACCCAACACAGGAGCCGAACACAATGCATCATGCAATTCAGAAAAACTCTTCTGACATTCGTCAGTCCAAAGAATAGGATTCGGAGTATCCAAGACAGTAAGAGCTATCAAAGGTTTTGCAAGAAGCGAAAAATTAAGGATCCACTGTCTACAATACGACGTAATACCTAAGAAGGCATGCACTTCTCTCTGTGTCGTAGGCACACTCATGTTCGCAATGGCTTGAATTCTTTCTGGGGTCAACCTTCTTCCCTCCTTCGATAAGAGGTGACCTAAGTAGGTTTCTTCTTGTCGACAATACTGCAACTTCGAAAGAGACACCTTATGATGGAAATCAGACAAATGACGCAACAACGACAAAGTAGCCTCTTTACAAATCTCTTCATTATCAGCAGCAACTAACAAATCGTCAACATACTGAATAAGAGCAGCACCATCAGGTAAAACAATCGTATCAATTTGTGTTTTCAAAGCCTGACTACAGATGGATGGACTCTCACAATAGCCTTGAAGAGCGCGCTTGAACCGGAAACTTCGGCCTCCTAAAGAGAAGCCAAAAATATCCCTACTCTCCTCGGCAATCGGGATGCTGAAGAAAGCATTCTTCAAGTCAATCACCGAAAACCAGGTGGCTGAAGCTGGAAACATGGTCAGTAAAGCAGTAATATCTGGCACAACTGGGAATTGCGGAACTACAATCTTATTCACCTCGCGAAGATCGATCACAAACCTGTACACAAGCGGCTGTGAAGAATCAGTCTGTTTCAGAACAGGCAAAACCGGACTATTGCACACATTACCTCTCGTTTCCTCAATCACACCTTTCTCAATCAGATCATAGATGATCGCCAAAAGTGCTCTTTCACCATCACTGGAAATCCGATATTGGGAATACGTGGCAATCCAGCATTCGCTTTCAGCGTCACAACATATGGCGGAATCTTCAAAAGACCCACATCATTAGGACCAGTAGCCCAAAGAGAATCTTGGAGAGAAGACAATTCAGCTGGAAGTTGGTCTTTAGACAAATACATCGGAGAGATCACTCTCTTAGCTAATGTAAGTTGTACTCCTGAAGGAGAACAATATAGCGTTGCATACAATCTTTTCAACAAATCCAATCCCAACAAGCTCTCACCACAACCTGTCGTCAGAATAAGGGGTGCTTCGAAATCACAAGGTCCCACAGAAAGAGACAAAGGACTGGAAATCGGATTACTAACTGGGGCGCCAGAAAAACCTACTGAAATAGTCGTTAAGCCAGACAAAGGTGTGCCAGGGAGTTTAGTGTGCATGATAGAACTCTTCGCAGCACCAGTGTCCAACAGAAAAGGCTCTGACACACCTAATGCAATCACTTCAACATAAGGTCCACTCTGATCTACTGGAACTGAAACAACTCCCTCTCTTTGTCTATGGCTGTCCTAGCAATCATTACCATCCATATTCTCACCTTCGACATAGTAATCGTCCGCATAGTACTGAGCCGTCCTACCAGACGCACCATTCTGCTGATCAAAACTATTCATCGAATTCTGTGGAGGGAAGGAACGCGTATTCTGGGGGAACACACCACGTCCCCTACCTCTAGGAGCTTGCTGAACACCTCGACCTCTCACATCAGAAGCACCATTCGTGCGCTGTAACAGAACCAGACAACTATTCTTAAAATGACCCTCTTCTTTGCAACATGCACACTGATTAGGGCCTACAGGAAAACGCTGTTGAGAAGACTCAAACCTTTACGAGTTTCTGATATTGCTGAGGTTGCTGATAATCACGCTGATTATTACGGAGCGGATACGCTTGTTGCAAAAGAACTTTCGTCTTTAATTCTTTAGTCTTCTTGTCGGCTCTATCTTTCTCGTCCTTATCTCTATTCTCGTAGTACTGGGCAGTAGCTAATATCTGCGCTGACGGAGAAACAGAACAAGAACTCTCAGAATCCTTCAACTTAGTGCACAACTCTGGAAGCAGATTATGCACAAACTTATCAACGAACAACCGTTGACCACCTTCCGTACTCATGTCTTGACCACTGTGGTCGATAAATGTCTCTTCAAACCTAGTGAAGAAGTCAGACACACTTTCATCTTTCTTCTGCTTACATGCAGACAATTTGTCCCAGTTAACACGCATAGCAGGCATTAAAGTCTTCATATAATTAATGATCCTACCAGGGAGTTCTACAATTAAAGGCTATGGTTTGGCACCACCAACTTGTCTGCCATCTGCAGCACCAAGATTAGCCCATGTATCACCTAACTCTTGCGCATGATCCGTATGACGGATCAGTCCCCATAAAGGCTGTGGAACTACATTTCCAAACAACATATCTATATCAGCTAAATTCATAACACATGAGTCTGCAGTCTGTGATAATTCCTTATAGTACCCTGCAGGATTTTTACGGGGGTCAGGCAAAGTCTGCTTAAGGGCCAAAACTTCAGCTCGCTTCCATGGAACATGTACCCAGACACGCTGAAAATGAGGCAAAATAGGCGGAACAGCATTTACGTCTCCTGCTCTCCAAACTGGCGGAACTTCTCTCATTGGATACTGTCGCACTTTTCTCCTAACCGAAGGATCAGGCTCAAACAATAATTGAGAAGGAGACTTACTCCTAAACGACAACAATGTCGCCACTGCTCACTCAACATCGACACCCACTATAGTTCCCTTCGCAAACTCGGACTGTACACGGAACAACTCAGGTGGAGTCTGTCCCAAATCACCATCTTCCCAATCTGCACGAAGGAAAGTACACATCTTGTCAAAAACATATCTCTGCTTCGGTTCTTTCCATTGACGGAAGACATCCATAACAGACTCTAAATCATGCCGCAAGGACTCCGTAACCCATTTACGCGCTAAATGATCCAGTACTGTCTGCTCATCGGTACCAGGCAATTGACTACGCAATTGCTTACGCTCTGAAACAGGGGTCATACTCGATGACCCAAAGAAAGGAGACAAGAGACTAGTAACAGTATCGGTCATTCTCTGTCGAACAGAAGGAGAAGTTGACAGAAGGACTGGGGAAAAACAGGATGAGACAAAGTATATGTAGAAGTAGTATCAGAAGGAGTAGACAATACAGGAGACAAAGTCGTAGGAGCTGGAGGCAGAGCTGATAGCAAAGTCGGCTGCCCTTGAGAAGGCTGCACCAAACGAATAGGAGCCAACTGAAAAGGAGCTGGCGGCTGTGCAATGACAGGAGGCAAAGCAACCGGAGGTTGCGGAGGTGCTGTAGCACTCTGCACATAAGGAGGTGGCGAATTCAACAAATGTCACATCAAAGGATCTTTTTCAAGGTCCTTCATTGCATCCTGCTGAGGAGGCAAAGCAGGATAACATTTATCAATCGCCAGTTTACGTCGCCTCTGCAACTGTTCACTCGCTTGTTCTTCTTCATTATCTTTAAACTGTATAGCAGCTTGCATTATCGAAATACCCTTCTCTCTTTTATTTCTCTTCGCTAATTTAATTTCTTTCTGTTTGGCTTCCTTTCGCCATAGGCGGAAAGAGTCAAACATTGCCGGCCGGGCTTTCTTCGTGAAAAGTTTAACTTCTAAATTATCTAAAATCTCTGTGTCATAACTACCATATTGGGGCCATTTCAAAACACCATCCTTCCTAGTATACCTAATCCATACTTCATTATACGTGATGGGGCCCATGCCATGTTTTAAATAGAGCTCATAGGTTGGAGTTCCGATCGGAGGCACCGGACACGAGTCCTCCAATCTGGAATCCCTAGTACAACCACAACAAAATATCTTTCCAAGTCTGCTAAGACCAGGCATCTTCGCTCACTAGTCTAGCTTCAAACTTCTAGGGATTATCAAACATGATAGCCTCGTGAATACACGAGTCCCTCGGCTTTGGAGCTTGCAAGTACCAAATCAAAGATCCCAAAGGGATACCCAAAAACTAAGGACTGGGAGACGCTTCACTCATACTTAACTGAAATATCGATGACGTCGCCAGAAGACCCGTCTATTGTCTCGCACTACAAATCATCAAAGGGCTCCAAGACAGGGCTACAGTCAGGGCAGCAGTCCTTCGTAGCCGTCGGAAAACGGGGAACCTCGCAGCAAAGACTTTCGGACCACGACGACATACAGGGGTCGATGAAGTGGTAGGCCTTCCTCCAGAATTTGCGCACGAAGCTCCTCACGATTTTCAGGCTTGGGCCGGTACCGCTGAAGTCGCCCCACGTTGGGGCGCCAACTGACGAACCGGGTTTTAGAACCCAGCGGCGCCAGGGGAAATGCCTGATGTCTTCAGATTCACCTGTCTTGGAAAACAGAGACACGGGATACTTCTTGGTGACGTCAAAGATCAAATTTATTGGCTGCAACCAGGAACAGAGGTCTACGAAGCACAACACGGATGGTTCGCTAGAGACTGCACAAATTCATAGAGTGAGACATCGTCTTTTATGCTAAAAATCACATTCCTGGCTAGCATCAATTACATGCAAATTGGCAAATCACTTAATGACATTTCAAGCATATCACATGACGGCAAGCCCACTTTCAGTTGTCCAGCCCACCAGAAATGACAAGGCAAAATCCAACATTCCTGCTCGGACAGGCCGGACGAAACCCATAATATAAGGACCATAAAAGAAGGAACAGAAACAGATGAGAAGCAAGATAGAAGGGTGTGTGCATGTACCATAAACTCAGCAATCTCCTGCTCTTTGATCTCTATCTTGACCAGCTGCCGAGCAAGGAACTGGCCTTACAAGTTTAGCCTCGGGCAATGGAGTCAGCTTGCTCAGGTCACACAGAAGTCAGCTAAAGGTGTACGTGTCCCAAGGACTCGTTCGGCCGTAGTCATCAGCCTATGTGAGGGCAACCACAAAATGGCTGCCACATACAAAATGGAACCCAAAGGTTCAGAACGTAATCCCTCATACATGTCGCACTCGTCATTTGCGGTCCGCTGATACCAAAATCGTCACGATACGACGACCTTTATGAAACGGGTTCAGAATCCACGGAACCTCAGTAGGATCAGTTCCCTGAGGAGGCTGACCCTCACCTAATGTCGGGTGGGAAGGAGACTTTTGTTCCTCCCCAAAGCTCTCTGTCTGAGTGGAGTGATCCATAGTTTCACGCTTCACAACACAAACATCTGTTTGGGTTTGGGCTGTGACCATCACAGCCCTGCTAACTTTTTCAGGAAGGCCTATCATTTTGGAATGGGCCTGTTGCTCTACCTCAGCCCAAGATGAGATCTCAAGATCATTGCCTAGTAAACAATCTACAGGCAAGTTTGTAGACACTGCCACTCTCTTTGGACCAGTGACACATCCCCAGCTGAGATTTATCACTGCCAGGGCATGATCTGACCTGACTCCATCAATGTTGGTCACCTGGTATGTAAATCCAGGTAAAAGCTGTTCTGAGGGGACCAGTCTCTCAGTCTCCATGGTGATGTTAGCCCCTGTGTCCCTATAGGCCACAGCTGTCTGACCATTGATGTGGGGCTACTGTCTGTACTTGCCCATGGTATTGGGACAAGCAGTGAAGTTGGTAACCCCCATGCCACCATTACAGACAAGAGTTGCTGTAGTAGGGGACCTGGTTAGGCCAGAGTCCACCTGAGATCGCAAAGAAAACCCAGCCACATTTTGGAGGACACTCCCAACACCTGGGGGATTACTACTTGTAGTAACAGGAGGTGTTGGAGTAGTACTTGGAGGAATACTTTCCTTATTGCTGTCTTGTGGGCAACTGCTGTCAGTTTCCAGTGGCCAGGTATCTTCCATACATGGCAATAAGATTTCCTAACAGTAGAGGAAGTAGTTTGGGACCCACCCCCCTCAGAGGATTTTTGGGGCCCTGTAGTGGATTTGTCCTTCGATTTATCCCCACCTTTCTCTTGAGGTTTGATAGAATCTTTCTTCTGGTCACCACTTTTTTAGGCCTCACTCTGGTTCTGACCCATTTATCTGCCTTCTTTTCCAATTCTTGGGGGGATGTCAGATCAGAGTCCACCAGGTGCTGGTGTAGAAGCTGGTTTTGACAATTATTAAGGATCTGCTCCCTCATAATCAAATTCTACAATCCTGTATAGTCTTGTACGTTGCTGCCCAGTAACCAGCCCTCCAGAGCCTTAGTAGCACAATCTACAAAATCAGTCCAAAGTATGTGTCTTCTGGGTGTCTCTGAACAGCAACCTATACTGCTCAGTGGTTAAGCCAAACCCATCTATCAGAGCACTCTTCAGAACTGTGTAGTTGTCAGCATCCTCTTCTCTAACAGTTAGGAGCTTATCTCTACCTTTGTCTGAAAAGGAGAGCCACAAGATTGCTGCCCACTGCTCCTTGGGGACCTTCTGTACCTTGCAGGCCCTTCCAAAGCAGTTATCCACTTGTGTATGTCATTCCCAATCTGATAGGGAGGGAAAATCTTGTTTAGGTTTCTATGGTCATAAGACCTTTCCCTACCACTAGGGTTGTTGCTGCCACCAGTGGGCTCTAACCCACACAATTTCCTCTCTCTTTCAAGAGCTAGGGTCTCTTTTGCAAGGGCAACTTCTTGCCTCTTGATCCTAAGCTTGGCTTCTCTCATCCTAGCTTTATGCTCTCTTCTCTGAGGTGAAGGCATTCTCCTCAGAGCAGAGGCATTGGACCCTACTGATGAGTCAGAATGCTCAGATTCACTGGACAGTGACCTGCGTCTTCTGTGCTCACCATTAGGCCTACTTGGGGGTCTGGATTGGATCCTTCCTTCTCCAGTCCCATGTAGTCCAAGGTTAACCTGGTTCAGTTCATTTACCTATACCTGGTTCAACTCTCCATCGTCAGAGTCCAATGGGTCTTTCCCATTGTTATCCTCTTCAGTAGAAGGTTGGCCTCCCTCTCTACTACCTTGGTTACCTGGGTCTGATGCATTCTCTACATCATGAGCCACTAAGATATCAACCAGGTGGTTAAAGGTTGGACTCTGTCCTTGTCTCGGTCTTCTGACTGAACATAGACTTCTCAGTTCTTGAAAAGTGAATGTGTCATATTTAGACGGTACCCTTAGGTTCTCTTCTGGCAGAGGCCCACTAGGCCCTCCTTCCAAGGACATTGTTAGTGAGGTGTGTTGTGTGCGCCTACCTACACTACTTGTTTCCTACTAGAACCTATCTAGGAGTTGTTGTCAGGGTGTGCTAAGCCCTTACCACCTACAACTGCCAAGTTCAGTAGAACTTATGTATTATAAGAACTTGATTTATATGTACCTACAGGTACCTTAATGTGATATTTCAAATGATATCTCAAGATTATTTGGTAAAACAAATGCAAGCTCTTATCCCACTGCAGCCACCAATGTGAGAAGTTAGCCTGGCATATGATGTCCACTAGTTCTAGTGGGTACCTTGCACCAGTCTAATCGACCTTTATTGATGGTGGTTGTAAAGTCAACCTTATAGAAAGCTATCCCACTGGTAGCATGGACCAGCAGTTAATCGGCTAAGACTTCAGAGAGCCTGTGAAGCTAGTTGTTTTACCAATTATAATCCCTTGAATACCAAATGAAAGGACACCACACAAGGTATATATCAAATATATATGTATTTATTCTAAACACAACCCTTCTGCACTCTTTATGAGGTCAGAGGTAAAAGCACAATACAAGTTACTTAATTAGCATACGATAAGTTGCACAATATTCAGTAATGCCCTAGGGGCCTCACAAACCATATATTAAAGTAGTGGTATAAGAGCCACGTCTGGAATAGAAAGTAGGCCTAGGGCCTAGGGAATCGCTGGGCTACACTAAACAACCAAAGATTAGGAAGTAGGAGGCCCACGGGAGCCGCGTGCGTGTCTAAACACAGTCGCGAGTTACCCTTGACTTTCTATGGGAAACGAAGAAGTTACAAAGTAACTGTTTAAGGGCACTTCCAGATGGACTACGACAAAACCCCTTTAGACTAGGACACTTCGAGAGTCGAGACCCACGGAAGCACCAGAGCACTCGTGTTACCTAACCCAGGGAAGCCGGGTGCATAGGTGCCTTTTGGTATCGGGTTTCGTTGTCGTTTTCTATGGAGATCTGTGCTGCAGGCGACCAGAGGAAAAGTGTCCGGGTGAATCCAAGGGTGGATCGGAGATCTGAAGAACCTGAAAGCAGAGGGGACAGAGTCTGGGTCACTAGCCAGTGACCAGGAAGGAACCAGGCGATGTCGCGATGATCTCAGGTGAAGAAGGTGAATTTGTCTCTTCAGCCACGAGATCTAGGATGCATTGACGATGACCAGGCACTGGATTCAAGCTGTCCCACGTAGGATCTCATTGACTGCTGTGTGGGTATCCGGATTGGACCCAACAAGCCTTGGCAAATGCAACCCACACAGGATGTTGAGATTGGATCTGTTGCAGACCAGCAAGGTCTGTGGTGCTTTTCCTTTGGAGGGAAGCTGGGGCAAACCTGGAGCAACCAGGAACGCAAAATGTTTTCAAAGAAAGGTCTTCAGGGGGCTCACTAGCCAACAGGCAAGGAACCAGGAAGATGCGTCAAGCTGAAATGCAAGAGCAGGCCCCACGCAGCAGTCGTGGAGTGTGGAGGCTGAGCTTCGGTGCAAATGGTGCATGGGGCTGGGGCTTCTCGTACCCCAATGCACAACTGCGAGGGTACCTCGGGTGTTGATCAGTTAGCAAAATGCAGGATGTCCAGGGTCTCCGGTCCAACGTCTCTCGTGTCCGCCACGGGTCTCAGCTTTACTGTGGATGTGGGTCGGAGTCAGAGATGACTGAAAGTCCAGTTCCTGTGTCGCAGATTTTTTGGGATCCGGTGGGAGCCTTGAAAATGCAGACCAGCAAAGTTGCTGATGGTGCCTGTTTGCACAGGGTGGTCACTCCTTGACCACAAGGGAGATGTCTTCCATCTTTCAGTCGAAATGGAATGTCGAAAGTCCGAGATATGTCTTGTGAAGATTCATCCAGGGTAATCTGAAGTCCTAGGGACATAGCTCCTGGACTTATACCAAGTTAAGGCGTGGGATTACCTGGGAGGTCCCTTCTATGGGTGGACCTGGGAAGGGGGTGGTTACAACTCTTTCCCTTTGTCCAGTTTTGCGCCACAGTGGGGCTGGAGTGCCCCAGAAACTGGTTTGAACCGGGCTATGCATGGAGCACCTTGTGTGCCCCAGGCAGTGTCTGGAAAAGCATTTCTGAATGCAGCCCTCCCTGCCCCAATACACTACAGCCTGTTTGGGGAGGTGCTGGCACCTCCTTCGACAGGAAACCTATTGTCCAGGTCTCCCCTGCCAGAGTTTCGTCCAGCAGCAGGAGGTCAGACTCGTGTCTGTGGCAGCAGCATCCATTTTGTGATGCTGAGGCTCTGTTTAACTTTAACCGGGTTTACCAGTAACTACATGTTTTCTCCCTCTAGAAGGGTGGAATGCTACCCCCGCTGCCAGAACTGGCAGGGGGTTAGTATTCCAAAGTGTTTGATACCTTACACGACATGTTTCGATAAAGCTAAACCAAAGTTAGCATTAACTGTGATGATTATAATGCACTTAAGAGTATATGGTATGGCTATATCATAGAACAGCTATAAGGAGATGGTTCCGAAAGCTTCAGAGGGGCTCAGCTCATGCTAGGGCACCCTCTCACATAAAACCTAGCACTCTGCCTCCAGGATTGTCGAGGCCGACCATAGGAGTGGCTTATAGGCTACTATGTGTCTATATATAAGGTAGATAAAGATATACTATTTCTAAGTTAGTGGTGATTACACCTCCTTACCCAGGCTGTGTGAACAGACCTGTGGTGTCAGTTTGGAGGACCAACAAGGGGTGGCATAATACATGCTGCAGCCCCTGGTAGGCCTTGGATGCACCTATGCCCTGGGTACATATGTACACCATATAGGGGCTCACAGAGGTCATCCAATACCCAATCTGGTATGTACCTAAAGTACATGGAGTCCATGTTACAGAGAAAGCAGATAGGCTGGGGCCCTGATTAGCAGGGTTCCAGCCTAACTAAGTCGAAAAAACAGCAAAACACCAGGAAAAAAGTGGGGGCAAACATAGTCAGATATCCACCTTCCTACACACACCAGCTGAGCGCAGCACAAGCAGCCAGGGTGCAAGGCTAACACACACACCAGCTGAGCACAGCAAAAGCAGTCAGGGTGCAAGGCTCATGCACACACCAGCTGAACGCAGCACTACCAGTCAGGGTGAAAGTTTCATGCATGTACCACTGAGCACATCACTACCAGTCAGGGTGCAAGGCCCAAACACACCCCACCTGAAAACAGCACTACCAGTCAGGGTGCAAAGCTCATGCACATACCAGCTGCGTGCAGCACTACCAGTCAGGGTGCAAGGCTCATGCACAACCCAGCTGAGCACAGCACTACCAGCCAGGGTGCAAGGCTCATGCACATACCAGCTGAGTGCAGCACAAGTAGTCAGCGTGCAAGGCTCACACACACACCCGCTGAACACAGAACAAGCAGTGAGGGTGCAAGGTTCATGCACACACCACTGAGTACAGCACTACCAGTCAGGCTGCAAGGCTCATCCACACACCAGCTGAGCACAGCACTACCATTCAGGGTGCAAGGCTCATACACACACACCAGCTAAGCGCAGAACAAGCAGTCAGGGTGCAAGGGTCATGCACACACCACTGAGTACAGCACTGCCAGTCAGGGTGCAGGGTCCCGGGTCAGGCACACACCAGCTGAGCACAGCACTACCATTCAGGGTGCATGGCTCACACACACACCCGCTGAGCACAGAACAAGCAGTCAGGGTGCAAGGCTAATGCACACACCACTGAGTACAGCACTACCAGTCAGACTGCAAGGGTCATCCACACACCAGCTGAGCGCAGCACAAGCAGTCAGGGTGCAAGGCTCACGCACACACCACTGAGTACAGCACAAGCAGTCAGTGTGCAAGGCTCATGCGCACACAAGCTGATTGCAGCACAAGCAGTCAGGGTGCAAGGCTCACATACACACCAGCTGAGCGCAGCACAAGCAGTCAGTTTGCACGGCTCACGCACACACCGACTGAGCACAGCATAAGCAGTCAGGGTGCAAGAATCACACACGCACACACCAGCTGAGCACACCACAAACAGTGTGCAAGGCTCACGCACACACCGGCTGAGCACAGCACAAGCAGTCAGGGTGCAAGGCTGATGTACACACAACTGAGTACAGCACTACCACTCAGGGTTCAGGGCTCACTCACACACCAGCTGAACACAGCTCAAACAGTCAGTGTGCACGGCTCACACCAGCAGAGCACACCACAAATAGTCAGTGTGAATGGCTCACGCACACACCACTAAGTACAGCACCAACAGTCAGGGTGTACATGGTATTCCGTCTGGGTCTCAGCTCGCTCTGATTCCTCATAAAATCTAGAAAGAGTTTGAGTTAGAGTTGTTTCCCCACACTCCGTATGATCTGCAATCAGTCTCTTTCTACCGGAGTGGTTCCATCTCTTTGGAAACAAACGTTGGTGACTCCCCTGTTAAAGAAGCCCTCTCTCTGCCCTGAGTGCCTGAAGAACTATAGGCCCATCTCCCTTTTGCCTTTTCCAGCTAAAATTGTGGAACGTGTGGTTGCTAGCACTCTCTCCAAGCATTTGGAACAGCATAAACTCTTGGAGGAAGTTCAGTTTGGTTTCCAGCCGGCCCATGGTACCGAGACGGCCTTGGTGACCGTGATGGATGAGCTGCGGAGGCGGGCAGACATGGGTCAGGCAGCTGTGCTGATCCTGCTTGACCTGTCTGCCGCCTTCAATGCGGTCAACCATGGGACCTTGCTGAGAAGGCTGAGAGAGGTGGGGGTTACGGGCGGTGCTTTTAGGTGGTTCCAGTCCTTTCTTCTGGATAGACAGCAAGCTGTGTCCCTCCCTCCTCACCAATCCGCCTTCACTAACATCTCGCATGGCGTGCCACAGGGTTCAGGAATTAGCCCTATGTTATTAACATCTATAAGAAACCCCTGATTGCGGTCATCAAAGAACATAATATTGACATTGTAAACTATGCTGATGACACGCAGTTGATTCTCTCCCTTGAGGGAGGTCAATCGACTTCTCTAGAAGTGTTTCATAACTGCCTGCGAGACACGGCACTCTGGATGAAGGCTAATTCGCTGCAGTTTAATGCAGGTAAAATGGAGGTGCTTTATTGCTCAAGGGACAGGGTTCCATCTGTGCTGCCCAGTAATTTTTGGCCTCCTGATGACTCCCCCTCGGTTCAGCCAGTGAATACGGTCAGTAACCTGGGCGTTGTGTTTCATAGCAAACTTATCATGGAAGCTCAGATTTCGAAAACGGTGGCCTGTTGTCTTGTCATTATTAGATTACTTAGGAACATTTTCCCTCTGCTGCCCCCTCTAGCGCGGGCATTAGTGGTGCGCAGCACCATTCTTAGCAGATTAGATTACTGTAATGCTCTTCTGCTTGAGTCCCCGAAGTATCTTCTTGACAGGCTACAGAGAATCCAGTCGGCGGCGGCCAAGTTAGCCCTTGGGTGGCCTAGAAGGTCCTCCTCCTCCACGGCTTTGGCACAGCTGCACTGGCTCCTGTTGAGACAGAGAGTCCAGTTCAAGTCTCTCTGTCTGGTTTTTAAAGCCCTTCATGGGCTGGGGATTGTTCCCATGCAGAGGAAGTTTGCGTAGTATGTCCCTGCGAGAAATCTCCGCTCTTCATCGGCGAGACTGGTGAGGATACCGAGGTTTAAGAAAGTTAAGTCAGGGGGTAGATCCTTTGGTGTAGCAGCCGCAAAATTGTGGAACGAACTCCCTTTGGAGCTCAGACAATTTAGCGAACTCCTCCCTTTTAGAAGGAGATTAAAAACCTGGCTGTTTCCCAAGATTTAGTTGGCTGCCCAGTTGTTAGGTACGGTTATACATTGATCTGAGTCTGCCAGCGCCAGGATGCCTGTTAGGTGACAGTGCGCTCTACAGGCAAAGCAAATTAAAAATTAAAAATAAATAAAGGGTGCAAGGCTCATGCACACACCAGCTGAGCACAGCACAAGTATTGAGAGTTCAAGGCTCATGCACACACCCGCTGAGCACAGAACAAGCAGTCAGGGTGCAAGGCTCATGCACACACCACTGAGTACAGCACAAGCAGTCAGAGTGCAAGGCTCGTGCACACACCACTTAGTGCAGCACTACCAGTCAGGGTGCAAGGCTCAAGCACACAGCAGCTGAGCACAGCACTGCCATTCACGGTGCAAGGCTCATACACACACTAGCTGAGTGTAGCACAAGCAGTCAGGGTGCAAGGCTCATGCACACACATGCTGAGCCTAGCATAATCTGAAACAGTATTTAACCGTACTGACCAGTATTTATACACAAGGATAGTAACAATGTTAAGAAAAGTAGCATAAGGTGGTCTTTTAAGTTTGGAACATAAAGTAAAAACAGCAAATGCAGGAACAAACTGCTTCAACATCATTTTTTAGCTGTTTATGCAATTCCCAAGCGATTATTATAACAAACAGAAGCAGACAGAACTGACATCTTAAAAATAATACAAAGGATTTTAGGGAAATTCATATTCAAGTGCACGCTCCTGACACTTCCAGAACCTGAGAACGTAATTAAACTGCTTGCATTTTTTAGGTCTCTCTCTCGAGACCTATTGTCATCGAGATGCCTCTCAATGGAGACAGACCGGTGCACGTGCGGCGATTGGGGAATGTGCACGCGCCCCTGAACACACGCATGTGCACATTCTGCCTTCCGTCAGCACGCGCGCTCCAAGTTCGGCACGCTCTGTCTCTTTCCTCCTGTAATGCACTGTTTGCTACCTCATGTATTTTGTTTGCTCACAATTGTCACTTTTACCTCATGTAACTTAACGTCTGCTTTTGTAAAGTTGTTCACTTGTAATTTACTGTTCCTATTGTGAAGCGCTCTGACGCCTTCGGGTAAAGTCCGCGCTATATAAAAACGCATAAATAAAAAATAAAAATAATAAACTGCAGTCTAAAGGAGCTATGTAGTGCGACGCGATCATGGGGGTGGGAACAATCCACCATGATATTTAAAATAAAAAAGCCAAACATTCGGCACAGATAATCAGCCATAAAAAGGTTACTTTTTTGCCAAGCACAGTATGAAAGGTGACTTTGGTGGTAACATTTTCAAACCTTCGACAAGAGAATACAATGTACATAAAACATTTAGTCAGCTCTCGAGAAAAGTACGCTGTTCGTCGAACTGAAATGAACAGGCACACAAAACTAAATTAAAGAAAATTGTATTAAGAGCACACGAAATCAAGGACACTTACCATGTTGCTGCTACAGCGTCTCAACCCCTACACACACAGTGATCAGAGTTGTGCTACAAGACCACACGTGTGTACACAGTGAGCATGCTTTCTGCTACCCGCGAGGTTAGAGGTCACATATGCCGGTATTTAATTTACAGAAAACTGCTTTATTTTTGCTACCAATTTACGACTCCTACTACGCGCACAGCGTAAGGTAGCTCGTGCTTTTTATACGGTTAAAAGAGGCTTGTTTCATTCACAAGGCGCGGTGCCTCGAACTCCAAGAATTTCGCAACATTGCCTCTGACCTTGGCACACGCGAGACTTCCAGAAGCTTCTCGAGTTCGAAGCCCCGGACTCGGCATAACGTATAACCTTATGGCAATGAGGTCGCCTCTTTTTGACATTTACCGCAAGACAACTAGACTACGCAACAAGGTTTGTCAAGAGTTTGTCTCTCGGGATACGATCAGAGAGCCTCCAGGTACTGGGCACTTTTGCGAAGATAGGGCCAAAATGATCGAATGTGGAATTTGTAATTGTTTAGTTCACTCCTATGTTTATTTGTTTTCATTCTGTTATGATTTGTTTTGAGGACGGCAAGGGGCTCTGTGTCCAAGTGTTTCGCCTATTATTTATTTATCTGTGTTTATACCATTTCCAGCGAGTTTCTTTCCCACTTTGTGTCTGGATCTCGGCCAGATCATGGCTTCCCTCTCTTTGGTAGACGTAAAAGTTGCCCGCCTATTTCGCCCACCACTTCCAATGGCGTCTACACAGTGATTTTAAGATCCAGCATTTTGTGCTCGTCTGTCTGTCGGTTTTAACTTGCCTTACTAAGCGGCAGTTTAATATTATTTAGAATTGGATTTGCACCACTTGTATACATCCTTTGTATCCGACGTCCACACCAATTGAGCACACATATCGTGTTTATGCGCATTATAAACGACCTTTACTAAATAGTTTTGAATCGATACTTACTGAACCATTTTGAGTTCAGACTTTGTTTATTCCAACTTAAAATATGCGTTGTACTTTTGTTTTGCTTGTGTATCGTTATACAGAGTGCTGTATGTCGTCACATTGATCACGTTTACCACTCATGCTTCAAGTGAATTGTGTTACATTTGGTATATACAGCAACTTTTCCAAGTGTTTTGAGTATTTGTATAACACACGTGTGCTAGTAGTATGGCCCTGTAATACAGCAGTACTTTTTTGGTACGACTCCGTCTGTTGGTGGTCTGGTTCATCTTGGGACTTTGGTGTTGCCATTGTTTCTTAGGAAGTTTGTACATTTTTCAAAATTATAAATGGTCTTTGAGTGGCGATGTATTATTAAACAATGTTGTATGATTCTAGTTTTGGGGAATAAAGAAGGTAGAAGGCTTTTATTACCAGTTGGTTTATTTTTAGGTTGGTTGAGTGTCTATTGCAGTTTAACATGTGTGCTGTGTTGCTGGCCTTGTGGCATTTTTGAGTGGCGTTGGACTTGCTTATGGTATTTTCTTATGTGTTGTGTTGCCTATAACTTAAGTTTCTTAGGTCGTCATACACAAACACGTATTGTCCACACACTTCCAGCCAATCTATACAAAAGACGCCTTTCATTTTTATTTCTAATCATTACTTAGGCCAGTAGCAATTCCTCCACCACCAAACCTCCATCCAACAGTGCTCCCTCAATTCACTTGAATGTACCCTCTACAGAGACCTACGTGGATACAGTCATTGCATTACTATTATGATAAACCCAAAAGATATACTGAAATAAAGTAACCTATGAAGTTAATTACTGATCTCCTACATCCACTCCGAAATAAAAAAAATCCTGAAATTAAACAAAAATACAAATACAAATACAAAAAAGATAACTTGTAATAGTCTAGCAAATGTATCTATCTATACTACTATTATAAAGAGAGAACAGAAACCTTTTGGCAAGGTAAACTCTGGAACCACAGCGCCAATCCACACACCCAATACATTGTTGGAATCCTCAGGGTGTGTAGATGGACATAGGCAAAATAAAATAAAAATAAAACGTAAATTAAAAAATAAAAATTTAAAAACAAAGTAGTCCCCTAAAACTAGCGCCGGCCGCGACGTATCGCTGACCGCGACCTAGACGTGCGTGATGACAACTGGCGGGGAGGAGCGGTGACGAGCGGCGAGGAGTGGCGGTGAAGGAGCGGTGACGAGCGGGGAGGAGTGGCGGCTCAGGTAAGGCAAAGGCGAGGCGGAAGGCGGTCTGGGCAATGTCGGGGCGGGCAGGGGCCCGGGCGGGAGTGCACAGAAGCCTAAAAGAGGAGTGGCGGTGAAATCCGGAGCGCGGGGAGGAGCGGAGGCTCAGGTAAGGCAAAGGCGAGGCGGGAGAAGGTCTGGGCAATGTCGGGGGCCCGGGTGGGAGTGCAAAGAAGCCTAAAATGCTTCCCCCAGCCCCCTTCTGCCCCGGGCAACGCCGGGGCGGGCTGCTAGTACCAATATAATAAAGAGAGAGCCCAAACATTTGAGGCAGGTAATCTCCGGAACCACAGCACCAATCACAACACCCAATACAGTTGGATAGTTGGAAAGGGCAGTTGCAGCAGAAGGACATAGGCTATGCAGACGCCCACCATATACATGTAAAAGGTAAAAGAACTGTGCCAGCAAAGTAGTCCCTTGTGGGCATGTCTGCGTTGTGCTGGGGGCGTGACAAACGCTGGGGGCGTCTGGTACGTTCCGCCCTTCATGCCTTGTCTCATATCGTGTGCTGTGGGCATGTGCTGGGGGCGTGGGCGTGTGCGGGGCGCGGGATTACGGAAAAAAAAGCGAGGGTTGTGCCCAATATTTAATTGTTTTTTCTTCCCAGGTGCTGTACATTCCAGCTCCGGGTATCCACCCTGCTCCCTTTAAATACCCCTGCACCCCATAATCATAACCCACCCTTACTCCTTAAAATACCCCAACACTCTTAAACACTGTCCCATCTTAACCCTATAAATATACCCTGTACCCCAAAACCCAACCCTATCCCTAAACCCTAAAAACACCCCTGTACCCCAAAACCCACACCAAGCCCTGAACCCTATAAATACCCCTGTACCTCAACACCCAAACCTACCCCTGAACCTTAAAAATACTCCTGTACCCCAAAACCCAAACCTAGCCTTGAACCCTAAAAATACCCCTGTACCCCAAAACCCAAACCTACCCCTGAACCCTAAAATACCCCTGTACCCCCAAACCCAAACCTAGCCCTGAACCCTTAAAATACCCCTGTACCCCAAAACCAAAACCTACCCCTGAACCCTAAAAATACCCCTGTACCCCAACACTCAAACCTAGCCCTGAACCATAAAAATAACCCTGCACCCCAAAACCCAAGCCTAGCCCTGAACCCTTAAAATACCCTTGTACCCCAAAACCAAAACCTACCCCTGAACCCTTAAAATACCCCTATACCCCAAAACCCAAATCTAGCCCTGAACCCTAAAAATACCCCTGTACCCTAAAACCCATACATATCCCTAAACCCTAAAACTACCCCTGTACCCCATAACCCAAAACTATATCTGAACCCTTAAAATACCCAAACACCCAAAACATATACCTCAGTACCCCAAAACATATACCCCTTTACCCATACTTACCTTATCCAAACATTTTTAAAAAACATGCTTTTACCATTCATGCATTTACAACGAATTTCGTTGTAAATGTATGCGTGGTAAAAGCATATAAAATGTAATGCCATGCGTTATAATGGCATTGCGGAGTCATGGTACTTTCGTAATGAAAGTATGCGGAGTGATGGTATGCGGATAGAAAGTTGCAGAATAATGGGTGTTTACCCTCCCCCGGTAAGTACATTGGTGCACAGCGGCCCACATCTCCAGCGACATACTCATATTTTTTCACCACTGATTTGAAAAATGCACAGGTCTCTCTCATTGATGGCCAGCACCGACATACACTTTTAGACACACCTCCCGCCACAAGTTCTAGAATTGCGAACTTTAGAGCTGGGGAGCTACGTTCGAATCTCTGCATCAGCTCAACATCCTGTGATTCCAGGCAAATCGCTTTGTCTGCCCGTGCCTACCACAAATGAATGTGTTCTTCTGTAATGTAAATTGTGCTCATGCCATGTTGTCGAGTTCGCGCTATATAATATTGCAAGGAAAAATAAAGTAGGGAAACTCGAGTTCACACACTACTGAACGTGCACTCTTAAGTGCATCAGCAGTGCACTGTAAATCGGAGCGTTTCACAGGCCTGTCACAGATAAGAAATGCTATCAAAACGAAATCCTACAAAACAATATACTACTGGCCGGCAGCAATTCATACCCGGACAACGTCGGGACGGGCTGCTAGTAGTAAATAATGTGCCTTGATGGTTGTCATTTCCTAGTATAGATGATTACGAACAAAGATATGATTTTTCCTTCAAAGCTTTAAATGTGTCCTGGCTTGCTACAGGGTTTAAAAAATTACTGTGCCCATTTTCATGTGGAAAAAAAACAGGACTCAAATACTGTTTGGTCTCCCTACCCACTTTCCTCAGGCCCTCACTATCTTCGGCCTAGGTCCGCATGGTGTGCCATGCCGCACCCTCAGATCATCCAACGTTAACCTACTAAAACCCCCTGTTTTCAGGTGTGTCTCAAAAGGGGGGAAATCAATCGCAGTGATATGGACCAAGGCTTGGAACCAACTGCCCAATCACCTACGTTTCATTCAATCAGAAACCCTTTTCAGGGAAGCTCTGAAATCCTCGCATTGCAATAGGTCTCGCATTTGCGAGAGTTTAACCTATTAGCATTGTAAATGACATTGCCTTTTGTTTATGTTTTAAAAACCAACACATAAATAAAAGGCATTGCCATTTACAATGCCAATAGCTCAAACTCTAACAACTGCGAGACCTATTGCATTGCAAATGCTTGTTCTATCTGAGAAAGTGTCAAACCCTGCTGTGTAAAGCCCAGGCTGGCAGCAGAGGAGTCAGTTCTCTGCTCTGACTATTACGTGAACCCGGAAGTCCCGGCGCAGCCAGAGAGGGACAGAC